>NW_027141745.1:3792500-4125932 GCF_036365525.1 Heterodontus francisci | reverse complement strand
CTGGGTGTCAGTGTATGTCTTTGTTACTTGGTGTCAGTGTTTGTCTTTGTTACTTGGTGTCAGTGTTTGTCTTTGTTACTTCGTGTCAGTGTATGTCTGTGATACTGGGTGTAATTGTGTGTCTTTGTTACTTGGTGTCAGTGTTTGTCTTTGTTACTTCGTGTCAGTGTATGTGTGTGATACTGGGTGTCAGTGTATGTCTTTGTTACTTGGTGTCAGTGTTGGTCTGTGTTGCTGGGTGTCAGCGTATGTCTTTGTTACTTGGTGTCAGTGTTTTTCTTTGTTACTTGGTGTCAGTGTTTGTCTTTGTTACTTCGTGTCAGTGTATGTCTGTGTTACTGGGTGTCAGTGTATGTCTTTGTTACTTGGTGTCAGTGTTTGTCTGCGATACTGGGTGTCAGTGTTTGTCTTTGTTACTTCGTGTCAGTGTATGTCTGTGATACTGGTGTCAGGGTCTGTCTTTGTTACTTGGTTTCAGTGTTTGCCTTTGTTACTTGGTGTCAGTGTTTGACTTTGTTACTTCGTGTCAGTGTGTGTCTGTGTTACTGAGTGTCAGTGTATGTCTTTGTTACTGTGTATCAGTGTTTCTCTCTGTTACTGGGTGTCAGTGAGTGTGTGTCTGTGTTGCTGGGTATCAGTGTATGTCTTTGTTACTTGCTGTACGTTTGTGTCAGTGTTACTTGGTGTCAGTGTCTGTCTTTGTTACTGGGTGTCAGTGTTTGTCTTTTTACTTGGTGTCCGTGTGTGTCAGTGTTACTGGGTGTCAGTGTATGTCTTTGTTACTGGGTGTCAGTGTCTGTCTTTGTCACTTGGTGTAAGTGTGTGTCTGTGTTACTTAGTGTCAGTGTGTGTCTTTGTTACTTGGGGCAAGTGTATGTCTTTGTTACTTGGTGTCAGTGTTTGTATTTGTTACTTGGTGTCAGTGTATGTCTTTGTTACATGATGTCAGTGTGTGTCTTGGTTACTTGGTGCAAGTTTATGTCTTTGTTACTTGGTGTCAGTGTGTGTCTTTGTTACTTGGTGCAAGTGTATGTCTTTGTTACATGGTGTCAGTGTGTGTCTGTGTTACTGGGTGTCAGTGTTTGTCTTTGTTACTTGATGTTAGTGTATGTCTTTGTTACTTGGTGTCAGTGCATGTCTTTATTACTTCGTGTCAGTGCATGTCTGTGATACTGGGTGTCAGTGTATGTCTTTTTACTTGGTGTCAGTGTTTGTCTTTGTTACTTGGTGTCAGTGTTTGTCTTTGTTACTTCGTGTCAGTGTATGTGTATGAGACTGGGTGTCAGTGTATGTCTTTATTACTTCGTGTCAGTGCATGTCTGTGTTACTGGGTGTCAGTGTATGTCTTTGTTACTTGGTGTCAGTGTTTGTCTTTGTTACTTGGTGGCAGTGTTGTCTTTGTTACTTCGTGTCAGTGTATGGCTGTGTTACTGGATGTCAGTGTCTGTCTTTGTTACTTGGTGTCAGTGTTTGTCTTTGTTACTTGGTGTCAGTGTTTGTCTTTGTTACTTCGTGTCAGTGTATGTCTGTGTTACTGGGTGTCAGTGTATGTCTTTGTTACTTAGTGTCAGTGTTTGTCTTTGTTACTTGGTGTCAGTTTTTGTCTTTGTTACTTCGTGTCAGTGTATGTCTGTGATAATGGGTGTCAGTGTATGCTTTGTTACTTGGTGTCAGTGTATGTCTTTGTTACTGGGTGTAAGTGTATGTCTTTGTTACTTGGTGTCAGTGTATGTCTTTGTGACTTGGTGTAAGTGTGTGTCTTTGTTACTTGGCGTTCGTGTATGTCTTTGTTACTTGGAGTAAGGGTGTGTCTTTGTTACTTGGTCTAAGTGTATGTCTTCGTTACTTGGTGTAAGTGTTTGTCTTTGTTACTTGGCGTCAGTGTGTGTCTTTGTTACTTGGTGCAAGTGTATGCCTTTGTTACTTGGTGTAAGTGTATGTCTTAGTTACTTGGTGTAAGTGTTTGTCGTTGTTACTTGGTGTCAGTGTGTGTCTTTGTAACTTGGTGTAATTGTATGTCTTTGTTACTTGGTGTCAGTGTGTGTCTTTGTTACTTGGTGTCAGTGTATGTCTTTGTTACTGGGTCTAAGTGTATGTCTTTGTTACTTGGCATAAGTGTATGCCTTTGTGACTTGGTGTAAGTGTGTGTCTTTGTTACTTGGTGTCAGTGTATGTCTTTGCTACTTGGTGTAAGTGGATGTCTTTGTGACTTGGTGTAAGTGTGTGTCTTTGTTACTTGGTTTCAGTGTATGTCTGTGTTACTGGGTGTCATTGTGTGTCTTGTTACTTGGTGTCAGTGTTTGTCTGTGATACTGGGTGTCAGTGTAGGTCTTTGTTACTTGGTGGCAGTGTTGTCTTTGTTACTTCGTGTCAGTGTATGTCTGTGTTACTGGATGTCAGTGTCTGTCTTTGTTACTTGTTGTCAGTGCTTGTCATTGTTACTTGGTGTCAGTGTTTGTCTTTGTTACTTCGTGTCAGTGTATGTCTGTGTTACTGGGTGTCAGTGTATGTCTTTGTTACTTGGTGTCAGTGTTTGTCTTTGTTACTTGGTGTCAGTGTTTGTCTTTGTTACTTCGTGTCAGTGTATGTCTGTGATACTGGGTGTAATTGTGTGTCTTTGTTACTTGGTGTCAGTGTTTGTCTTTGTTACTTCGTGTCAGTGTATGTGTGTGATACTGGGTGTCAGTGTATGTCTTTGTTACTTGGTGTCAGTGTTGGTCTGTGTTGCTGGGTGTCAGCGTATGTCTTTGTTACTTGGTGTCAGTGTTTGTCTTTGTTACATGGTGTCAGTGTTTGTCTTTGTTACTTCGTTTCAGTGCATGTCTGTGTTACTGGGTGTCAGTGTATGTCTTTGTTAATTGGTGTCAGTGTTTGTCTGTGATACTGGGTGTCAGTGTAGGTCTTTGTTACTTTGTGTCAGTGTTTGTCTTTGTTACTTGGTGTCAGTGTTTGCCTTTGTCACTTCGTGTCAGAGTATATCTGTGATCCTGGTGTCAGTGCCTGTCTTTGTTACTTGGTTTCAGTGTTTGTCTTTGTTACTTGGTGTCAGTGTTTGTCTTCGTTACTTCGTGTCAGTGTATGTCTGTGTAACTGGGTGTCAGTGTATGTCTTTGTTACTTGTTGTCAGTGTTTGTCTTTGTTATTTCGTGTCAGTGCATGTCTGTGATACTGGGTGTCAGTGTATGCTTTGTTACTTGGTGTCAGTGTATGTCTGTGATACTGGGTGTCAGTGTATGTATTTGTTACTTGGTGTCAGTGTTTGTCTTTGTTACTTGGTGTCAGTGTTTGTCTTTGTTACTTCGTGTCAGTGTCTGTCTGTGATACTGGGTGTCAGAGTCTGTCTTTGTTACTTGGTGTCAGTGTTTGTCTTTGTTACTTAGGGTCAGTGTATGTCTGTGTAACTGGGTGTCAGTGTATGTCTTTGGTACTTGGGGTCAGTGTTTGTCTTTGTTACTTGATGTCAGTGTTTGTCTTTGTTACTTCGTGTCTGCGTATGTCTGTGATACTGGGTGTCAGTGTATGTCTTTGTTACTTGGTGTCAGTGCATGTCTTTATTACTTCGTGTCAGTGCATGTCTGTGATACTGGGTGTCAGTGTATGTCTTTTTACTTGGTGTCAGTGTTTGTCTTTGTTACTTGGTGTCAGTGTTTGTCTTTGTTACTTCGTGTCAGTGTATGTGTATGAGACTGGGTGTCAGTGTATGTCTTTATTACTTCGTGTCAGTGCATGTCTGTGTTACTGGGTGTCAGTGTATGTCTTTGTTACTTGGTGTCAGTGTTTGTCTTTGTTACTTGGTGGCAGTGTTGTCTTTGTTACTTCGTGTCAGTGTATGTCTGTGTTACTGGATGTCAGTGTATGTCTTTGTTACTTGGTGTCAGTGTTTGTCTTTGTTACTTGGTGTCAGTGTTTGTCTTTGTTACTTCGTGTCAGTGTATGTCTGTGTTACTGGGTGTCAGTGTATGTCTTTGTTACTTGGTGTCAGTGTTTGTCTTTGTTACTTGGTGTCAGTGTTTGTCGTTGTTACTTCGTGTCAGTGTATGTCTGTGATACTGGGTGTCAGTGCATGCTTTGTTACTTGGTGTCAGTGTATGTCTTTGTTACTGGGTGTAAGTGTATGTCTTTGTTACTTGGTGTCAGTGTATGTCTTTGTGACTTGGTGTAAGTGTGTGTCTTTGTTACTTGGCGTTAGTGTATGTCTTTGTTACTTGGAGTAAGGGTGTGTCTTTGTTACTTGGTCTAAGTGTATGTCTTCGTTACTTGGTGTAAGTGTTTGTCTTTGTTACTTGGCGTCAGTGTGTGTCTTTGTTACTTGGTGCAAGTGTATGTCTTTGTTACATGGTGTCAGTGCGTGTCTTTGTTACTGGGTGTCAGTGTGTGTCTTTGTTACTTGGTGTAAGTGTATGTCTTAGTTACTTGGTGTAAGTGTTTGTCTTTGTTACTTGGTGTCAGTGTGTGTCTTTGTTACTTGGTGTAATTGTATGTCTTTGTTACTTGGTGTCAGTGTGTGTCTTTGTTACTTGGTGTCAGTGTATGTCTTTGTTACTGGGTCTAAGTGTATGTCTTTGTTATTTGGCATAAGTGTATGCCTTTGTGACTTGGTGTAAGTGTGTGTCTTTGTTACTTGGTGTCAGTGTATGTCTTTGCTACTTGGTGTAAGTGGATGTCTTTGTGACTTGGTGTAAGTGTGTGTCTTTGTTACTTGGTGTCAGTGTATGTCTGTGTTACTGGGTGTCATTGTGTGTCTTGTTACTTGGTGTGAGTGTGTGTCTGTGTTCCTGGGTGTAAGTGTGTGTCTGTGTGACTTGGCGTCAGTGTTTGTATTTGTTAGTTTGTGTCAGTGTATATCTTTGTTACTTGGTGTCAGTGTTTGTCTTTGTTACATGGTGTCAGTGTATGTCTTTGTTACTTCGTTTCAGTGCATGTCTGTGTTACTGGGTGTCAGTGTATGTCTTTGTTACTTGGTGTCAGTGTTTGTCTGTGATACTGGGTGTCAGTGTAGGTCTTTGTTACTTTGTGTCAGTGTTTGTCTTTGTTACTTGGTGTCAGTGTTTGTCTTTGTTATTTCGTGTCATTGTATGTCTGTGTTACTGGGTGTCAGTGTATGTCTTTGTTACTTGGTGGCAGTGTTGTCTTTGTTACTTCGTGTCAGTGTATGTCTGTGTTACTGGATGTCAGTGTCTGTCTTTGTTACTTGGTGTCAGTGTTTGTCTTTGTTACTTGGTGTCAGTGTTTGTCTTTGTGACTTCGTGTCAGTGTATGTCTGTGTTACTGGGTGTCAGTGTATGTCTTTGTTACTTGATGTCAGTGTTTGTCTTTGTTTCTTGGTGTCAGTGTTTGTCTTTGTTACTTCGTGTCAGTGTATGTCTGTGATACTGGGTGTAATTGTGTGTCTTTGTTACTTGGTGTCAGTGTTTGTCTTTGTTACTTCGTGTCAGTGTATGTGTGTGATACTGGGTGTCAGTGTATGTCTTTGTTACATGGTGTCAGTGTTGGTCTGTGTTGCTGGGTGTCAGCGTATGTCTTTGTTACTTGGTGTCAGTGGTTGTCTTTGTTACTTGGTGTCAGTGTTTGTCTTTGTTACTTCGTGTCAGTGTATGTCTGTGTTACTGGGTGTCAGTGTATGTCTTTGTTACTTGGTGTCAGTGTTTGTCTGCGATACTGGGTGTCAGTGTATGTCTTTGTTACTTCGTGTCAGTGTATGTCTGTGATACTGGTGTCAGGGTCTGTCTTTGTTAATTGGTTTCAGTGTTTGCCTTTGTTACTTGGTGTCAGTGTTTGACTTTGTTACTTCGTGTCAGTGTGTGTCTGTGTTACTGGGTGTCAGTGTATGTCTTTGTTACTGTGTATCAGGGTTTCTCTCTGTTACTGGGTGTCAGTGAGTGTGTGTCTGTGTTGCTGGGTATCAGTGTATGTCTTTGTTACTTGGTGTACGTTTGTGTCAATGTTACTTGGTGTCAGTGTCTGTCTTTGTTACTGGGTGTTAGTGTTTGTCTTTTTACTTGGTGTCCGTGTGTGTCTGTGTTACTGGGTGTCAGTGTATGTCTTTGTTACTGGGTGTCTGTGTCTGTCTTTGTCACTTGGTGTAAATGTGTGTCTGTGTTACTTAGTGTCAGTGTGTGTCTTTGTTACTTGGTGCAAGTGTATGTCTTTGTTACTTGGTGTCAGTGTGGGTCTTTGTTACCAGGTGTCAGTGTCTGTCTTGGTTACATGATGTCAGTGTGTGTCTTGGTTACTTGGTGCAAGTTTATGTCTTTGTTACTTGGTGTCAGTGTGTGTCTTTGTTACTTGGTGCAAGTGTATGTCTTTGTTCCATGGTGTCAGTGTGTGTCTGTGTTACTGGGTGTCAGTGTTTGTCTTTGTTACTTGATGTTAGTGTATGTCTTTGTTACTTGGTGTAAGTGTGTGTCTTTGTTACTTGGTGTCAGTGCGTGTCTTTGTTACTGGGTGTCAGTGTGTGTCTTTGTTACTTGGTGTAAGTGTTTGTCTTTGTTACTTGGTGTAAGTGTTTGTCTTTGTTACTTGGTGTCAGTGTCTGTCTTTGTTACTTGGTGTAATTGTATGTCTTTGTTACTTGGTGTCAGTGTGTGTCTTTGTTACTTGGTGTCAGTGTATGTCTTTGTTACTGGGTCTAAGTGTATGTCTTTGTTACTTGGCATAAGTGTATGCCTTTGTGACTTGGTGTAAGTGTGTGTCTTTGTTACGTGGTGTCAGTTTATGTCTTTGCTACTTGGTGTAAGTGGATGTCTTTGTGACTTGGTGTAAGTGTGTGTCTTTGTTACTTGGTGTCAGTGTATGTCTGTGTTGCTGGGTGTCATTGTGTGTCTTTGTTACTTTGTGTGAGTTTGTGTCTGTGTTACTGGGTGTAAGTGTGTGTCTGTGTGACTTGGCGTCAGTGTTTGTATTTGTTGGTTGGTGTCAGTGTATATCTTTTTTACTTGGTGTCAGTGTTTGTCTTTGTTACATGGTGTCAGTGTTTGTCTTTGTTACTTCGTTTCTGTGCATGTCTGTGTTACTGGGTGTCAGTGTATGTCTTTGTTACTTGGTGTCAGTGTTTGTCTGCGATACTGGGTGTCAGTGTAGGTCTTTGTTACTTTGTGTCAGTGTTTGTCTTTGTTACTTGGTGTCAGTGTTTGTCTTTGTCACTTCGTGTCAGTGGATATCTGTATTCCTGGTGTCAGTGCCTGTCTTTGTTACTTGGTTTCAGTGTTTGTCTTTGTTACTTGGTGTCAGTGTTTGTCTTCGTTACTTCGTGTCAGTGTATGTCTGTTTAACTGGGTGTCAGTGTATGTCTTTGTTACTTGGTGTCAGTGTATGTCTGTGATACTGGGTGTCAGTGTATGTATTTGTTACTTGGTGTCAGTGTTTGTCTTTGTTACATGGTGTCAGTGTTTGTCTTTGTTACTTCGTTTCAGTGCATGTCTGTGTTACTGGGTGTCAGTGTATGTCTTTGTTACTTGGTGTCAGTGTGTGTCTGTGATACTGGGTGTCAGTGTAGGTCTTTGTTACTTTGTGTCAGTGTTTGTCTTTGTTACTTGGTGTCAGTGTTTGTCTTTGTTACTTCGTGTCAGTGTATGTCTGTGTTACTGGGTGTCAGTGTATGTCTTTGTTACTTGGTGTCAGTGTTTGTCTTTGTTACTTGGTGGCAGTGTTGTCTTTGTTACTTCGTGTCAGTGTATGTCTGTGTTACTGGATGTCAGTGTATGTCTTTGTTACGTGGTGTCAGTGTTTGTCTTTGTTACTTGGTGTGAGTGTTTGTCTTTGTTACTTCGTGTCAAGATATGTCTGTGTTACTGGGTGTCAGTGTATGTCTGTGATACTGGGTGTCAGTGTCTGCTTTGTTACTTGGTGTCAGTGTATGTCTTTGTTACTGGGTGTAAGTGTATGTCTTTGTTACTTGGTGTCAGTGTATGTCTTTGTGACTTGGTGTAAGTGTGTGTCTTTGTTACTTGGCGTTAGTGTATGTCTTTGTTACTTGGAGTAAGGGTGTGTCTTTGTTACTTGGTCCAAGTGTATGTCTTCGTTACTTGGTGTAAGTGTTTGTCTTTGTAACTTGGTGTCAGTGTTTGTCTTTGTTTCTTGGTGTAATTGTATGTCTTTGTTACCTTGGTGTCAGTGTATGTCTTTGTTACTGGGTCTAAGTGTATGTCTTTGTTACTTGGCATAAGTGTATGCCTTTGTGACTTGGTGTAAGTGTGTGTCTTTGTTACTTGGTGTCAGTGTATGTCTTTGCTACTTGGTGTCAGTGTTTGTCTTTGTTAATTCGTGTCAGTGTATGTCTGTGATACTGGGTGTCAGTGTATGCTTTGTTACTTGGAGTCAGTGTATGTCTTTGTTACTGGGTGTAAGTGTATGTCTTTGTTACTTGGTGTCAGTGTATGTCTTTGTGACTTGGTGTAAGTGTGTGTCTTTGTTACTTGGCGTAAGTGTATGTCTTTGTTACTTGGAGTAAGGGTGTGTCTTTGTTACTAGGTCTATGTGTATGTCTTCGTTACTTGGTGTAAGTGTTTGTCTTTGTTACTTGGTGTCAGTGTTTGTCTTTGTTACTTGGTGTAATTGTATGTCTTTGTTACTTGGTGTCAGTGTGTGTCTTTGTTACTTGGTGTCAGTGTATGTCTTTGTTACTGGGTCTAAGAGTATGTCTTTGTTACTTGGCATAAGTGTATGCCTTTGTGACTTGGTGTAAGTGTGTGTCTTTGTTACTTGGTGTCAGTGTATGTCTTTGCTACTTGTTGTAAATGGATGTCTTTGTGACTTGGTGTAAGTGTGTGTCTTTGTTACCTGGTGTCAGTGTATATCTGTGTTACTGGGTGTCATTGTGTGTCTTTGTTACTTGGCGTGAGTGTGTGTCTGTGTTACTGGGTTTAAGTGTGTGTCTGTGTGACTTGGCGTCAGTGTTTGTATTTGTTAGTTGGTGTCAGTGTATATCTTTGTTACTTGGTGTCAGTGTTTGTCTTTGTTACATGGTGTCAGTGTTTGTCTTTGTTACTTCGTTTCAGTGCATGTATGTGTTACTGGGTGTCAGTGTATGTCTTTGTTACTTGGTGTCAGTGTTTGTCTGTGATACTGGGTGTCAGTGTAGGTCTTTGTTACTTTGTGTCAGTGTTTGTCTTTGTTACTTGGTGTCAGTGTTTGTCTTTGTAACTTCGTGTCAGTGTATATCTATGATCCTGGTGTCAGTGCCTGTCTTTGTTACTTGGTTTCAGTGTTTGTCTTTGTTACTTGGTGTCAGTGTTTGTCTTCGTTACTTCGTGTCAGTGTATGTCTGTGTAACTGGGTGTCAGTGTATGTCTTTGTTACTTGTTGTCAGTGTTTGTCTTTGTTACTTCGTGTCAGTGTATGTGTGTGATACTGGGTGTCAGTGTATGCTTTGTTACTTGGTGTCAATGGTAGTCTTTGTTACTTGTTGTCAGTGTTTGTCTTTGTTACTTCGTGTCAGTGTATGTCTGTGATACTGGGTGTCAGTGTACGCTTTGTTACTTGGTGTCAGTGTATGTCTGTGATACTGGGTGTCAATGTATGTATTTGTTAATTGGTGTCAGTGTTTGTCTTTGTTACTTGGTGTCAGTGTTTGACTTTGTTACTTCGTGTCAGTGTATGTCTGTGTTACTGGGTGTCAGTGTATGTCTTTGTTACTTGGTGTCAGTGTTTGTCTTTGTTACTTGGTGTCAGTGTTGTCTTTGTTACTTCGTGTCAGTGTATGTCTGTGTTACTGGATGTCAGTGTATGTCTTTGTCACTTGGTGTCAGTGTTTGTCTTTGTTACTTGGTGTCAGTGCTTGTCTTTGTTACTTCGTGTCAGTGTATGTCTGTGTTACTGGGTGTCAGTGTATGTCTTTGTTACTTGGTGTCAGTTTTTGTCTGTGATACTGGGTGTCAGTGTATGTCTTTGTTACTTTGAGTCATTGTTTGTCTTTGTTACTTGGTGTCAGTGTTTTTCTTTGTTACTTCGTGTCAGTGTATGTCTGTGATACTGATGTCAGTGTCTGTCTTTGTTACTTAGTTTCAGTGTTTGCCTTTGTTACTTGGTGTCAGTGTTTGTCTTTGTTACTTCGTGTCAGTGTATGTCTGTGTTACTGGGTGTCATTGTGTGTCTTGTTACTTGGTGTGAGTGTGTGTCTGTGTTACTGGGTGTAAGTGTGTGTCTGTGTGACTTGGCGTCAGTGTTTGTATTTGTTAGTTTGTGTCAGTGTATATCTTTGTTACTTGGTGTCAGTGTTTGTCTTTGTTACATGGTGTCAGTGTATGTCTTTGTTACTTCGTTTCAGTGCATGTCTGTGTTACTGGGTGTCAGTGTATGTCTTTGTTACTTGGTGTCAGTGTTTGTCTGTGATACTGGGTGTCAGTGTAGGTCTTTGTTACTTTGTGTCAGTGTTTGTCTTTGTTACTTGGTGTCAGTGTTTGTCTTTGTTATTTCGTGTCAGTGTATGTCTGTGTTACTGGGTGTCAGTGTATGTCTTTGTTACTTGGTGGCAGTGTTGTCTTTGTTACTTCGTGTCAGTGTATGTCTGTGTTACTGGATGTCAGTGTCTGTCTTTGTTACTTGGTGTCAGTGTTTGTCTTTGTTACTTGGTGTCAGTGTTTGTCTTTGTGACTTCGTGTCAGTGTATGTCTGTGTTACTGGGTGTCAGTGTATGTCTTTGTTACTTGATGTCAGTGTTTGTCTTTGTTACTTGGTGTCAGTGTTTGTCTTTGTTACTTCGTGTCAGTGTATGTCTGTGATACTGGGTGTAATTGTGTGTCTTTGTTACTTGGTGTCAGTGTTTGTCTTTGTTACTTCGTGTCAGTGTATGTGTGTGATACTGGGTGTCAGTGTATGTCTTTGTTACTTGGTGTCAGTGTTGGTCTGTGTTGCTGGGTGTCAGCGTATGTCTTTGTTACTTGGTGTCAGTGTTTGTCTTTGTTACTTCGTGTCAGTGTATGTCTGTGTTACTGGGTGTCAGTGTATGTCTTTGTTACTTGGTGTCAGTGTTTGTCTGCGATACTGGGTGTCAGTGTATGTCTTTGTTACTTCGTGTCAGTGTATGTCTGTGATACTGGTGTCAGGGTCTGTCTTTGTTACTTGGTTTCAGTGTTTGCCTTTGTTACTTGGTGTCATTGTTTGACTTTGTTACTTCGTGTCAGTGTGTGTCTGTGTTACTGGGTGTCAGTGTATGTCTTTGTTACTGTGTATCAGTGTTTCTCTCTGTTACTGGGTGTCAGTGAGTGTGTGTCTGTGTTGCTGGGTATCAGTGTATGTCTTTGTTACTTGGTGTACGTTTGTGTCAATGTTACTTGGTGTCAGTGTCTGTCTTTGTTACTGGGTGTTAGTGTTTGTCTTTTTACTTGGTGTCCGTGTGTGTCTGTGTTACTGGGTGTCAGTGTATGTCTTTGTTACTGGGTGTCTGTGTCTGTCTTTGTCACTTGGTGTAAGTGTGTGTCTGTGTTACTTAGTGTCAGTGTGTGTCTTTGTTACTTGGTGCAAGTGTATGTCTTTGTTACTTGGTGTCAGTGTGGGTCTTTGTTACTTGGTGTCAGTGTGTGTCTTGGTTACATGATGTCAGTGTGTGTCTTGGTTACTTGGTGCAAGTTTATGTCTTTGTTACTTGGTGTCAGTGTGTGTCTTTGTTACTTGGTGCAAGTGTATGTCTTTGTTACATGGTGTCAGTGTGTGTCTGTGTTACTGGGTGTCAGTGTTTGTCTTTGTTACTTGATGTTAGTGTATGTCTTTGTTACTTGGTGTAAGTGTGTGTCTTTGTTACTTGGTGTCAGTGCGTGTCTTTGTTACTGGGTGTCAGTGTGTGTCTTTGTTACTTGGTGTAAGTGTTTGTCTTTGTTACTTGGTGTCAGTGTTTGACTTTGTTACTTCGTGTCAGTGTATGTCTGTGTTACTGGGTGTCAGTGTATGTCTTTGTTACTTGGTGTCAGTGTTTGTCTTTGTTACTTGGTGTCAGTGTTGTCTTTGTTACTTCGTGTCAGTGTATGTCTGTGTTACTGGATGTCAGTGTATGTCTTTGTCACTTGGTGTCAGTGTTTGTCTTTGTTACTTGGTGTCAGTGCTTGTCTTTGTTACTTCGTGTCAGTGTATGTCTGTGTTACTGGGTGTCAGTGTATGTCTTTGTTACTTGGTGTCAGTGTTTGTCTGTGATACTGGGTGTCAGTGTATGTCTTTGTTACTTTGTGTCATTGTTTGTCTTTGTTACTTGGTGTCAGTGTTTTTCTTTGTTACTTCGTGTCAGTGTATGTCTGTGATACTGATGTCAGTGTCTGTCTTTGTTACTTAGTTTCAGTGTTTGTCTTTGTTACTTGGTGTCAGTGTTTGTCTTTGTTACTTCGTGTCAGTGTATGTCTGTGTTACTGGGTGTCATTGTGTGTCTTGTTACTTGGTGTGAGTGTGTGTCTGTGTTACTGGGCGTAAGTGTGTGTCTGTGTGACTTGGCGTCAGTGTTTGTATTTGTTAGTTTGTGTCAGTGTATATCTTTGTTACTTGGTGTCAGTGTTTGTCTCTGTTACATGGTGTCAGTGTATGTCTTTGTTACTTCGTTTCAGTGCATGTCTGTGTTACTGGGTGTCAGTGTATGTCTTTGTTACTTGGTGTCAGTGTTTGTCTGTGATACTGGGTGTCAGTGTAGGTCTTTGTTACTTTGTGTCAGTGTTTGTCTTTGTTACTTGGTGTCAGTGTTTGTCTTTGTTATTTCGTGTCAGTGTATGTCTGTGTTACTGGGTGTCAGTGTATGTCTTTGTTACTTGGTGGCAGTGTTGTCTTTGTTACTTCGTGTCAGTGTATGTCTGTGTTACTGGATGTCAGTGTCTGTCTTTGTTACTTGGTGTCAGTGTTTGTCTTTGTTACTTGGTGTCAGTGTTTGTCTTTGTGACTTCGTGTCAGTGTATGTCTGTGTTACTGGGTGTCAGTGTATGTCTTTGTTACTTGATGTCAGTGTTTGTCTTTGTTACTTGGTGTCAGTGTTTGTCTTTGTTACTTCGTGTCAGTGTATGTCTGTGATACTGGGTGTAATTGTGTGTCTTTGTTACTTGGTGTCAGTGTTTGTCTTTGTTACTTCGTGTCAGTGTATGTGTGTGATACTGGGTGTCAGTGTATGTCCTTGTTACTTGGTGTCAGTGTTGGTCTGTGTTGCTGGGTGTCAGCGTATGTCTTTGTTACTTGGTGTCAGTGGTTGTCTTTGTTACTTGGTGTCAGTGTTTGTCTTTGTTACTTCGTGTCAGTGTATGTCTGTGTTACTGGGTGTCAGTGTATGTCTTTGTTACTTGGTGTCAGTGTTTGTCTGCGATACTGGGTGTCAGTGTATGTCTTTGTTACTTCGTGTCAGTGTATGTCTGTGATACTGGTGTCAGGGACTGTCTTTGTTACTTGGTTTCAGTGTTTGCCTTTGTTACTTGGTGTCAGTGTTTGACTTTGTTACTTCGTGTCAGTGTGTGTCTGTGTTACTGGGTGTCAGTGTATGTCTTTGTTACTGTGTATCAGTGTTTCTCTCTGTTACTGGGTGTCAGTGAGTGTGTGTCTGTGTTGCTGGGTATCAGTGTATGTCTTTGTTACTTGGTGTACGTTTGTGTCAATGTTACTTGGTGTCAGTGTCTGTCTTTGTTACTGGGTGTTAGTGTTTGTCTTTTTACTTGGTGTCCTTGTGTGTCTGTGTTACTGGGTGTCAGTGTATGTCTTTGTTACTGGGTGTCTGTGTCTGTCTTTGTCACTTGGTGTAAGTGTGTGTCTGTGTTACTTAGTGTCAGTGTGTGTCTTTGTTACTTGGTGCAAGTGTATGTCTTTGTTACTTGGTGTCAGTGTGGGTCTTTGTTACTTGGTGTCAGTGTGTGTCTGTGTTACTGGGTGTCAGTGTTTGTCTTTGTTACTTGATGTTAGTGTATGTCTTTGTTACTTGGTGTAAGTGTGTGTCTTTGTTACTTGGTGTAAGTGTTTGTCTTTGTTACTTGGTGTAAGTGTTTGTCTTTGTTACTTGGTGTCAGTGTCTGTCTTTGTTACTTGGTGTAATTGTATGTCTTTGTTACTTGGTGTCAGTGTGTGTCTTTGTTACTTGGTGTCAGTGTATGTCTTTGTTACTGGGTCTAAGTGTATGTCTTTGTTACTTGGCATAAGTGTATGCCTTTGTGACTTGGTGTAAGTGTGTGTCTTTGTTACGTGGTGTCAGTTTATATCTTTGCTACTTGGTGTAAGTGGATGTCTTTGTGACTTGGTGTAAGTGTGTGTCTTTGTTACTTGGTGTCAGTGTATGTCTGTGTTGCTGGGTGTCATTGTGTGTCTATGTTACTTTATGTGAGTTTGTGTCTGTGTTACTGGGTGTAAGTGTGTGTCTGTGTGACTTGGCGTCAGTGTTTGTATTTGTTGGTTGGTGTCAGTGTATATCTATGTTACTTGGTGTCAGTGTTTGTCTTTGTTACATGGTGTCAGTGTTTGTCTTTGTTACTTCGTTTCAGTGCATGTCTGTGTTACTGGGTGTCAGTGTATGTCTTTGTTACTTGGTGTCAGTGTTTGTCTGCGATACTGGGTGCCAGTGTAGGTCTTTGTTACTTTGTGTCAGTGTTTGTCTTTGTTACTTGGTGTCAGTGTTTGTCTTTGTCACTTCGTGTCAGTGTATATCTGTGATCCTGGTGTCAGTGCCTGTCTTTGTTACTTGGTTTCAGTGTTTGTCTTTGTTACTTGGTGTCAGTGTTTGTCTTCGTTACTTCGTGTCAGTGTATGTCTGTGTAACTGGGTGTCAGTGTATGTCTTTGTTACTTGGTGTCAGTGTATGTCTGTGATACTGGGTGTCAGTGTATGTATTTGTTACTTGGTGTCAGTGTTTGTCTTTGTTACATGGTGTCAGTGTTTGTCTTTGTTACTTCGTTTCAGTGCATGTCTGTGTTACTGGGTGTCAGTGTATGTCTTTGTTACTTGGTGTCAGTGTTTGTCTGTGATACTGGGTGTCAGTGTAGGTCTTTGTTACTTTGTGTCAGTGTTTGTCTTTGTTACTTGGTGTCAGTGTTTGTCTTTGTTACTTCGTGTCAGTGTATGTCTGTGTTACTGGGTGTCAGTGTATGTCTTTGTTACTTGGTGTCAGTGTTTGTCTTTGTTACTTGGTGGCAGTGTTGTCTTTGTTACTTCGTGTCAGTGTATGTCTGTGTTACTGGATGTCAGTGTAGTCTTTGTTACGTGGTGTCAGTGTTTGTCTTTGTTACTTGGTGTGAGTGTTTGTCTTTGTTACTTCGTGTCAGTGTATGTCTGTGTTACTGGGTGTCAGTGTATGTCTGTGATACTGGGTGTCAGTGTCTGCTTTGTTACTTGGTGTCAGTGTATGTCTTTGTTACTGGGTGTAAGTGTATGTCTTTGTTACTTGGTGTCAGTGTATGTCTTTGTGACTTGGTGTAAGTGTGTGTCTTTGTTACTTGGCGGAAGTGTATGTCTTTGTTACTTGGAGTAAGGGTGTGTCTTTGTTACTTGGTCCAAGTATACGTCTTCGTTACTTGGTGTAAGTGTTTGTCTTTGTAACTTGGTGTCAGTGTTTGTCTTTGTTTCTTGGTGTAATTGTATGTCTTTGTTACTTGGTGCCAGTGTGTGTCTTTGTTACTTGGTGTCAGTGTATGTCTTTGTTACTGGGTCTAAGTGTATGTCTTTGTTACTTGGCATAAGTGTATGCCTTTGTGACTTGGTGTAAGTGTGTGTCTTTGTTACTTGGTGTCAGTGTATGTCTTTGCTACTTGGTGTCAGTGTTTGTCTTTGTTAATTCGTGTCAGTGTATGTCTGTGATACTGGGTGTCAGTGTATGCTTTGTTACTTGGTGTCAGTGTATGTCTTTGTTACTGGGTGTAAGTGTATGTCTTTGTTACTTGGTGTCAGTGTATGTCTTTGTGACTTGGTGTAAGTGTGTGTCTTTGTTACTTGGCGTAAGTGTATGTCTTTGTTACTTGGAGTAAGGGTGTGTCTTTGTTACTTGGTCTAAGTGTATGTCTTCGTTACTTGGTGTAAGTGTTTGTCTTTGTTACTTGGTGTCAGTGTTTGTCTTTGTTACTTGGTGTAATTGTATGTCTTTGTTACTTGGTGTCAGTGTGTGTCTTTGTTACTTGGTGTCAGTGTATGTCTTTGTTACTGGGTCTAAGAGTATGTCTTTGTTACTTGGCATAAGTGTATGCCTTTGTGACTTGGTGTAAGTGTGTGTCTTTGTTACTTGGTGTCAGTGTATGTCTTTGCTACTTGGTGTAAATGGATGTCTTTGTGACTTGTTGTAAGTGTGTGTCTTTGTTACCTGGTGTCAGTGTATATCTGTGTTACTGGGTGTCATTGTGTGTCTTTGTTACTTGGTGTGAGTGTGTGTCTGTGTTACTGGGTTTAAGTGTGTGTCTGTGTGACTTGGCGTCAGTGTTTGTATTTGTTAGTTGGTGTCAGTGTATATCTTTGTTACTTGGTGTCAGTGTTTGTCTTTGTTACATGGTGTCAGTGTTTGTCTTTGTTACTTCGTTTCAGTGCATGTATGTGTTACTGGGTGTCAGTGTATGTCGTTGTTACTTGGTGTCAGTGTTTGTCTGTGATACTGGGTGTCAGTGTAGGTCTTTGTTACTTTGTGTCAGTGTTTGTCTTTGTTACTTGGTGTCAGTGTTTGTCTTTGTAACTTCGTATCAGTGTATATCTATGATCCTGGTGTCAGTGCCTGTCTTTGTTACTTGGTTTCAGTGTTTGTCTTTGTTACTTGGTGTCAGTGTTTGTCTTCGTTACTTCGTGTCAGTGTATGTCTGTGTAACTGGGTGTCAGTGTATGTCTTTGTTACTTGTTGTCAGTGTTTGTCTTTGTTACTTCGTGTCAGTGTATGTGTGTGATACTGGGTGTCAGTGTATGCTTTGTTACTTGGTGTCAATGGTAGTCTTTGTTACTTGTTGTCAGTGTTTGTCTTTGTTACTTCGTGTCAGTGTATGTCTGTGATACTGGGTGTCAGTGTATGCTTTGTTACTTGGTGTCAGTGTATGTCTGTGATACTGGGTGTCAATGTATGTATTTGTTAATTGGTGTCAGTGTTTGTCTTTGTTACTTGCTGTCAGTGTTTGACTTTGTTACATCGTGTCAGTGTATGTCTGTGTTACTGGGTGTCAGTGTATGTCTTTGTTACTTGGTGTCAGTGTTTGTCTTTGTTACTTGGTGTCAGTGTTGTCTTTGTTACTTCGTGTCAGTGTATGTCCGTGTTACTGGATGTCAGTGTATGTCTTTGTCACTTGGTGTCAGTGTTTGTCTTTGTTACTTGGTTTCAGTGTTTGTCTTTGTTACTTGGTGTCAGTGTTTGTCTTCGTTACTTCGTGTCAGTGTATGTCTGTGTTACTGGGTGTCAGTGTATGTCTTTGTTACTTGGTGTCAGTGTTTGTCTGTGATACTGGGTGTCAGTGTATGTCTTTGTTACTTTGTGTCATTGTTTGTCTTTGTTACTTGGTGTCAGTGTTTTTCTTTGTTACTTCGTGTCAGTGTATGTCTGTGATACTGATGTCAGTGTCTGTCTTTGTTACTTAGTTTCAGTGTTTGCCTTTGTTACTTGGTGTCAGTGTTTGTCTTTGTTACTTCGTGTCAGTGTATGTCTGTGTAACTGGGTGTCAGTGTATGTCTTTGTTACTTGGTGTAAGTGTACGTCTTTGTGACTTGGTGTAAGTGTGTGTCTTTGTTACTTGGTGTCAGTGTATGTCTGTGTTACTGGGTGTCATTGTGTGTCTTTGTTACTTGGTGCAAGTGTGTGTCTGTGTTGCTGGGTGTAAGTGTGTGTCTGTGTTACTTGGCGTCAGTGTTTGTATTTGTTAGTTGGTGTCAGTGTATGTCTTTGTTACTTGGTGTCAGTGTTTGTCTGTGTTACTGGGTGTCAGTGTTTGTCTTTGTTACTGGGTGTAAGTGCATGTCTTTGTTACTTGTTGTACGTGTATGTCTTTGTGACTTGGTGTAAGTGTGTGTCTTTGTTACTTGGTGTCAGTGTATGTCTTTGTTACTTGGTGTAAGTGTATGTCTTTGTGACTTGGTGTAAGTGTGTGTTTTTGTTACTAGGTGTCAGTGTATGTCTGTGTTACTGGGTGTCATTGTGTGACTTTGTTACTTGATGTAAGTGTGTGTCTGTGTTACTGGGTGTAATTGTGTGTCTGTGTTACTTGGTGTCAGTGTTTGTATATGTTTTTTGGTGTCAGAGTATGTCTTTGTTACTGGGTGTCAGTGAGTGCCTGTGTTACTGGGTGTCAGTGTTTGTCTTTGTTACTTGGTGTCAGTGTTTGTCTTTGCTACTTCGTGTCAGTGTATGTCTGTGTTACTGGGTCTCAGTGTATGTCTTTGTTACTTGGTGTCAGAGTTTGTCTTTGTTACTTCGTGTCAGTGTATGTCTGTGATACTGGGTGTCAGTCTATGTCTTTGTTACTTGGTGTCAGTGTTTGTCTTTGTTACTTGGTGTCAGTGCATGTCTTTGTTACTTTGTGTCAGTGTATGTCTTTGTTACTTGGTGTCAGTGTATGTCTGTGTTACTTGGTGACAGTGTATGTCTTTGTTACTTGGTGTCAGTGTGCGTCTGTGATACTTGGTGTCAGTGTTTGTCTTTGTTACTCGGTGTCAGTGCGTATCTGTGTTCCTGGGTGTCAGTGTATGTCTTTGTTACTTGGTGTCAGTGTATGTCTTTGTTACTTGGTGTCAGTGTGTGTCTTTGTTACTGGGTGTCAGTGTATGTCTGTGTTACTTGGTGTCAGTGTGTGTCTTTGTTACTGGGTGTCAGTGTATGTCTTTGTTACATGGTGTCAGTGTATGTCTGTGTTACTTGGTGTCAGTGTATGTCTTTGCTACTTGGTGTCAGTGTATGTCTGTGTGACTTGTTATCAGTGTATGTCTTTGTTACTTCGTGTCAGTGTATGTCTTTGTTACTTGGTGTAAGTGTATGTCTTTGTTACTTTGTGCCAGTGTGTGTCTGTGTTACTGGGTGGCAGTGCATTTCTTTGTTATTTGGTGTCAGCGTATGTCTTTGTGACTTGGTGTCTGTGTATGTCTGTGTTACTTGGTGTCAGTTTATGTCCTTATTACTTGGTGTCAGTGTATGTCTTTGTTAACTGGTGTCAGTTTATGTCTTTGTTACTTGGTGTCAGTGTGTGTCTATGTTACTGGGTGTCAGTGTATGTCTTTGTTACTTGGTATCAGTGTTTGTCTTTGTTACTTGGTGTCAGTGTGTGTCTGTGTTACTGGGTGTCAGTGTTTGTCTTTGTTACTTGGTGTCAGTGTGTGTCTTTGTTACTTGGTGTCAGTGTATGTCTTTGTTACTTGCTGTAAGTATATGTCTTTGTTACTTGGTGTCAGTGCGTGTCTGTGTTACTGGGTGTCAGTGTTTGTCTTTGTTGCTTGGTGTCAGTGTGTGTCTTTGTTACTTGGTGTAAGTGTTTTTCTTTGTTACTTGGTGTCAGTGTGTGCCTTTTTTACTTGGTGCAAGTGTATGTCTTTGTTACTTGGTGTCAGTGTGTGTCGTTGTTACTTGGTGTAAGTTTATGTCTTTGTTACTTGGTGTCAGTGCGTGTCTGTGTTACAGGGTGAAAGTGTTTGTCTTTGTTACTTGGTGTCAGTGTAGGTCTTGTTACTTCGTGTCAGTGTATGTCTTTATTACTTGGTGTCAATGTTTGTCTGTGTTACTTGGTGTCAGTGTGTGTCTTTGTTACTTGGTGTAAGTGTATGTCTTTCCGACTTGGTGTCAGTGTATGTCTTTGTTACTGGGTGTCAGTGTTTGTCTTTGTTACTTGGTGTCAGTGTTTGTCTGTGTTACTTGGTGTCAGTGTGTGTCTTTGTTACTTGGTGTAAGTTTATGTCTTTGTTACTTGGTGTCAGTGCGTGTCTGTGTTACTGGGTGTCAGTGTTTGTCTTTGCTACTTGGTGTCATTGTTTGTCTGTGTTACTTGGTGTCGGTGTTTGTCTTTGTTACTTGTTGCAAGTTTATGTCTTTGTTACTTGGTGTCACTGCGTGTCTGTGTTACTGGGTGTCAGTGTTTGTCTTTGTTACTTGGTGTAAGTGTATGTCTTTGTTACTTGGTACAAGTGTGCGTCTTTGTTACTTGGTGACAGTGCGTGTCTGTGTTACTGGGTGTCAGTGTTTGTCTTTGTTACTTGGTCTCAGTGTGTGTCTCTGTTACTTCGTGGAAGTGTATGTCTTTGTTACTTGGTGTCAGTGCGTGTCTGTGTAACTGGGTGTCTGTGTTTGTCTTTGTTACTTCGTGTCAGTGTATGTCTGTGATACTGGGTGTCAGTGTATGCTTTGTTACTTGGTGTCAGTGTATGTCTGTGTTACTGGGTGTAAGTGTATGTCTTTGTTACTTGGTGTCAGTGTATGTCTTTGTGACTTGGTGTAAGTGTGTGTCTTTGTTACTTGGCGTTAGTGTATGCCTTTGTTACTTGGTGTAAGGGTGTGTCTTTGTTACTTGGTCTCAGTGTATGTCTTCGTTACTTGGTGTAAGTGTTTGTCTTTGTTACCTGGTGTCAGTGTGTGTCTTTGTTACTTGGTGTAAGTGTATGTCTTTGTTACTTTGTGGAAGTGTGTTTCTTTGTTACTTGGTATCTGTGTTTGTCATTGTTACTGGGTGTAAGTGTATGTCTTTGTTACTTTGTGTAAGTGTATGTCTTTGTGACTTGGTGCAAGTGGGTGTCTTTGTTACTTGGTGTAAGTGTGTGTCTTTGTTACTTGGTGTCAACGTATGTCTGTGTTACTGGGTGTCATTGTGTGTCTTTGTTACTTGGTGTAAGTGTGTGTCTGTGTTACTGGGTGTAAGTGTGTGTCTGTGTTACTTGGCGTCAGTGTTTGTATTTGTTAGTTGGTGTCAGTGTATGTCTTTGTTACTTGGTGTCAGTGTTTGTCTGTGTTACTGGGTGTCAGTGTATGTCTTTGTTACTTGGTGTCAGTGTTTGTCTTTGTTACTTCGTGTCAGTGTATGTCTGTGATAGTGGGTGTCAGTGTATGTCTTTGTTCCTTCGTGTCAGTGTATGTCTTTGTTACTTGATTTCAGTGTTTGTCTTTGTTACTTGGTGTCAGTGATTGTCTTTGTTACTTCGTGTAACTTTATGTCTGTGATACTGGGTGTCAGTGTATGTCTTTGTTACTTGGTTTCAGTGTTTGTCTTTGTTACTTGGTGTCAGTGTTTGTCTTTGTTCCTTCGTGTCAGTGTATGTCTTTGTAACTGGGTGTCAGTGTATGTCTTTGTTACTTGGTGTCAGTGTTTGTCTTTGTTACTTGGTGTCAGTGTTTGTCTTTGTTACTTCGTGTCAGTGTATGTCTGTGATACTGGGTGTCAGTGTATGTCATTGTTATTGGTGTCAGTGTATGTCTTTGTTACTGGGTGTAAGTGTATGTCTTTGTTACTTGTTGTACGTGTATGTCTTTGTGACTTGGTGTAAGTGTGTGTCTTTGTTACTTGGTGTCAGTGTATGTCTTTGTTACTTGGTGTAAGTGTATGTCTTTGTGACTTGGTGCAAGTGTGTGTCTTTGTTACTAGGTGTCAGTGTATGTCTGTGTTACTGGGTGTCATTGTGTGTCTTTGTTACTTGATGTAAGTGTGTGTCTGTGTTACTGGGTGTAATTGTGTGTCTGTGTTACTTGGTGTCAGTGAGTGTCTGTGTTACTGGGTGTCAGTGTTTGTCTTTGTTACTTGGTGTCAGTGTTTGTCTTTGCTACTTCGTGTCAGTGTATGTCTGTGTTACTGGGTGTCAGTGTATGTCTTTGTTACTTGGTGTCAGTGTTTGTCTTTGTTACTTCGTGTCAGTGTATGTCTGTGATACTGGGTGTCAGTCTATGTCTTTGTTACTACGTGTCAGTGTATGTCTGTGATACTGGGTGTCAGTGTATGTCATTGTAACTTGGTGTCAGTGTTTGTCTTTTTTACTTGGTGTCAATGTTTGTCTTTGTTACTTCGTGTCAGTGTATGTCTGTGTTCCTGGGTGTCAGTGTATGTCTTTGTTACTTGGTGTCAGTGTTTGTCTTTGTTACTTGGTGTCAGTGTATGTCTGTGTTACTGGGTGTCATTGTGTGTCTTTGTTACTTGATGTAAGTGTGTGTCTGTGTTACTGGGTGTAATTGTGTGTCTGTGTTACTTGGTGTCAGTGAGTGTCTGTGTTACTGGGTGTCAGTGTTTGTCTTTGTTACTTGGTGTCAGTGTTTGTCTTTGCTACTTCGTGTCAGTGTATGTCTGTGTTACTGGGTGTCAGTGTATGTCTTTGTTACTTGGTGTCAGTGTTTGTCTTTGTTACTTCGTGTCAGTGTATGTCTGTGATACTGGGTGTCAGTCTATGTCTTTGTTACTACGTGTCAGTGTATGTCTGTGATACTGGGTGTCAGTGTATGTCATTGTAACTTGGTGTCAGTGTTTGTCTTTTTTACTTGGTGTCAGTGTATGTCTGTGTTACTGGGTGTCAGTGTATGTCTTTGTTACTTGGTGTCAGTGTTTGTCTTTGTTACTTGGTGTCAGTGTTTGTCTTTGTTCTGGGTGGCAGTGATTGACTTTGTTACTTGGTGTCAGTGTTTGTCTTTGTTACTTGGTGTCAGTGCATGTCTTTGTTACTTGGTGTCAGTGTATGTCTTTGTTACCTTGGTGTCAGTGTATGTCTGTGTTACTTGGTGACAGTGTATGTCTTTGTTACTTGGTGTCAGTGTGCGTCTGTGATACTTGGTGTCAGTGTTTGTCTTTGTTACTCGGTGTCAGTGTTTGTCTGTGTTCCTGGGTGTCAGTGTATGTCTTTGTTCCTGGGTGTCAGTGTATGTCTTTGTTACTTGGTGTCAGTGTGTGTCTTTGTTACTGGGTGTCAGTGTATGTCTGTGTTACTTGGTGTCAGTGTATGTCTTTATTACTTGGTGTCAGTGTGTGTCTTTGTTACTGGGTGTCAGTGTATGTCTGTGTTACTTGGTGTCAGTGTATGTCTTTGTTACTGGGTGTCAGTGTATGTCTTTGTTACTTGGTGTCAGTGTATGTCTTTGTTACTTGGTGTCACTGTGTGTCTTTGTTACTTGGTGTCAGTGGATGTCTGTGTTACTTGGTATCAGTGTGCGTCTTTGTTACTGGGTGTCAGTGTATGTCTTTGTTACATGGTGTCAGTGTACGTCTGTGTTACTTGGTGTCAGTGTATGTCTTTGTTACTTGGTGTCAGTGTATGTCTGTGTGACTTGGTATCAGTGTATGTCTTTGTTACTTCCTGTCAGTGTATGTCTTTGTTACTGGGTTGCAGTGCAATTCTTTGTTATTTGGTGTCAGCGTATGCCTTTGTGACTTGCTGTCTGTGTTTGTCTGTGTTACTTGGTGTCAGTTTATGTCTTTATTACTTGGTGTCAGTGTGTGTCTTTGTTAACTGGTGTCAGTGTATGTCTTTGTTACTTGGTGTCAGTGTGTGCCTGTGTTACTGGGTGTCAGTGTATGTCTTTGTTACTTGGTATCAGTGTTTGTCTTTGTGACTTGGTGTCAGTGTGTGTCTGTGTTACTGGGTGTCAGTGTTTGTCTTTGTTACTTGGTGTCAGTGTGTGTCTTTGTTACTTGGTGTCAGTGTATGTCTTTGTTACTTGGTGTAAGTATATGTCTTTGTTACTTGGTGTCAGTGCGTGTCTGTGTTACTGGGTGTCAGTGTTTGTCTTTGTTACTTGGTGTCAGTGTATGTCTTTGTTACTTGGTGTCACTGTGTGTCTTTGTTACTTGGTGTCAGTGGATGTCTGTGTTACTTGGTATCAGTGTGCGACTGAGTTACTTGGTTTCAGTGTGTGTCTTTGTTACTGGGTGTCAGTGTATGTCTTTGTTACATGGTGTCAGTGTATGTCTGTGTTACTTGGTGTCAGTGTATGTCTTTGTTACTTGGTGTCAGTGTATGTCTGTGTGACTTGGTATCAGTGTATGTCTTTGTTACTTCGTGTCAGTGTATGTCTTTGTTACTGGGTTGCAGTGCATTTCTTTGTTATTTGGTGTCAGCGTATGTCTTTGTGACTTGCTGTCTGTGTTTGTCTGTGTTACTTGGTGTCAGTTTATGTCTTTATTACTTGGTGTCAGTGTGTGTCTTTGTTAACTGGTGTCAGTGTATGTCTTTGTTACTTGGTGTCAGTGTGTGCCTGTGTTACTGGGTGTCAGTGTATGTCCTTGTTACTTGGTATCAGTGTTTGTCTTTGTGACTTGGTGTCAGTGTGTGTCTGTGTTACTGGGTGTCAGTGTTTGTCTTTGTTACTTGGTGTCAGTGTGTGCCTTTGTTACTTGGTGTCAGTGTATGTCTTTGTTACTTGGTGTAAGTATATGTCTTTGTTACTTGGTGTCAGTGCGTGTCTGTGTTACTGGGTGTCAGTGTTTGTCTTTGTTACTTGGTGTCAGTGTATGTCTTTGTTACTTGGTGTCACTGTGTGTCTTTGTTCCTTCGTGTCAGTGTATGTCTTTGTTACTTGATTTCAGTGTTTGTCTTTGTTACTTGGTGTCAGTGTTTGTCTTTGTTACTTCGTGTAACTTTATGTCTGTGATACTGGGTGTCAGTGTATGTCTTTGTTACTTGGTTTCAGTGTTTGTCTTTGTTACTTGGTGTCAGTGTTTGTCTTTGTTCCTTCGTGTCAGTGTATGTCTTTGTAACTGGGTGTCAGTGTATGTCTTTGTTACTTGGTGTCAGTGTTTGTCTTTGTTACTTGGTGTCAGTGTTTGTCTTTGTTACTTCGTGTCAGTGTATGTCTGTGATAATGGGTGTCAGTGTATGTCATTGTTATTGGTGTCAGTGTATGTCTTTGTTACTGGGTGTAAGTGTATGTCTTTGTTACTTGTTGTACGTGTATGTCTTTGTGACTTGGTGTAAGTGTGTGTCTTCGTTACTTGGTGTCAGTGTATGTCTTTGTTACTTGGTGTAAGTGTATGTCTGTGTTCCTGGGTATCAGTGTATGTCTTTGTGACTTGGTATCAGTGTATGTCTTTGTGACTTGGTGTCAGTGTATGTCTTTGTTACTTGATTTCAGTGTTTGTCTTTGTTACTTGGTGTCAGTGATTGTCTTTGTTACTTCGTGTCAGTGTATGTCTGTGATAGTGGGTGTCAGTGTATGTCTTTGTTCCTTCGTGTCAGTGTATGTCTTTGTTACTTGATTTCAGTGTTTGTCTTTGTTACTTGGTGTCAGTGATTGTCTTTGTTACTTCGTGTAACTTTATGTCTGTGATACTGGGTGTCAGTGTATGTCTTTGTTACTTGGTTTCAGTGTTTGTCTTTGTTACTTGGTGTCAGTGTTTGTCTTTGTTCCTTCGTGTCAGTGTATGTCTTTGTAACTGGGTGTCAGTGTATGTCTTTGTTACTTGGTGTCAGTGTTTGTCTTTGTTACTTGGTGTCAGTGTTTGTCTTTGTTACTTCGTGTCAGTGTATGTCTGTGATACTGGGTGTCAGTGTATGTCATTGTTATTGGTGTCAGTGTATGTCTTTGTTACTGGGTGTAAGTGTATGTCTTTGTTACTTGTTGTACGTGTATGTCTTTGTGACTTGGTGTAAGTGTGTGTCTTTGTTACTTGGTGTCAGTGTATGTCTTTGTTACTTGGTGTAAGTGTATGTCTTTGTGACTTGGTGCAAGTGTGTGTCTTTGTTACTAGGTGTCAGTGTATGTCTGTGTTACTGGGTGTCATTGTGTGTCTTTGTTACTTGATGTAAGTGTGTGTCTGTGTTACTGGGTGTAATTGTGTGTCTGTGTTACTTGGTGTCAGTGAGTGTCTGTGTTACTGGGTGTCAGTGTTTGTCTTTGTTACTTGGTGTCAGTGTTTGTCTTTGCTACTTCGTGTCAGTGTATGTCTGTGTTACTGGGTGTCAGTGTATGTCTTTGTTACTTGGTGTCAGTGTTTGTCTTTGTTACTTCGTGTCAGTGTATGTCTGTGATACTGGGTGTCAGTCTATGTCTTTGTTACTACGTGTCAGTGTATGTCTGTGATACTGGGTGTCAGTGTATGTCATTGTAACTTGGTGTCAGTGTTTGTCTTTTTTACTTGGTGTCAGTGTTTGTCTTTGTTACTTCGTGTCAGTGTATGTCTGTGTTCCTGGGTGTCAGTGTATGTCTTTGTTACTTGGTGTCAGTGTTTGTCTTTGTTACTTGGTGTCAGTGTATGTCTGTGTTACTGGGTGTCATTGTGTGTCTTTGTTACTTGATGTAAGTGTGTGTCTGTGTTACTGGGTGTAATTGTGTGTCTGTGTTACTTGGTGTCAGTGAGTGTCTGTGTTACTGGGTGTCAGTGTTTGTCTTTGTTACTTGGTGTCAGTGTTTGTCTTTGCTACTTCGTGTCAGTGTATGTCTGTGTTACTGGGTGTCAGTGTATGTCTTTGTTACTTGGTGTCAGTGTTTGTCTTTGTTACTTCGTGTCAGTGTATGTCTGTGATACTGGGTGTCAGTCTATGTCTTTGTTACTACGTGTCAGTGTATGTCTGTGATACTGGGTGTCAGTGTATGTCATTGTAACTTGGTGTCAGTGTTTGTCTTTTTTACTTGGTGTCAGTGTATGTCTGTGTTACTGGGTGTCAGTGTATGTCTTTGTTACTTGGTGTCAGTGTTTGTCTTTGTTACTTGGTGTCAGTGTTTGTCTTTGTTCTGGGTGGCAGTGATTGACTTTGTTACTTGGTGTCAGTGTTTGTCTTTGTTACTTGGTGTCAGTGCATGTCTTTGTTACTTGGTGTCAGTGTATGTCTTTGTTACCTTGGTGTCAGTGTATGTCTGTGTTACTTGGTGACAGTGTATGTCTTTGTTACTTGGTGTCAGTGTGCGTCTGTGATACTTGGTGTCAGTGTTTGTCTTTGTTACTCGGTGTCAGTGTTTGTCTGTGTTCCTGGGTGTCAGTGTATGTCTTTGTTCCTGGGTGTCAGTGTATGTCTTTGTTACTTGGTGTCAGTGTGTGTCTTTGTTACTGGGTGTCAGTGTATGTCTGTGTTACTTGGTGTCAGTGTATGTCTTTATTACTTGGTGTCAGTGTGTGTCTTTGTTACTGGGTGTCAGTGTATGTCTGTGTTACTTGGTGTCAGTGTATGTCTTTGTTACTGGGTGTCAGTGTATGTCTTTGTTACTTGGTGTCAGTGTATGTCTTTGTTACTTGGTGTCACTGTGTGTCTTTGTTACTTGGTGTCAGTGGATGTCTGTGTTACTTGGTATCAGTGTGCGTCTTTGTTACTGGGTGTCAGTGTATGTCTTTGTTACATGGTGTCAGTGTACGTCTGTGTTACTTGGTGTCAGTGTATGTCTTTGTTACTTGGTGTCAGTGTATGTCTGTGTGACTTGGTATCAGTGTATGTCTTTGTTACTTCCTGTCAGTGTATGTCTTTGTTACTGGGTTGCAGTGCAATTCTTTGTTATTTGGTGTCAGCGTATGCCTTTGTGACTTGCTGTCTGTGTTTGTCTGTGTTACTTGGTGTCAGTTTATGTCTTTATTACTTGGTGTCAGTGTGTGTCTTTGTTAACTGGTGTCAGTGTATGTCTTTGTTACTTGGTGTCAGTGTGTGCCTGTGTTACTGGGTGTCAGTGTATGTCTTTGTTACTTGGTATCAGTGTTTGTCTTTGTGACTTGGTGTCAGTGTGTGTCTGTGTTACTGGGTGTCAGTGTTTGTCTTTGTTACTTGGTGTCAGTGTGTGTCTTTGTTACTTGGTGTCAGTGTATGTCTTTGTTACTTGGTGTAAGTATATGTCTTTGTTACTTGGTGTCAGTGCGTGTCTGTGTTACTGGGTGTCAGTGTTTGTCTTTGTTACTTGGTGTCAGTGTATGTCTTTGTTACTTGGTGTCACTGTGTGTCTTTGTTACTTGGTGTCAGTGGATGTCTGTGTTACTTGGTATCAGTGTGCGACTGAGTTACTTGGTTTCAGTGTGTGTCTTTGTTACTGGGTGTCAGTGTATGTCTTTGTTACATGGTGTCAGTGTATGTCTGTGTTACTTGGTGTCAGTGTATGTCTTTGTTACTTGGTGTCAGTGTATGTCTGTGTGACTTGGTATCAGTGTATGTCTTTGTTACTTCGTGTCAGTGTATGTCTTTGTTACTGGGTTGCAGTGCATTTCTTTGTTATTTGGTGTCAGCGTATGTCTTTGTGACTTGCTGTCTGTGTTTGTCTGTGTTACTTGGTGTCAGTTTATGTCTTTATTACTTGGTGTCAGTGTGTGTCTTTGTTAACTGGTGTCAGTGTATGTCTTTGTTACTTGGTGTCAGTGTGTGCCTGTGTTACTGGGTGTCAGTGTATGTCCTTGTTACTTGGTATCAGTGTTTGTCTTTGTGACTTGGTGTCAGTGTGTGTCTGTGTTACTGGGTGTCAGTGTTTGTCTTTGTTACTTGGTGTCAGTGTGTGCCTTTGTTACTTGGTGTCAGTGTATGTCTTTGTTACTTGGTGTAAGTATATGTCTTTGTTACTTGGTGTCAGTGCGTGTCTGTGTTACTGGGTGTCAGTGTTTGTCTTTGTTACTTGGTGTCAGTGTATGTCTTTGTTACTTGGTGTCACTGTGTGTCTTTGTTCCTTCGTGTCAGTGTATGTCTTTGTTACTTGATTTCAGTGTTTGTCTTTGTTACTTGGTGTCAGTGTTTGTCTTTGTTACTTCGTGTAACTTTATGTCTGTGATACTGGGTGTCAGTGTATGTCTTTGTTACTTGGTTTCAGTGTTTGTCTTTGTTACTTGGTGTCAGTGTTTGTCTTTGTTCCTTCGTGTCAGTGTATGTCTTTGTAACTGGGTGTCAGTGTATGTCTTTGTTACTTGGTGTCAGTGTTTGTCTTTGTTACTTGGTGTCAGTGTTTGTCTTTGTTACTTCGTGTCAGTGTATGTCTGTGATACTGGGTGTCAGTGTATGTCATTGTTATTGGTGTCAGTGTATGTCTTTGTTACTGGGTGTAAGTGTATGTCTTTGTTACTTGTTGTACGTGTATGTCTTTGTGACTTGGTGTAAGTGTGTGTCTTCGTTACTTGGTGTCAGTGTATGTCTTTGTTACTTGGTGTAAGTGTATGTCTTTGTGACTTGGTGCAAGTGTGTGTCTTTGTTACTAGGTGTCAGTGTATGTCTGTGTTACTGGGTGTCATTGTGTGTCTTTGTTACTTGATGTAAGTGTGTGTCTGTGTTACTGGGTGTAATTGTGTGTCTGTGTTACTTGGTGTCAGTGAGTGTCTGTGTTACTGGGTGTCAGTGTTTGTCTTTGTTACTTGATGTCAGTGTTTGTCTTTGCTACTTCGTGTCAGTGTATGTCTGTGTTACTGGGTGTCAGTGTATGTCTTTGTTACTTGGTGTCAGTGTTTGTCTTTGTTACTTCGTGTCAGTGTATGTCTGTGATACTGGGTGTCAGTCTATGTCTTTGTTACTACGTGTCAGTGTATGTCTGTGATACTGGGTGTCAGTGTATGTCATTGTAACTTGGTGTCAGTGTTTGTCTTTTTTACTTGGTGTCAGTGTTTGTCTTTGTTACTTCGTGTCAGTGTATGTCTGTGTTACTGGGTGTCAGTGTATGTCTTTGTTACTTGGTGTCAGTGTTTGTCTTTGTTACTTGGTGTCAGTGTATGTCTGTGTTACTGGGTGTCATTGTGTGTCTTTGTTACTTGATGTAAGTGTGTGTCTGTGTTACTGGGTGTAATTGTGTGTCTGTGTTACTTGGTGTCAGTGAGTGTCTGTGTTACTGGGTGTCAGTGTTTGTCTTTGTTACTTGGTGTCAGTGTGCGTCTGTGATACTTGGTGTCAGTGTTTGTCTTTGTTACTCGGTGTCAGTGTTTGTCTGTGTTCCTGGGTGTCAGTGTATGTCTTTGTTCCTGGGTGTCAGTGTATGTCTTTGTTACTTGGTGTCAGTGTGTGTCTTTGTTACTGGGTGTCAGTGTATGTCTGTGTTACTTGGTGTCAGTGTATGTCTTTATTACTTGGTGTCAGTGTGTGTCTTTGTTACTGGGTGTCAGTGTATGTCTGTGTTACTTGGTGTCAGTGTATGTCTTTGTTACTGGGTGTCAGTGTATGTCTTTGTTACTTGGTGTCAGTGTATGTCTTTGTTACTTGGTGTCACTGTGTGTCTTTGTTACTTGGTGTCAGTGGATGTCTGTGTTACTTGGTATCAGTGTGCGTCTTTGTTACTGGGTGTCAGTGTATGTCTTTGTTACATGGTGTCAGTGTACGTCTGTGTTACTTGGTGTCAGTGTATGTCTTTGTTACTTGGTGTCAGTGTATGTCTGTGTGACTTGGTATCAGTGTATGTCTTTGTTACTTCCTGTCAGTGTATGTCTTTGTTACTGGGTTGCAGTGCAATTCTTTGTTATTTGGTGTCAGCGTATGCCTTTGTGACTTGCTGTCTGTGTTTGTCTGTGTTACTTGGTGTCAGTTTATGTCTTTATTACTTGGTGTCAGTGTGTGTCTTTGTTAACTGGTGTCAGTGTATGTCTTTGTTACTTGGTGTCAGTGTGTGCCTGTGTTACTGGGTGTCAGTGTATGTCTTTGTTACTTGGTATCAGTGTTTGTCTTTGTGACTTGGTGTCAGTGTGTGTCTGTGTTACTGGGTGTCAGTGTTTGTCTTTGTTACTTGGTGTCAGTGTGTGTCTTTGTTACTTGGTGTCAGTGTATGTCTTTGTTACTTGGTGTAAGTATATGTCTTTGTTACTTGGTGTCAGTGCGTGTCTGTGTTACTGGGTGTCAGTGTTTGTCTTTGTTACTTGGTGTCAGTGTATGTCTTTGTTACTTGGTGTCACTGTGTGTCTTTGTTACTTGGTGTCAGTGGATGTCTGTGTTACTTGGTATCAGTGTGCGACTGAGTTACTTGGTTTCAGTGTGTGTCTTTGTTACTGGGTGTCAGTGTATGTCTTTGTTACATGGTGTCAGTGTATGTCTGTGTTACTTGGTGTCAGTGTATGTCTTTGTTACTTGGTGTCAGTGTATGTCTGTGTGACTTGGTATCAGTGTATGTCTTTGTTACTTCGTGTCAGTGTATGTCTTTGTTACTGGGTTGCAGTGCATTTCTTTGTTATTTGGTGTCAGCGTATGTCTTTGTGACTTGCTGTCTGTGTTTGTCTGTGTTACTTGGTGTCAGTTTATGTCTTTATTACTTGGTGTCAGTGTGTGTCTTTGTTAACTGGTGTCAGTGTATGTCTTTGTTACTTGGTGTCAGTGTGTGCCTGTGTTACTGGGTGTCAGTGTATGTCCTTGTTACTTGGTATCAGTGTTTGTCTTTGTGACTTGGTGTCAGTGTGTGTCTGTGTTACTGGGTGTCAGTGTTTGTCTTTGTTACTTGGTGTCAGTGTGTGCCTTTGTTACTTGGTGTCAGTGTATGTCTTTGTTACTTGGTGTAAGTATATGTCTTTGTTACTTGGTGTCAGTGCGTGTCTGTGTTACTGGGTGTCAGTGTTTGTCTTTGTTACTTGGTGTCAGTGTATGTCTTTGTTACTTGGTGTCACTGTGTGTCTTTGTTCCTTCGTGTCAGTGTATGTCTTTGTTACTTGATTTCAGTGTTTGTCTTTGTTACTTGGTGTCAGTGTTTGTCTTTGTTACTTCGTGTAACTTTATGTCTGTGATACTGGGTGTCAGTGTATGTCTTTGTTACTTGGTTTCAGTGTTTGTCTTTGTTACTTGGTGTCAGTGTTTGTCTTTGTTCCTTCGTGTCAGTGTATGTCTTTGTAACTGGGTGTCAGTGTATGTCTTTGTTACTTGGTGTCAGTGTTTGTCTTTGTTACTTGGTGTCAGTGTTTGTCTTTGTTACTTCGTGTCAGTGTATGTCTGTGATACTGGGTGTCAGTGTATGTCATTGTTATTGGTGTCAGTGTATGTCTTTGTTACTGGGTGTAAGTGTATGTCTTTGTTACTTGTTGTACGTGTATGTCTTTGTGACTTGGTGTAAGTGTGTGTCTTCGTTACTTGGTGTCAGTGTATGTCTTTGTTACTTGGTGTAAGTGTATGTCTTTGTGACTTGGTGCAAGTGTGTGTCTTTGTTACTAGGTGTCAGTGTATGTCTGTGTTACTGGGTGTCATTGTGTGTCTTTGTTACTTGATGTAAGTGTGTGTCTGTGTTACTGGGTGTAATTGTGTGTCTGTGTTACTTGGTGTCAGTGAGTGTCTGTGTTACTGGGTGTCAGTGTTTGTCTTTGTTACTTGATGTCAGTGTTTGTCTTTGCTACTTCGTGTCAGTGTATGTCTGTGTTACTGGGTGTCAGTGTATGTCTTTGTTACTTGGTGTCAGTGTTTGTCTTTGTTACTTCGTGTCAGTGTATGTCTGTGATACTGGGTGTCAGTCTATGTCTTTGTTACTACGTGTCAGTGTATGTCTGTGATACTGGGTGTCAGTGTATGTCATTGTAACTTGGTGTCAGTGTTTGTCTTTTTTACTTGGTGTCAGTGTTTGTCTTTGTTACTTCGTGTCAGTGTATGTCTGTGTTACTGGGTGTCAGTGTATGTCTTTGTTACTTGGTGTCAGTGTTTGTCTTTGTTACTTGGTGTCAGTGTATGTCTGTGTTACTGGGTGTCATTGTGTGTCTTTGTTACTTGATGTAAGTGTGTGTCTGTGTTACTGGGTGTAATTGTGTGTCTGTGTTACTTGGTGTCAGTGAGTGTCTGTGTTACTGGGTGTCAGTGTTTGTCTTTGTTACTTGGTGTCAGTGTTTGTCTTTGCTATTTCGTGTCAGTGTATGTCTGTGTTACTGGGTGTCAGTGTATGTCTTTGTTACTTGGTGTCAGTGTTTGTCTTTGTTCCTTCGTGTCAGTGTATGTCTTTGTTACTTGATTTCAGTGTTTGTCTTTGTTACTTGGTGTCAGTGTTTGTCTTTGTTACTTCGTGTAACTTTATGTCTGTGATACTGGGTGTCAGTGTATGTCTTTGTTACTTGGTTTCAGTGTTTGTCTTTGTTACTTGGTGTCAGTGTTTGTCTTTGTTCCTTCGTGTCAGTGTATGTCTTTGTAACTGGGTGTCAGTGTATGTCTTTGTTACTTGGTGTCAGTGTTTGTCTTTGTTACTTGGTGTCAGTGTTTGTCTTTGTTACTTCGTGTCAGTGTATGTCTGTGATACTGGGTGTCAGTGTATGTCATTGTTATTGGTGTCAGTGTATGTCTTTGTTACTGGGTGTAAGTGTATGTCTTTGTTACTTGTTGTACGTGTATGTCTTTGTGACTTGGTGTAAGTGTGTGTCTTCGTTACTTGGTGTCAGTGTATGTCTTTGTTACTTGGTGTAAGTGTATGTCTTTGTGACTTGGTGCAAGTGTGTGTCTTTGTTACTAGGTGTCAGTGTATGTCTGTGTTACTGGGTGTCATTGTGTGTCTTTGTTACTTGATGTAAGTGTGTGTCTGTGTTACTGGGTGTAATTGTGTGTCTGTGTTACTTGGTGTCAGTGAGTGTCTGTGTTACTGGGTGTCAGTGTTTGTCTTTGTTACTTGATGTCAGTGTTTGTCTTTGCTACTTCGTGTCAGTGTATGTCTGTGTTACTGGGTGTCAGTGTATGTCTTTGTTACTTGGTGTCAGTGTTTGTCTTTGTTACTTCGTGTCAGTGTATGTCTGTGATACTGGGTGTCAGTCTATGTCTTTGTTACTACGTGTCAGTGTATGTCTGTGATACTGGGTGTCAGTGTATGTCATTGTAACTTGGTGTCAGTGTTTGTCTTTTTTACTTGGTGTCAGTGTTTGTCTTTGTTACTTCGTGTCAGTGTATGTCTGTGTTACTGGGTGTCAGTGTATGTCTTTGTTACTTGGTGTCAGTGTTTGTCTTTGTTACTTGGTGTCAGTGTATGTCTGTGTTACTGGGTGTCATTGTGTGTCTTTGTTACTTGATGTAAGTGTGTGTCTGTGTTACTGGGTGTAATTGTGTGTCTGTGTTACTTGGTGTCAGTGAGTGTCTGTGTTACTGGGTGTCAGTGTTTGTCTTTGTTACTTGGTGTCAGTGTTTGTCTTTGCTATTTCGTGTCAGTGTATGTCTGTGTTACTGGGTGTCAGTGTATGTCTTTGTTACTTGGTGTCAGTGTTTGTCTTTGTTACTTCGTGTCAGTGTATGTCTGTGATACTGGGTGTCAGTCTATGTCTTTGTTACTACGTGTCAGTGTATGTCTGTGATACTGGGTGTCAGTATATGTCATTGTAACTTGGTGTCAGTGTTTGTCTTTTTTACTTGGTGTCAGTGTTTGTCTTTGTTACTTCGTGTCAGTGTATGTCTGTGTTACTGGGTGTCAGTGTATGTCTTTGTTACTTGGTGTCAGTGTTTGTCTTTGTTACTTGGTGTCAGTGTTTGTCTTTGTTCTGGGTGGCAGTGTTTGACTTTGTTACTTGGTGTCAGTGTTTGTCTTTGTTACTTGGTGTCAGTGCATGTCTTTGTTACTTGGTGTCAGTGTATGTCTTTGTTACCTTGGTGTCAGTGTATGTCTGTGTTACTTGGTGACAGTGTATGTCTTTGTTACTTGGTGTCAGTGTGCGTCTGTGATACTTGGTGTCAGTGTTTGTCTTTGTTACTCGGTGTCAGTGCGTGTCTGTGTTCCTGGGTGTCAGTGTATGGCTTTGTTACTTGGTGTCAGTGTATGTCTTTGTTACTTGGTGTCAGTGTGTGTCTTTGTTACTGGGTGTCAGTGTATGTCTGTGTTACTTGGTGTCAGTGTATGTCTTTATTACTTGGTGTCAGTGTGTGTCTTTGTTACTGGGTGTCAGTGTATGTCTGTGTTACTTGGTGTCAGTGTATGTCTTTGTTACTGGGTGTCAGTGTATGTCTTTGTTACTTGGTGTCAGTGTATGTCTTTGTTACTTGGTGTCACTGTGTGTCTTTGTTACTTGGTGTCAGTGGATGTCTGTGTTACTTGGTATCAGTGTGCGTCTTTGTTACTGGGTGTCAGTGTATGTCTTTGTTACATGGTGTCAGTGTATGTCTGTGTTACTTGGTGTCAGTGTATGTCTTTGTTACTTGGTGTCAGTGTATGTCTGTGTGACTTGGTATCAGTGTCTGTTTTTGTTACTTCGTGTCAGTGTATGTCTTTGTTACTGGGTTGCAGTGCATTTCTTTGTTATTTGGTGTCAGCGAATGTCTTTGTGACTTGCTGTCTGTGTTTGTCTGTGTTACTTGGTGTCAGTTTATGTCTTTATTACTTGGTGTCAGTGTGTGTCTTTGTTAACTGGTGTCAGTGTATGTCTTTGTTACTTGGTGTCAGTGTGTGCCTGTGTTACTGGGTGTCAGTGTATGTCTTTGTTACTTGGTATCAGTGAATGTCTTTGTTACTTGGTGTCAGTGTGTGTCTGTGTTACTGGGTGTCAGTGTTTGTCTTTGTTACTTGGTGTCAGTGTGTGTCTTTGATACTTGGTGTCAGTGTATGTCTTTGTTACTTGATGCAAGTATATGTCTTTGTTACTTGGTGTCATTGCGTGTCTGTGTTACTGGGTGTCAGTGTTTGTCTTTGTTACTTGGTGTCAGTGTTTGTCTTTGTTACTTGGTGTAAGTGTATGCCTTTGTTACTTGGTGTCAGTGTGTGTCTTTGTTACTTGGTGTCAGTGTGTGTCTTTGTTACTTGGTGTAAGTGTATGCCTTTGTTACTTGGTGTCAGTGTGTGTCTTTGTTACTTGGTGTCAGTGTGTCTCTTTGTTACTTGGTGTCAGTGTAAGTCTTTGTTACTTGGTGTCAATGATGGTCTGTGTTACTTGGTGTCAGTGTGTGTCTTTGTTACTAGGTGTAAGTGTATGTCTTTGCTACATGGTGTCAGTGTATGTCTTTGTTACTAGGTGTAAGTGCATGTCTTTGCTACATGGTGTCAGTGTATGTCTTTGTGATTTGTGTAAGTGTATGTCTTTGTTACTTGGTGTAAGTGTGCGTCTTTGTTACTTGGTGTCAGTGCGTGTCTGTGTTACTGGGTGTCAGTGTTTGTCTTTGTTACTTGGTGTCAGTGTGTGTCTTTGTTACTTGGTGTAAGTGTATGTCTTTGTTACTTGGTGTAAGAGTATGTCTTTGTGATTTGTGTAAGTGTGTGTCTTTGTTACTTGGTGTCAGTGTATGTCTTTGCTACTGGTTGTCAGTGCATGTCTTTGTTACTTGGTGTCAGTGTGTGTCTTTGTTACTGGGTGTCAGTGTATGTCTGTGTTACTTGGTGTCAGTGTATGTCTTTGTTACTTGGTGTCAGTGTGTGTCTTTGTTACTGGGTGTCAATGATGGTTTGTGTTACTTGGTGTCAGTGTGTGTCTTTGTTACTAGGTGTAAGTGCATGTCTTTGCTACATGGTGTCAGTGTATGTCTTTGTTACTGGGTGTCAGTGTATGTCTGTGTTACTTCGTGTCAGAGTATGTCTTTGTTAGTGGGTGTCAGTGTATTTCTTTGTTACTTGGTGTCAGTGTATGTTTTGTTACTTGGTGTCAGTGTGTGTCTTTGATACTGGGTGTCAGTGTATGTCTGTGTTACTGGGTGTCAGTGTTTGTCTTTGTTACTTGGTGTCAATGCGTGTCTTTGTTACTTGGTGTCAGTGTGTCTCTTTGTTACTTGGTGTCAGTGTATGTCTTTGTTACTTGGTGTCAGTGTGTGTCTTTGTTACTTGGTGAAAATGTATGTCTTTGTTACTTTGTGTCAGTGTGTGTCTTTGTTACTGGGTGTACGTTTATGTCTTTGTTACTTGGTGTCAGTGCGTGTCTCTGCTACTTGGTGTCAGTGTATGTCTGTGTTCCTGGGTGTCAGTGTTCGTCTTTGTTACCTGATGTCAGTGTTTGTCTGTGTTACTTGGTGTCAGTGTGTGTATTTGTTACTTGGTGTAAGTGTATGTCTTTGTTACTTGGTGTCAGTGCGTGTCTGTGTTACTGGGTGTCAGTGTTTGTCTTTGTTACTTGGTGTCAGTGTTTGTCTGTGTTACGTGGTGTCAGTGTGTGTCTTTGTTACTTGGTGTCAGTGTATGTATTTGTTACTAGGTGTCAGTGTGTGTCTTTGTTACTTGGTGTCAGTGTTTGTCTTTGCTACTTGGTGTCAGTGTATGTCTTGTTACTTGGTGTCAGTGTATGTCTTTATTACTTGGTGTCAATGTTTGTCTGTGTTACTTGGTGTCAGTATGTGTCTTTGTTACTAGGTGTAAGTGTATGTCTTTTCTCCTTGGTGTCAGTGTATGTCTGTGTTACTGGGTGTCAGTGTTTGTCTTTGTTACTTGGTGTCAGTGTTCGTCTGTGATACTTGGTGTCAGTGTGTGTCTCTTTGTTACTTGGTGTAAGTTTATGTCTTTGTTACTTGGTGTCAGTTCGTGACTGTGTTACTGGGTGTCAGTGTTTGTCTTTGGTACTTGGTGTAAGTGTATGTCTTTGATACTTGGTGTCAGTGTTTGTCTGTGTTACCTGGTGTCAGTGTTTGTCTTTGTGAATTGGTGAAAGTGTATGTCTTTGTTACTTGGTGTCAGTGTGTGTCTTTGTTACTTGGTGTATGTGTATGTGTTTGTTACTTGGTGTCAGTGTATGTCTTTGTGACTTGGTGTCAGTGTACCTATTTGCTACTTGGTGTCAGTGTGTGTCTTTGTTGCTTGGTGTAAGTGTATGTCTTTGTTACTTGGTTTCAGTGTGTGTCTTTGTTACTTGGTGTCAGTGTGTGTCTTTGTTACTTGCTGTCAGTGTATGTCTTTGTTACTTGGTGTCAGTGTATGTATTTGTTACTTGGTGTCAGTGTGTGTCTTTGTTACTTGGTGTCAGTGTATGTCTTGTTACTTGGTGTCAGTGTATGTCTTTATTACTTGGTGTCAATGTATGTCTGTGTTACTGGGTGTCAGTGTTTGTCTGTGATACTTGGTGTCAGTGTGTGTCTCTGCTACTTGGTGTCAGTGTATGTCTGTGTTCCTGTGTGTCAGTGTTCGTCTTTGTTACCTGATGTCAGTGTTTGTCTGTGTTATGTGGTGTCAGTGTGTGTATTTGTTACTTGGTGTAAGTGTATGTCTTTGTTACTTGGTGTCAGTGCGTGTCTGTGTTACTGGGTGTCAGTGTTTGTCTTTGTTACTTGGTGTCAGTGTTTGTCTGTGTTACGTGGTGTCAGTGTGTGTCTTTGTTACTTGGTGTCAGTGTATGTATTTGTTACTAGGTGTCAGTGTGTGTCTTTGTTACTTGGTGTCAGTGTTTGTCTTTGCTACTTGGTGTCAGTGTATGTCTTGTTACTTGGTGTCAGTGTATGTCTTTATTACTTGGTGTCAATGTTTGTCTGTGTTACTTGGTGTCAGTATGTGTCTTTGTTACTAGGTGTAAGTGTATGTCTTTTCTCCTTGGTGTCAGTGTATGTCTGTGTTACTGGGTGTCAGTGTTTGTCTTTGTTACTTGGTGTCAGTGTTTGTCTGTGATACTTGGTGTCAGTGTGTGTCTCTTTGTTACTTGGTGTAAGTTTATGTCTTTGTTACTTGGTGTCAGTGCGTGACTGTGTTACTGGGTGTCAGTGTTTGTCTTTGGTACTTGGTGTAAGTGTATGTCTTTGATACTTGGTGTCAGTGTTTGTCTGTGTTACCTGGTGTCAGTGTTTGTCTTTGTGAATTGGTGAAAGTGTATGTCTTTGTTACTTGGTTTCAGTGTTTGTCTTTGTTACTTGGTGTATGTGTATGTGTTTGTTACTTGGTGTCAGTGTATGTCTTTGTGACTTGGTGTCAGTGTACCTATTTGCTACTTGGTGTCAGTGTGTGTCTTTGTTGCTTGGTGTAAGTGTATGTCTTTGTTACTTGGTTTCAGTGTGTGTCTTTGTTACTTGGTGTCAGTGTGTGTCTTTGTTACTTGCTGTCAGTGTATGTCTTTGTTACTTGGTGTCAGTGTATGTATTTGTTACTTGGTGTCAGTGTGTGTCTTTGTTACTTGGTGTCAGTGTATGTCTTGTTACTTGGTGTCAGTGTATGTCTTTATTACTTGGTGTCAATGTATGTCTGTGTTACTGGGTGTCAGTGTTTGTCTGTGATACTTGGTGTCAGTGTGTGTCTCTTTGTTACTTGGTGTAAGTTTATGTCTTTGATACTTGGTGTCAGTGCGTGACTGTGTTACTGGGTGTCAGTGTTTGTCTTTGTTACTTGGTGTCAGTGTTTGTCTGTATTACGTGGTGTCAGTGTGTGTCTTTGTTCCTTGTTGTAAGTGTATGTCTTAGATACTTGGTGTCAGTGTTTGTCTGTGTTACTTGGTGTCAGTGTTTGTCTTTGTTACTTCGTGTAAGTTTATGTCTTTAGTGCTTGGTGCCAGTGCGTGTCTGTGTTACTGGGTGTCAGTGTTTTTCTTTGTTACTTGGTGTAAATGTATGTCTTTGTTACTTGGTGTAAGTGTGTGTCTTTGAAACTTGGGGTCAGTGCGTGTCTGTGTTACTTGCTGTACGTGTATGTCTTTGTTACTTGGTGACAGTGCTTGTCTGTCTCACTGGGTGTCAGTGTTTCTCTTTGTTACTTGGTGTAAGTGTATGTCTTTGTTACTTGGTGTAAGTGTGTGTCTTTGTTACTTGGTGTAAGTGTGTGTCTTTGTTACTGGGTGTCAGTGTGTGTCTCTGTTACTTGGTGGAAGTGTATGTATGTGTTACTTGGTGTCAGTGCGTGTCTGTGTTACTGGGTGTCTGTGTTTGTCTTTGTTACTTGGTGTCAGTGTGTGTCTTTTTTACTTGGTGTAAGTGTATGTCTTTGTTACTTGGTGTCAGTGTATGGCTTTGCGACTTGGTGTAAGAGTATGTCTTTGTTACTTGGTGTAAGTGTATGTCTTTGCGACTTGGTGTAAGTTTGTTTCTTTGTTACTTGTTGTCAATGTATGTCTTTGTTACTTGGTGTCAGTGTATGTCTTTGTTACTGGTTGTCAGTGTATGACTTTGTTACTTGGTGTCAGTGTGTCTTTGTTGCTGTGTGTCAGTGTATGTCTGTGTTACTTGGTGTCAGTGTATGTCTTTGTTAATTGGTGTCAGTGTGTGTCTTTGTTACTTGGTGTCAGTTGATGTCTTTGTTACTTCGTGTCAGTGTATGTCTTTGTTACTTGGTGGAAGTGTATGTCTTTGTTACTTGGTGCCAGTGTGTGTCTGTGTTACTGGGTGGCAGTGCATGTCCTTGTTATTTGGTGTCAGTGTATGTCTTTGTGACTTGGTGACAGTGTATGGCTTTGTTACTTGGTGTCAGTGTATGTCTTTGTTACTTGGTGTCAGTGCGTGTCTGTTTTACTGGGTGTCAGTGTTTGTATTTGTTACTTGGTGTCAGTGTTTGTCTTTGTTACTGGGTGTCAGTGCATTTCTGTGTTACTGGGTGTCAGTGTTTGTCTTTGTTACTTGGTATCAGTGAATGTCTTTGTTACTTGGTGTCAGTGTGTGTCTGTGTTACTGGGTGTCAGTGTTTGTCTTTGTTACTTGGTGTCAGTGTGTGTCTTTGATACTTGGTGTCAGTGTATGTCTTTGTTACTTGATGCAAGTATATGTCTTTGTTACTTGGTGTCATTGCGTGTCTGTGTTACTGGGTGTCAGTGTTTGTCTTTGTTACTTGGTGTCAGTGTTTGTCTTTGTTACTTGGTGTAAGTGTATGCCTTTGTTACTTGGTGTCAGTGTGTGTCTTTGTTACTTGGTGTCAGTGTGTGTCTTTGTTACTTGGTGTAAGTGTATGCCTTTGTTACTTGGTGTCAGTGTGTGTCTTTGTTACTTGGTGTCAGTGTGTCTCTTTGTTACTTGGTGTCAGTGTAAGTCTTTGTTACTTGGTGTCAATGATGGTCTGTGTTACTTGGTGTCAGTGTGTGTCTTTGTTACTAGGTGTAAGTGTATGTCTTTGCTACATGGTGTCAGTGTATGTCTGTGTTACTGGGTGTCAGTGTTCGTCTTTGTTACTTGGTGTAAGTGTATGTCTTTGTTACTTGGTGTAAGTGTGCGTCTTTGTTACTTGGTGTCAGTGCGTGTCTGTGTTACTGGGTGTCAGTGTTGGTCTTTGTTACTTGGTGTCAGTGTGTGTCTTTGTTACTTGGTGTAAGTGTATGTCTTTGTTACTTGGTGTAAGAGTATGTCTTTGTGATTTGTGTAAGTGTGTGTCTTTGTTACTTGGTGTCAGTGTATGTCTTTGCTACTGGTTGTCAGTGCATGTCTTTGTTACTTGGTGTCAGTGTGTGTCTTTGTTACTGGGTGTCAGTGTATGTCTGTGTTACTTGGTGTCAGTGTATGTCTTTGTTACTTGGTGTCAGTGTGTGTCTTTGTTACTGGGTGTCAATGATGGTCTGTGTTACTTGGTGTCAGTGTGTGTCTTTGTTACTAGGTGTAAGTGCATGTCTTTGCTACATGGTGTCAGTGTATGTCTTTGTTACTGGGTGTCAGTGTATGTCTGTGTTACTTCGTGTCAGAGTATGTCTTTGTTACTGGGTGTCAGTGTATTTCTTTGTTACTTGGTGTCAGTGTATGTTTTGTTACTTGGTGTCAGTGTGTGTCTTTGATACTGGGTGTCAGTGTATGTCTGTGTTACTGGGTGTCAGTGTTTGTCTTTGTTACTTGGTGTCAATGCGTGTCTTTGTTACTTGGTGTCAGTGTGTCTCTTTGTTACTTGGTGTCAGTGTATGTCTTTGTTACTTGGTGTCAGTGTGTGTCTTTGTTACTTGGTGAAAATGTATGTCTTTGTTACTGGGTGTCAGTGTTTGTCTTTGTTACTTGGTGTCAGTGTGTGTCTCTGTTACTTGGTGGAAGTGTATGTATGTGTTACTTGGTGACAGTGCTTGTCTGTCTCACTGGGTGTCAGTGTTTCTCTTTGTTACTTGGTGTAAGTGTATGTCTTTGTTACTTGGTGTAAGTGTGTGTCTTTGTTACTTGGTGTAAGTGTGTGTCTTTGTTACTGGGTGTCAGTGTTTGTCTTTGTTACTTGGTGTCAGTGTGTGTCTCTGTTACTTGGTGGAAGTGTTTGTATGTGTTACTTGGTGTCAGTGCGTGTCTGTGTTACTGGGTGTCTGTGTTTGTCTTTGTTACTTGGTGTCAGTGTGTGTCTTTGTTACTTGGTGTAAGTGTATGTCTTTGTTACTTGGTGTCAGTGTATGGCTTTGCGACTTGATGTAAGAGTATGTCTTTGTTACTTGGTGTAAGTGTATGTCTTTGCGACTTGGTGTAAGTTTGTTTCTTTGTTACTTGTTGTCAATGTATGTCTTTGTTACTTGGTGTCAGTGTATGTCTTTGTTACTGGTTGTCAGTGTATGACTTTGTTACTTGGTGTCAGTGTGTCTTTGTTGCTGTGTGTCAGTGTATGTCTGTGTTACTTGGTGTCAGTGTATGTCTTTGTTAATTGGTGTCAGTGTGTGTCTTTGTTACTTGGTGTCAGTTGATGTCTTTGTTACTTCGTGTCAGTGTATGTCTTTGTTACTTGGTGGAAGTGTATGTCTTTGTTACTTGGTGCCAGTGTGTGTCTGTGTTACTGGGTGGCAGTGCATGTCCTTGTTATTTGGTGTCAGTGTATGTCTTTGTGACTTGGTGACAGTGTATGGCTTTGTTACTTGGTGTCAGTGTATGTCTTTGTTACTTGGTGTCAGTGCGTGTCTGTTTTACTGGGTGTCAGTGTTTGTATTTGTTACTTGGTGTCAGTGTTTGTCTTTGTTACTGGGTGTCAGTGCATTTCTGTGTTACTGGGTGTCAGTGTTTGTCTTTGTTACTTGGTATCAGTGAATGTCTTTGTTACTTGGTGTCAGTGTGTGTCTGTGTTACTGGGTGTCAGTGTTTGTCTTTGTTACTTGGTGTCAGTGTGTGTCTTTGATACTTGGTGTCAGTGTATGTCTTTGTTACTTGATGCAAGTATATGTCTTTGTTACTTGGTGTCATTGCGTGTCTGTGTTACTGGGTGTCAGTGTTTGTCTTTGTTACTTGGTGTCAGTGTTTGTCTTTGTTACTTGGTGTAAGTGTATGCCTTTGTTACTTGGTGTCAGTGTGTGTCTTTGTTACTTGGTGTCAGTGTGTGTCTTTGTTACTTGGTGTAAGTGTATGCCTTTGTTACTTGGTGTCAGTGTGTGTCTTTGTTACTTGGTGTCAGTGTGTCTCTTTGTTACTTGGTGTCAGTGTAAGTCTTTGTTACTTGGTGTCAATGATGGTCTGTGTTACTTGGTGTCAGTGTGTGTCTTTGTTACTAGCTGTAAGTGTATGTCTTTGCTACATGGTGTCAGTGTATGTCTGTGTTACTGGGTGTCAGTGTTCGTCTTTGTTACTTGGTGTAAGTGTATGTCTTTGTTACTTGGTGTAAGTGTGCGTCTTTGTTACTTGGTGTCAGTGCGTGTCTGTGTTACTGGGTGTCAGTGTTTGTCTTTGTTACTTGGTGTCAGTGTGTGTCTTTGTTACTTGGTGTAAGTGTATGTCTTTGTTACTTGGTGTAAGAGTATGTCTTTGTGATTTGTGTAAGTGTGTGTCTTTGTTACTTGGTGTCAGTGTATGTCTTTGCTACTGGTTGTCAGTGCATGTCTTTGTTACTTGGTGTCAGTGTGTGTCTTTGTTACTGGGTGTCAGTGTATGTCTGTGTTACTTGGTGTCAGTGTATGTCTTTGTTACTTGGTGTCAGTGTGTGTCTTTGTTACTGGGTGTCAATGATGGTCTGTGTTACTTGGTGTCAGTGTGTGTCTTTGTTACTAGGTGTAAGTGCATGTCTTTGCTACATGGTGTCAGTGTATGTCTTTGTTACTGGGTGTCAGTGTATGTCTGTGTTACTTCGTGTCAGAGTATGTCTTTGTTACTGGGTGTCAGTGTATTTCTTTGTTACTTGGTGTCAGTGTATGTTTTGTTACTTGGTGTCAGTGTGTGTCTTTGATACTGGGTGTCAGTGTATGTCTGTGTTACTGGGTGTCAGTGTTTGTCTTTGTTACTTGGTGTCAATGCGTGTCTTTGTTACTTGGTGTCAGTGTGTCTCTTTGTTACTTGGTGTCAGTGTATGTCTTTGTTACTTGGTGTCAGTGTGTGTCTTTGTTACTTGGTGAAAATGTATGTCTTTGTTACTTTGTGTCAGTGTGTGTCTTTGTTACTGGGTGTACGTTTATGTCTTTGTTACTTGGTGTCAGTGCGTGTCTCTGCTACTTGGTGTCAGTGTATGTCTGTGTTCCTGGGTGTCAGTGTTCGTCTTTGTTACCTGATGTCAGTGTTTGTCTGTGTTACTTGGTGTCAGTGTGTGTATTTGTTACTTGGTGTAAGTGTATGTCTTTGTTACTTGGTGTCAGTGCGTGTCTGTGTTACTGGGTGTCAGTGTTTGTATTTGTTACTTGGTGTCAGTGTTTGTCTTTGTTACTGGGTGTCAATGCATTTCTGTGTTACTGGGTGTCAGTGTTTGTCTTTGTTACTGGGTGTCAGTGTTTGTCTTTGTTACTTGGTGTCAGTGTGTGTCTGTGTTACGTGGTGTCAGTGTGTGTCTTTGTTACTTGTTGCAAGTGTATGTCTTTGCTACTTGGTGTCAGTGTTTGTCTGTGTTACTTGGTGTCAGTGTGTATCTTTGTTACCTCGTGTAAGTTTATGTCTTTGTTACTTGGTGTCAGTGCGTGTCTGTGTTACTGGGTGTCAGTGTTTGTCTTTGTTACTTGGTGCAAGTGTATGTCTTCGTTTCTTGGTGTAAGTATGTTTCTTTGTTCCTTGGTGTCAGTGCGTGTCTGTGTTACTGGGTGTCAGTGTTTGTCTTTGTTACTTGGTGCCAGTGTGTGTCTTTGTTACTTGGTGTAAGTGTATGTCTTTGTTACTTGGTGTCAGTGTATGGCTTTGTTACTTGGTGTAAGTGTATGTATTTGTTACTTGGTGGAAGTGTATGTCTTTGTCAGTTGGTGTAAGTGTGTTTCTTAGTTACTTGCTGTCAGTGTATGTCTTTGTTACTTGGTGGAAGAGTATGTCTTTGAGATTGGTGTAAGTGTGTGTCTTTGTTACTTGGTGTAAGTGTATGTCTTTGTTACTTGGTGTCAGTGTGTGTCTTTGTGACTTGGTGTCAGTGTGTGTCTTTGTTACTTGGTGTCTGTGTATGTCTTTGTTACTTGTTGGAAGTGTATGTCTTTGTAACTTGGTGTCAGTATGTGTCTTTGTTACTTGGTGTCAGTGTATGTCTTTGCTACTTGGTGTAAATGTATGTCTTTGTTACTTCGTGTCAGTGTGTGTCTTTGTTACTTGGTGTAAGTTTATGTCTTTGTTACTTGGTGTCAGTGCGTGTCTGTGTTACTGGGTGTCAGTGTTTGTCTTTGTTTTTTGGTGTAAGTGTATGTCTTTGTTACTTGGTGGAAGAGTTTGTCTTTGTTACTTGGTGTCAGTGCGTGTCTGTTTTACTGGGTGTCAGTGTTTGTCTTTGTTACTTGGTGTCAATGTGTGTCTTTGTTACTTGGTGTAAGTGGATGTCTTTGTTGCTTGGTGTCAGTGCGTGACTGTGTTACTGGGTGTCAGTGTTTGTCTTTGTTACTTGGTGTCAGTGCGTGTCTTTGTTACATAGAACATAGAACATAGAAAAATACAGCACAGAACAGGCCCTTCGGCCCACGATGTTGTGCCGATCCTTTGTCCTCTGTCAAGGACAATTTAATCTATACCCCATCATTCTCCTTTATCCATATACCTATCTAAAAGCCGTTTGAAAGTCCCTAAAGTTTCTGACTCAACAACTTCCCCAGGCAAGGCATTCCATGCCCCGACCACTCTCTGGGTAAAGAACCTTCCCCTGACATCCCCCTTATATCTCCCACCCTTCACCTTAAATTTATGACCCCTTGTAACGCTTTGCTCCACCCGGGGAAAAAGTTTCTGACTGTCTACCCTATCTATTCCCCTGATCATCTTATAAACCTCTATCATGTCACCCCTCATCCTTCTCCTTTCTAATGAGAAGAGGCCTAGAATGTTCAGCCTTTCCTCGTAAGACTTATTCTCCATTCCAGGCAACATCCTGGTAAATCTCCTCTGCACCCTCTCCAAGGCTTCCACATCCTTCCTAAAATGAGGCGACCAGAACTGCACACAGTACTCCAAATGAGGCCTTACCAAGGTCCTGTACAGCTGCATCATCACCTCACGGCTCTTAAATTCAATCCCTCTGCTAATGAACGCTAACACCCCATATGCCTTCTTCACAGCCCTATCCACTTGAGTTGCAACTTTCAACGATCTATGCACATAGACCCCAAGGTCTCTCTGCTCCTCCACATGCCCAAGAACCCTACCGTTAACCCAGTATTTTGCATTCGTGTTTGTCCTTCCAAAATGGACGACCTCACACTTTTCAGGGTTAAACTCCATCTGCCACTTTTCAGCCCAGCACTGCAACCTATCCAAGTCCCTTTGCAGACGACAATAGCCCTCCTCGGTATCCACAACTCCACCAACCTTTGTATCATCTGCAAATTTACTGACCCACCCTTCGACTTCCTCATCCAAGTCGTTAATAAAAATCACAAACAGGAGAGGACCCAGAACTGATCCCTGTGGCACGCCACTGGTAACTGGGCTCCAGGCTGAGTATTTACCATCTAAGACCACTCTCTGCCTTCTATCAGTTAGCCAATTCTTAATCCAACTGGCCACATTCCCCACTATCCCATGCCTCCTGACTTTCTCCATAAGTCTACCATGGGGGACCTTTTCAAATGCCTTACTAAAATCCATGTACACCACATCCACTGGTTTACCCTCATCCACTTGCTTGGTCACCTGCTCAAAGAATTCAATCAGGCTTGTGAGGCAAGACCTACCCCTCACAAAACCGTGCTGACTGTCCCGAATCAAGCAGTGTCTTTCCAGATGCTCAGAAATCCTATCCCTCAGCACCTTTTCCATCAACTTGCCTACCACCGAAGTAAGACTAACTGGCCTGTAATTCCCAGGGTTGTTCCTATTCCCTTTCTTGAACAGGGGCACAACATTTGCCACCCTCCAATCACCTGGTACCACCCCCGTCAACAGAGAAGATGAAAAGATCATTGCCAGCGGCTCTGCAATTTCATCCCTTGCTTCCCATAACATCCTTGGATATACCCCGTCAGGCCCGGGAGACTTGTCTATCTTCAAGTTATTCAAAAACCCCAACACATCTTCCCTCCTAACGAGCACTTCCTCGAGCTTACCAGTCTGTTTCACACCGTCCTCTTCAGTAATACACCCCTTCTCATTCGTAAATACCGAAGAGAAGTACTCATTCAAAACCTCACTTATCTCTTCCGGCTCAACACACAGTCTCCCGCTATTGTCCTTGACCGGACCTACGGTCCCCCTAGTCATCCTCATATTTCTGACATACGCGTAAAAGGCCTTGGGGTTTTCTTTTATCCTACCCGCCAAGCATTTTTCATGCCCTCTCTTAGCTCTCCTAATCCCTTTCTTCAGATCCTTCCTGGCCATCTTGTATCCCTCCAGAGCTATGCCTGTGCCCTTTTTCCTCAACCTTATATACGCATCCTTCTTCTTCCTAACAAGACTCTCAACCTCTCTTGTCAACCACGGTTCCCTCACATGACCATCCCTTCCCTGTCTGACAGGGACATGCTTATCAATGGCCCCTACTATCTGCTCCTTGAAAAAGTTCCACATTTCGACCGTGCCCTTCCCTGCCAGCATATGTTCCCAACTTATGCTCCTCAGTTCCTGCCTGACAGCATCATATCTACCCTTCCCCCAATTGTAAACCTTGCCCTGTTGCACATACCTATCCCTCTCCATTACCACAGTGAATGCTACAGAATTGTGATCACTATCTCCAAAGTGCTCGCCCACCAACAGCTCTATCACTTGCCCTGGTTCATTACCTAGTACCAAATCCAATATTGCCTCCCCTCTGGTCGGGCAGTCTACATACTGAGTCAGAAAAGCTTCCTGGACATACTGCACAAACACTACCCCATCCAAACTATTCGATCTAAAGAGTTGCCAATCAATATTTGGGAAGTTGAAATCCCCCATAATTACTACCCTGTGACTTCTGCTCCTTTCCAAAATCTGTTTCCCAATCTGCTCTTCCACCTCCCTGCTGCTATTGGGGGGCCGATAGAAAACTCCCATCAAGGTGACTGCTCCTTTTCTCCTTGGTGTCAGTGTATGTCTGTGTTACTGGGTGTCAGTGTTTGTCTGTGATACTTGGTGTCAGTGTGTGTCTCTTTGTTACTTGGTGTAAGTGTATGTCTTTGTTACTTGGTGTCAGTGTATGTCTTTGTCACTTGGTGTAAGTGTCCGTCTTTGTTACTTGGTGTCAGTGTATGTCTTTGTTACCTGGTGTAAGTGTATGTCTTTGTGACTTGGTGTCAGTGTGTGTCTTTGTTACATGGTGTCAGTGTGTGTCTTTGTTACTTGTTGTCAGTGTATGTCTTTCTAACTCGGTGTAAGCGTATGTCTTTGATACTTGGTGTCAGAGTATGTCTTTCTGACTGTGTGTCAGTGTATGTCTTTGTGACTTGGTGTAAGTGTATGTCTTTGTTACTTGGTGTCAGTGAGTGTCTTTGATACTTGGTATAAGTGAATGTCTTTGTGACTTGGTGTCAGTGTGTGTCTTTGTTACTTGGTGTATGTGTATGTGTTTGTTACTTGGTGTCAGTGTATGTCTTTGTGACTTGGTGTCAGTGTACGTATTTGCTACTTGGTGTCAGTGTGTGTCTTTGTTGCTTGGTGTAAGTGTATGTCTTTGTTACTTGGTTTCAGTGTGTGTCTTTGTTACTTGGTGTCAGTGTGTCTCTTTGTTACTTGCTGTCAGTGTATGTCTTTGTTACTTGGTGTCAGTGTATGTATTTGTTACTAGGTGTCAGTGTGTGTCTTTGCTACTTGGTGTCAGTGTATGTCTTGTTACTTGGTGTCAGTGTATGTCTTTATTACTTGGTGTCAATGTTTGTCTGTGTTACTTGGTGTCAGTATGTGTCTTTGTTACTAGGTGTAAGTGTATGTCTTTTCTCCTTGGTGTCAGTGTATGTCTGTGTTACTGGGTGTCAGTGTTTGTCTTTGTTACTTGGTGTCAGTGTTTGTCTGTGATACTTGGTGTCAGTGTGTGTCTCTTTGTTACTTGGTGTAAGTTCATGTCTTTGTTACTTGGTGTCAGTGCGTGACTGTGTTACTGGGTGTCAGTGTTTGTCTTTGGTACTTGGTGTAAGTGTATGTCTTTGATACTTGGTGTCAGTGTTTGTCTGTGTTACCTGGTGTCAGTGTTTGTCTTTGTAAATTGGTGAAAGTGTATTTCTTTGTTACTTGGTGTCAGTGTGTGTCTTTGTTACTTGGTGTATGTGTATGTGTTTGTTACTTGGTGTCAGTGTATGTCTTTGTGACTTGGTGTCAGTGTACGTATTTGCTACTTGGTGTCAGTGTGTGTCTTTGTTGCTTGGTGTAAGTGTATGTCTTTGTTACTTGGTTTCAGTGTGTGTCTTTGTTACTTGGTGTCAGTGTGTGTCTTTGTTACTTGGTGTCAGTGTATGTATTTGTTACTTGGTGTCAGTGTGTGTCTTTGCTACTTGGTGTCAGTGTATGTCTTGTTACTTGGTGTCAGTGTATGTCTTTATTACTTGGTGTCAATGTTTGTCTGTGTTACTTGGTGTCAGTGTGTGTCTTTGTTACTAGGTGTAAGTGTATGTCTTTTCTCCTTGGTGTCAGTGTATGTCTGTGTTACTGGGTGTCAGTGTTTGTCTGTGATACTTGGTGTCAGTGTGTGTCTCTTTGTTACTTGGTGTAAGTTTATGTCTTTGATACTTGGTGTCAGTGCGTGACTGTGTTACTGGGTGTCAGTGTTTGTCTTTGTTACTTGGTGTCAGTGTTTGTCTGTATTACGTGGTGTCAGTGTGTGTCTTTGTTCCTTGTTGTAAGTGTATGTCTTAGATACTTGGTGTCAGTGTTTGTCTGTGTTACTTGGTGTCAGTGTTTGTCTTTGTTACTTCGTGTAAGTTTATGTCTTTGTTGCTTGGTGCCAGTGCGTGTCTGTGTTACTGGGTGTCAGTGTTTTTCTTTGTTACTTGGTGTAAGTGTATGTCTTTGTTACTTGGTGTAAGTGTGTGTCTCTGAGACTTGGGGTCAGTGCGTGTCTGTGTTACTTGCTGTACGTGTATGTCTTTGTTACTTGGTGACAGTGCTTGTCTGTCTCACTGGGTGTCAGTGTTTGTCTTTGTTACTTGCTGTCAGTGGATGTCTTTGTTACTTGGTGTCAGTGTTTGTCTGTGTTACTGGGTGTCAGTGATTTTCTTTGTTACTTGGTGTAAGTGTATGTCTTTGTTACTTGGTGTAAGTGTGTGTCTTTGTTACTTGGGTTCAGTGCGTGTCTGTGTTACTGGGAGTCAGTGTTTGTCTTTGTTACTTGGTGTCAGAGTGTGTCTTTGTTGCTTGGTGTAAGTGTATGTCTTTGTTACTTGGTTTCAGTGTGTGTCTTTGTTACTTGGTGTCAGTGTGTGTCTTTGTTACTTGCTGTCAGTGTATGTCTTTGTTACTTGGTGTCAGTGTATGTATTTGTTACTTGGTGTCAGTGTGTGTCTTTGTTACTTGGTGTCAGTGTTTGTCTTTGCTACTTGGTGTCAGTGTATGTCTTGTTACTTGGTGTCAGTGTATGTCTTTATTACTTGGTGTCAATGTTTGTCTGTGTTACTTGGTGTCAGTGTGTGTCTTTGTTACTAGGTGTAAGTGTATGTCTTTTCTCCTTGGTGTCAGTGTATGTCTGTGTTACTGGGTGTCAGTGTTTGTCTTTGTTACTTAGTGTCAGTGTTTGTCTGTGATACTTGGTGTCAGTGTGTGTCTCTTTGTTACTTGGTGTAAGTTTATGTCTTTGATGCTTGGTGTCAGTGCGTGACTGTGTTACTGGAATTCAGTGTTTGTCTTTGTTACTTGGTGTCAGTGTTTGTCTGTATTACGTGGTGTCAGTGTGTGTCTTTGTTCCTTGTTGTAATTGTATGTCTTTGATACTTGGTGTCAGTGTTAGTCTTTGTTACTTGGTGTACGTTTATGTCTTTGTTGCTTGGTGCCAGTGCGTGTCTGTGTTACTGGGTGTCAGTGTTTTTCTTTGTTACTTGGTGTAAGTGTATGTCTTTGTTACTTGGTGCACGTGTATGTCTTTGTTACTTGGTGACTGTGCTTGTCTGTCTCACTGGGTGTCAGTGTTTGTCTTTGTTACTTGGTGTCAGTGTGTGTCTTTGTTACTTGGTGCAAGTGTATGTCTTTGTTACTTGGTGTCAGTGTATGTCTTTGTTACTTAGTGTAAGTTTATGTCTTTGTTACTTGGTGTACGTGTTTGTCTTTGTGAGTTGGTGTAAGTGTGTTTCTTTGTTACCTGGTGTCAGTGCATGTCTTTGTTACTTGGTGTAAGACTATGACTTTGTGATTGGTGCAAGTGTGTGTCTTTGTTACTTGGTGTCAATGTATGTCTTTGCTACTTGGTGGAAGTGGATGTCTTTGTTACTTGGTGTCAGTGTGTGTATTTGTTACTTGGTGTCAGTGTATGTCTTTGTTACTTGGTGTAAATGTATGTCTTTCTTACTTGGTGTCAGTGTGTGTCTTTGTTGCTTGGTGTAAGTGTATGTCTTTGTTACTTGGTTTCAGTGTGTGTCTTTGTTACTTGGTGTCAGTGTGTGTCTTTGATACTTGCTGTCAGTGTATGTCTTTGTTACCTGGTGTCAGTGTATGTGTTTGTTACTTGGTGTCAGTGTGTGTCTTTGTTACTTGGTGTCAGTGTTTGCCTTTGCTACTTGGTGTCAGTGTATGTCTTGTTACTTGGTGTCAGTGTATGTCTTTATTACTTGGTGTCAATGTTTGTCTGTGTTACTTGGTGTCAGTGTATGTCTTTGTTACTAGGTGTAAGTGTATCTCTTTTCTCCTTGGTGTCAGTGAATGTCTGTGTTACTGGGTGTCAGTGTTTGTCTTTGTTACTTGGTGTCAGTGTTTGTCTGTGATACTTGGTGTCAGTGTGTGTCTCTTTGTTAATTGGTGTAACTTTATGTCTTTGTTACTTGGTGTCAGTGCGTGACTGTGTTACTGGGTGTCAGTGTTTGTCTTTGTTACTTGGTGTCAGTGTTTGTCTGTATTACGTGGTGTCAGTGTGTGTCTTTGTTACTTGTTGTAAGTGTATGTCTTTGATACTTGGTGTCAGTGTTTGTCTGTGTTACTTGGTGTCAGTGTTTGTCTTTGTGAATTGGTGAAAGTGTATGTCTTTGTTACTTGGTGTCAGCGTGTGTCTTTGTTACTTGGTGTATGTGTATGTGTTTGTTACTTGGTGTCAGTGTATGTCTTTGTGACTTGGTGTCAGTGTACGTATTTGCTACTTGGTCTCAGTGTGTGTCTTTGTTGCTTGGTGTAATTGTATGTCTTTGTTACTTGGTTTCATTGTGTGTCTTTGTTACTTGGTGTCAGTGTGTGTCTTTGTTACTTGCTGTCAGTGTATGTCTTTGTTACTTGGTGTCAGTGTATGTATTTGTTACTTGGTGTCAGTGTGTGTCTTTGTTACTTGGTGTCAGTGTTTGTCTTTGCTACTTGGTGTCAGTGAATGTCTTGTTACTTGGTGTCAGTGTATGTCTTTATTACTTGGTGTCAATGTTTGTCTGTGTTACTTGGTGTCAGTATGTGTCTTTGTTACTAGGTTTAAGTGTATGTCTTTTCTCCTTGGTGTCAGTGTATGTCTGTGTTACTGGGTGTCAGTGTTTGTCTTTGTTACTTGGTGTCACTGTTTGTCTGTGATACTTGGTGTCAGTGTGTGTCTCTTTGTTACTTGGTGTAAGTTTATGTCTTTGTTACTTGGTGTCAGTGCGTGACTGTGTTACTGGGTGTCAGTGTTTGTCTTTGTTACTTGGTGTAAGTGTATGTCTTTGATACTTGGTGTCAGTGTTTGTCTGTGTTACCTGGTGTCAGTTTTTGTCTTTGTGAATTGGTGAAAGTGTATGTCTTTGTTACTTGGTGTCAGTGTGTGTCTTTGTTACTTGGTGTATGTGTATGTGTTTGTTACTTGGTGTCAGTGTATGTATTTGTGACTTGGTGTCAGTGTACGTATTTGCTACTTGGTGTCAGTGTGTGTCTTTGTTGCTTGGTCTAAGTGTATGTCTTTGTTACTTGGTTTCAGTGTGTGTCTTTGTTACTTGGTGTCAGTGTGTGTCTTTGTTACTTGCTGTCAGTGTATGTCTTTGTTACTTGGTGTCAGTGTATGTATTTGTTACTTGGTGTCAGTGTGTGTCTTTGTTACTTGGTGCCAGTGTTTGTCTTTGCTACTTGGTGTCAGTGTATGTCTTGTTACTTGGTGTCAGTGTATGTCTTTATTACTTGGTGTCAATGTTTGTCTGTGTTACTTGGTGTCAGTATGTGTCTTTGTTACTAGGTGTAAGTGTATGTCTTTTCTCCTTGGTGTCAGTGTATGTCTGTGTTACTGGGTGTCAGTGTTTGTCTTTGTTACTTGGTGTCAGTGTTTGTCTGTGATACTTGGTGTCAGTGTGTGTCTCTTTGTTACTTGGTGTAAGTTTATGTCTTTGATACTTGGTGTCAGTGCGTGACTGTGTTACTGGGTGTCAGTGTTTGTCTTTGTTACTTGGTGTCAGTGTTTGTCTGTATTACGTGGTGTCAGTGTGTGTCTTTGTTCCTTGTTGTAAGTGTATGTCTTAGATACTTGGTGTCAGTGTTTGTCTGTGTTACTTGGTGTCAGTGTAAGTCTTTGTTACTTGGTTTCAGCGTGTGTCTTTGTTACTTGGTGTATGTGTATGTGTTTGTTACTTGGTGTCAGTGTATGTCTTTGTGACTTGGTGTCAGTGTACGTATTTGCTACTTGGTGTCAGTGTGTGTCTTTGTTGCTTGGTGTAATTGTATGTCTTCGTTACTTGGTTTCAGTGTGTGTCTTTGTTACTTGGTGTCAGTGTGTCTCTTTGTTACTTGCTGTCAGTGTATGTCTTTGTTACTTGGTGTCAGTGTATGTATTTGTTACTAGGTGTCAGTGTGTGTCTTTGTTACTTGGTGTCAGTGTTTGTCTTTGCTACTTGGTGTCAGTGTATGTCTTGTTACTTGGTGTCAGTGTATGTCTTTATTACTTGGTGTCAATGTTTGTCTGTGTTACTTGGTGTCAGTATGTGTCTTTGTTACTAGGTGTAAGTGTATGTCTTTTCTCCTTGGTGTCAGTGTATGTCTGTGTTACTGGGTGTCAGTGTTTGTCTTTGTTACTTGGTGTCACTGTTTGTCTGTGATACTTGGTGTCAGTGTGTGTCTCTTTGTTACTTGGTGTAAGTTTATGTCTTTGTTACTTGGTGTCAGTGCGTGACTGTGTTACTGGGTGTCAGTGTTTGTCTTTGTTACTTGGTGTAAGTGTATGTCTTTGATACTTGGTGTCAGTGTTTGTCTGTGTTACCTGGTGTCAGTGTTTGTCTTTGTGAATTGGTGAAAGTGTATTTCTTTGTTACTTGGTGTCAGTGTGTGTCTTTGTTACTTGGTGTATGTGTATGTGTTTGTTACTTGGTGTCAGTGTATGTCTTTGTGACTTGGTGTCAGTGTACGTATTTGCTACTTGGTGTCAGTGTGTGTCTTTGTTGCTTGGTCTAAGTGTATGTCTTTGTTACTTGGTTTCAGTGTGTGTCTTTGTTACTTGGTGTCAGTGTGTGTCTTTGTTACTTGCTGTCAGTGTATGTCTTTGTTACTTGGTGTCAGTGTATGTATTTGTTACTTGGTATCAGTGTGTGTCTTTGTTACTTGGTGCCAGTGTTTGTCTTTGCTACTTGGTGTCAGTGTATGTGTTTGTTACTTGGTGTCAGTGTGTGTCTTTGTTACTTGGTGTCAGTGTTTGCCTTTGTTACTTGGTGTCAGTGTATGTCTTGTTACTTGGTGTCAGTGTATGTCTTTATTACTTGGTGTCAATGTTTGTCTGTGTTACTTGGTTTCAGTGTGTGTCTTTGTTACTTGGTGTCAGTGTGTGTCTTTGTTACTTGCTGTCAGTGTATGTCTTTGTTACTTGGTGTCAGTGTATGTATTTGTTACTTGGTGTCAGTGTGTGTCTTTGTTACTTGGTGTAAGTGTATGTCTTTTCTCCTTGGTGTCAGTGTATGTCTGTGTTACTGGGTGTCAGTGTGTGTCTTTGTTACTAGGTGTAAGTGTATGTCTTTTCTCCTTGGTGTCAGTGTATGTCTGTGTTACTGGGTGTCAGTGTTTGTCTTTGTTACTTGGTGTCAGTGTTTGTCTGTGTTACCTGGTGTCAGTTTTTGTCTTTGTGAATTGGTGAAAGTGTATGTCTTTGTTACTTGGTGTCAGTGTGTGTCTTTGTTACTTGGTGTATGTGTATGTGTTTGTTACTTGGTGTCAGTGTATGTATTTGTGACTTGGTGTCAGTGTACGTATTTGCTACTTGGTGTCAGTGTGTGTCTTTGTTGCTTGGTCTAAGTGTATGTCTTTGTTACTTGGTTTCAGTGTGTGTCTTTGTTACTTGGTGTCAGTGTGTGTCTTTGTTACTTGCTGTCAGTGTATGTCTTTGTTACTTGGTGTCAGTGTATGTATTTGTTACTTGGTGTCAGTGTGTGTCTTTGTTACTTGGTGCCAGTGTTTGTCTTTGCTACTTGGTGTCAGTGTATGTCTTGTTACTTGGTGTCAGTGTATGTCTTTATTACTTGGTGTCAATGTTTGTCTGTGTTACTTGGTGTCAGTATGTGTCTTTGTTACTAGGTGTAAGTGTATGTCTTTTCTCCTTGGTGTCAGTGTATGTCTGTGTTACTGGGTGTCAGTGTTTGTCTTTGTTACTTGGTGTCAGTGTTTGTCTGTGATACTTGGTGTCAGTGTGTGTCTCTTTGTTACTTGGTGTAAGTTTATGTCTTTGATACTTGGTGTCAGTGCGTGACTGTGTTACTGGGTGTCAGTGTTTGTCTTTGTTACTTGGTGTCAGTGTTTGTCTGTATTACGTGGTGTCAGTGTGTGTCTTTGTTCCTTGTTGTAAGTGTATGTCTTAGATACTTGGTGTCAGTGTTTGTCTGTGTTACTTGGTGTCAGTGTAAGTCTTTGTTACTTGGTTTCAGCGTGTGTCTTTGTTACTTGGTGTATGTGTATGTGTTTGTTACTTGGTGTCAGTGTATGTCTTTGTGACTTGGTGTCAGTGTACGTATTTGCTACTTGGTGTCAGTGTGTGTCTTTGTTGCTTGGTGTAATTGTATGTCTTCGTTACTTGGTTTCAGTGTGTGTCTTTGTTACTTGGTGTCAGTGTGTCTCTTTGTTACTTGCTGTCAGTGTATGTCTTTGTTACTTGGTGTCAGTGTATGTATTTGTTACTAGGTGTCAGTGTGTGTCTTTGTTACTTGGTGTCAGTGTTTGTCTTTGCTACTTGGTGTCAGTGTATGTCTTGTTACTTGGTGTCAGTGTATGTCTTTATTACTTGGTGTCAATGTTTGTCTGTGTTACTTGGTGTCAGTATGTGTCTTTGTTACTAGGTGTAAGTGTATGTCTTTTCTCCTTGGTGTCAGTGTATGTCTGTGTTACTGGGTGTCAGTGTTTGTCTTTGTTACTTGGTGTCACTGTTTGTCTGTGATACTTGGTGTCAGTGTGTGTCTCTTTGTTACTTGGTGTAAGTTTATGTCTTTGTTACTTGGTGTCAGTGCGTGACTGTGTTACTGGGTGTCAGTGTTTGTCTTTGTTACTTGGTGTAAGTGTATGTCTTTGATACTTGGTGTCAGTGTTTGTCTGTGTTACCTGGTGTCAGTGTTTGTCTTTGTGAATTGGTGAAAGTGTATTTCTTTGTTACTTGGTGTCAGTGTGTGTCTTTGTTACTTGGTGTATGTGTATGTGTTTGTTACTTGGTGTCAGTGTATGTCTTTGTGACTTGGTGTCAGTGTACGTATTTGCTACTTGGTGTCAGTGTGTGTCTTTGTTGCTTGGTCTAAGTGTATGTCTTTGTTACTTGGTTTCAGTGTGTGTCTTTGTTACTTGGTGTCAGTGTGTGTCTTTGTTACTTGCTGTCAGTGTATGTCTTTGTTACTTGGTGTCAGTGTATGTATTTGTTACTTGGTATCAGTGTGTGTCTTTGTTACTTGGTGCCAGTGTTTGTCTTTGCTACTTGGTGTCAGTGTATGTGTTTGTTACTTGGTGTCAGTGTGTGTCTTTGTTACTTGGTGTCAGTGTTTGCCTTTGTTACTTGGTGTCAGTGTATGTCTTGTTACTTGGTGTCAGTGTATGTCTTTATTACTTGGTGTCAATGTTTGTCTGTGTTACTTGGTTTCAGTGTGTGTCTTTGTTACTTGGTGTCAGTGTGTGTCTTTGTTACTTGCTGTCAGTGTATGTCTTTGTTACTTGGTGTCAGTGTATGTATTTGTTACTTGGTGTCAGTGTGTGTCTTTGTTACTTGGTGTAAGTGTATGTCTTTTCTCCTTGGTGTCAGTGTATGTCTGTGTTACTGGGTGTCAGTGTGTGTCTTTGTTACTAGGTGTAAGTGTATGTCTTTTCTCCTTGGTGTCAGTGTATGTCTGTGTTACTGGGTGTCAGTGTTTGTCTTTGTTACTTGGTGTCAGTGTTTGTCTGTGATACTTGGTGTCAGTGTGTGTCTCTTTGTTACTTGGTGTAAGTTTATGTCTTTGATACTTGGTGTCAGTGCGTGACTGTGTTACTGGGTGTCAGTGTTTGTCTTTGTTACTTGGTGTCAGTGTTTGTCTGTATTACGTGGTGTCAGTGTGTGTCTTTGTTCCTTGTTGTAAGTGTATGTCTTAGATACTTGGTGTCAGTGTTTGTCTGTGTTACTTGGTGTCAGTGTTTGTCTTTGTTACTTGGTGTAAGTTTATGTCTTTGTTGCTTGGTGCCAGTGCGTGTCTGTGTTACTGGGTGTCAGTGTTTTTCTTTGTTACTTGGTGTAAGTGGATGTCTTTGTTACATGGTGTAAGTGTGTGTCTTTGAAACTTGGGGTCAGTGCGTGTCTGTGTTACTTGCTGTACGTGTATGTCTTTGTTACTTGGTGACACTGCTTGTCTGTCTCACTGGGTGTCAGTGTTTGTCTTTGTTACTTGCTGTCAGTGTATGTCTTTATTACTTGGTGTCAATGTTTGTCTGTGTTACTTGGTGTCAGTGTGTGTCTTTGTTACTAGGTGTAAGTGTATGTCTTTTCTCCTTGGTGTCAGTGTATGTCTGTGTTATTGGGTGTCAGTGTTTGTCTTTGTTACTTGGTGTCAGTGTTTGTCTGTGATACTTGGTGTCAGTGTGTGTCTCTTTGTTACTTGGTGTAAGTTTATGTCTTTGATACTTGATGTCAGTGCGTGACTGTGTTACTGGGTGTCAGTGTTTGTCTTTGTTACTTGGTGTCAGTGTTTGTCTGTATTACGTGGTGTCAGTGTGTGTCTTTGTTCCTTGTTGTAAGTGTATGTCTTAGATACTTGGTGTCAGTGTTTGTCTGTGTTACTTGGTGTCAGTGTTTGTCTTTGTTACTTCGTGTAAGTTTATGTCTTTGTTGCTTGGTGCCAGTGCGTGTCTGTGTTACTGGGTGTCAGTGTTTTTCTTTGTTACTTGGTGTAAGTGTATGTCTTTGTTACTTGGTGTAAGTGTGTGTCTTTGAAACTTGGGGTCAGTGCGTGTCTGTGTTACTTGCTGTACGTGTATGTCTTTGTTACTTGGTGACAGTGCTTGTCTGTCTCACTGGGTGTCAGTGTTTGTCTTTGTTACTTGCTGTCAGTGTATGTCTTTGTTACTTGGTGTCAGTGTTTGTCTGTGTTACTGGGTGTCAGTGTTTTTCTTTGTTACTTGGTGTAAGTGTATGTCTTTGTTACTTGGTGTAAGTGTGTGTCTTTGTTACTTGGGTTCAGTGCGTGTCTGTGTTACTGGGAGTCAGTGTTTGTCTTTGTTACTTGGTGTCAGAGTGTGTCTTTGTTGCTTGGTGTAAGTGTATGTCTTTGTTACTTGGTTTCAGTGTGTGTCTTTGTTACTTGGTGTCAGTGTGTGTCTTTGTTACTTGCTGTCAGTGTATGTCTTTGTTACTTGGTGTCAGTGTATGTATTTGTTACTTGGTGTCAGTGTGTGTCTTTGTTACTTGGTGTCAGTGTTTGTCTTTGCTACTTGGTGTCAGTGTATGTCTTGTTACTTGGTGTCAGTGTATGTCTTTATTACTCGGTGTCAATATTTGTCTGTGTTACATGGTGTCAGTGTGTGTCTTTGTTACTAGGTGTAAGTGTATGTCTTTTCTCCTTGGTGTCAGTGTATGTCTGTGTTACTGGGTGTCAGTGTTTGTCTTTGTTACTTGGTGTCAGTGTTTGTCTGTGATACTTGGTGTCAGTGTGTGTCTCTTTGTTACTTGGTGTAAGTTTATGTCTTTGATACTTGGTGTCAGTGCGTGACTGTGTTACTGGAATTCAGTGTTTGTCTTTGTTACTTGGTGTCAGTGTTTGTCTGTATTACGTGGTGTCAGTGTGTGTCTTTGTTCCTTGTTGTAAGTGTATGTCTTTGATACTTGGTGTCAGTGTTTGTCTTTGTTACTTGGAGTAAGTTTATGTTTTTGTTGCTTGGTGCCAGTGCGTGTCTGTGTTACTGGGTGTCAGTGTTTTTCTTTGTTTCTTGGTGTAAGTGTATGTCTTTGTTACTTGGTGCACGTGTATGTCTTTGTTACTTGGTGACAGTGCTTGTCTGTCTCACTGGGTGTCAGTGTTTGTCTTTGTTACTTGGTGACAGTGTGTGTCTTTGTTACTTGGTGCAAGTGTATGTCTTTGTTACTTGGTGTCAGTGTATGGCTTTGTTACTTAGTGTAAGTGTATGTCTTTGTTACTTGGTGTAAGTGTTTGTCTTTGTGAGTTGGTGTAAGTGTGTTTCTTTGTTACCTGGTGTCAGTGCATGTCTTTGTTACTTGGTGTAAGACTATGACTTTGTGATTGGTGCAAGTGTGTGTCTTTGTTACTTGGTGTCAATGTATGTCTTTGTTACTTGGTGGAAGTGTATGTCTTTGTTACTTGGTGTCAGTGTGTGTATTTGTCACTTGGTGTCAGTGTATGTCTGTGTTACTTGGTGTAAATGTATGTCTTTCTTACTTGGTGTTAGTGTGTGTCTTTGTTGCTTGGTGTAAGTGTATGTCTTTGTTACTTGGTTTCAGTGTGTGTCTTTGTTACTTGGTGTCAGTGTGTGTCTTTGATACTTGCTGTCAGTGTATGTCTTTGTTACCTGGTCTCAGTGTATGTGTTTGTTACTTGGTGTCAGTGTGTGTCTTTGTTACTTGGTGTCAGTGTTTGCCTTTGCTACTTGGTGTCAGTGTATGTCTTGTTACTTGGTGTCAGTGTATGTATTTATTACTTGGTGTCAATGTTTGTCTGTGTTACTTGGTGTCAGTGTATGTCTTTGTTACTAGGTGTAAGTGTATCTCTTTTCTCCTTGGTGTCAGTGTATGTCTGTGTTACTGGGTGTCAGTGTTTGTCTTTGTTACTTGGTGTCAGTGTTTGTCTGTGATACTTGGTGTCAGTGCGTGTCTCTTTGTTACTTGGTGTAACTTTATGTCTTTGTTACTTGGTGTCAGTGCGTGACTGTGTTACTGGGTGTCAGTGTTTGTCTTTGTTACTTGGTGTCAGTGTTTGTCTGTATTACGTGGTGTCAGTGTGTGTCTTTGTTACTTGTTGTAAGTGTATGTCTTTGATACTTGGTGTCAGTGTTTGTCTGTGTTACTTGGTGTCAGTGTTTGTCTTTGTGAATTGGTGAAAGTGTATGTCTTTGTTACTTGGTGTCAGCGTGTGTCTTTGTTACTTGGTGTATGTGTATGTGTTTGTTACTTGGTGTCAGTGTATGTCTTTGTGACTTGGTGTCAGTGTACGTATTTGCTACTTGGTGTCAGTGTGTGTCTTTGTTGCTTGGTGTAAGTGTATGTCTTTGTTACTTGGTTTCAGTGTGTGTCTTTGTTACTTGGTGTCAGTGTGTGTCTTTGTTACTTGCTGTCAGTGTATGCCTTTGTTACTTGGTGTCAGTGAATGTATTTGTTACTTGGTGTCAGTGTGTGTCTTTGTTACTTGGTGTCAGTGTTTGTCTTTGCTACTTGGTGTCAGTGTATGTCTTGTTACTTGGTCTCAGTGTATGTCTTTATTACTTGGTGTCAATGTTTGTCTGTGTTACTTGGTGTCAGTGTGTGTCTTTGTTGCTTGGTCTAAGTGTATGTCTTTTCTCCTTGGCGTCAGTGTATGTCTGTTTTACTGGGTGTCAGTGTTTGTCTTTGTTACTTGGTGTCAGTGTTTGTCTGTGATACTTGGTGTCAGTGTGTGTCTCTTTGTTACTTGGTGTAAGTTTATGCCTTTGTTACTTGGTGTCAGTGCGTGACTGTGTTACTGGGTGTCAGTGTTTGTCTTTGTTACTTGGTGTCAGTGTTTGTCTGTATTACGTGGTGTCAGTGTGTGTCTTTGTTACTTGTTGTAAGTGTATGTCTTTGATACTTGGTGTCAGTGTTTGTCTGTGTTACTTGGTGTCAATGTTTGTCTTTGTTACTTGGTGTAAGTTTATGTCTTTGTTGCTTGGTGCCAGTGCATGTCTGTGTTACTGGGTGTCAGTGTTTTTCTTTGTTACTTGGTGTAAGTGTATGTCTTTGTTACTTGGTGTAAGTGTGTGTCTTTGTTACTTGGGGTCAGTGCGTGTCTGTGTTACTGGGAGTCAGTGTTTGTCTTTGTTACTTGGTGTCAGTGTGTGTCTTTGTTACTTGGTGTAAGCGTATGTCTTTGTTACTTGGTGTCAGTGTATGGCTTTGTTACTTGGTGTAAGTGTATGTCTTTGTTACTTGGTGTAAGAGTATGACTTTGTGATTGGTGTAAGTGTGTGTCTTTGTTACTTGGTGTCAGTGCATGTCTTTGTTACTTGGTGCAAGAGTATGACTTTGTGATTGGTGTAAGTGTGTGTCTTTGTTACTTGGTGTCAATGTATGTCTTTGTTACTTGGTGTCAGTGTTTGTCTTTGTTAGTGGGTGTAAGTGTATGTCTTTCTTACTTGGTGTCAGTGTGTGTCTTTGTTACTGGGTATCAGTGTATGTCTTTGTTACTTGGTGTCAGTGTGTGTCCTCCTTCCTTGTGTCAGTGTCTGTCTTTGTTACTTGGTGTAAGTGTATGTCTTTGTTACTTGGTGTCTGTGTGTGTCTTTGTCACTTGGTGTCATTGTGTGTCTTTGTTACTTGGTGTCAGTGCATGTCTTTGTTACTTGTTGGAAGTGTATGTCTTTGTTACTTGATGTCAGTGTGTGTCTTTGTTACTTAGTGTCAGTGCATGTCTTTGTTACTTGTTGGAAGTGTATGTCTTTGTTACTTGATGTCAGTGTGTGTCTTTGTTACTTGGTGTAAGTGTATGTCTTTGTTACTTGGTTTCAGTGTGTGTCTTTGTTACTTGATGTCAGTGTGTGTCTTTGTTACTTGTTGTCAGTGTAAGTCTTTGTTACTTGGTGTAAGTGTATGAGTTTGTTACTCGGTGTCAGTGTATGTCTTTGTGACTTTGTGTCAGTGTATGTATTTTTTACTTGGTGTCAGTGTGTGTCTTTGTTACTTGGTGTCAGTGTATGTCTTTGTTACTTGGTGTCAGTGTATGTCTTTGTTACTTGGTTTCAATGTGTGTCTTTGTTACTTGGTGTCATTGTATGTCTTTGTTTCTTGGTGGATGTGTATGTCTTTGTTACTTGCTGTCAGTGTATGTCTTTGTTACTGGGTGTCAATGTATGCCTGTGTTTCTGGGTGTCAGTGTACGTCTTCGTTACTTGTTGTCAGTGTGTTTTTTTGTTACTTGGTGTAAGTGTATGTCTTTGTTACTGGGTGTCAGTGTATGTCTTTGTTACTTGGTGTCAGTGTGTGTCTTTGTTACTTGGTGTCAGTGTTTGTCTGTGTTACTTGGTGTCAGTGTATGTCTTTGTCACTTGGTGTTAGTGCGTGTCTGCGTTACTGGGTGTCAGTGTTTGTCTTTGTTACTTGGTGTCAGTGTGTGTCTGTGTTACTTGGTGTCAGTGTGTGTCCGTGTTACTGGGTGTCAGTGTTTGTCTTTGTTACATGGTGTCAGTGTTTGTCTTTGTTACTTGGTGTAAGTGTGTGTCTGTGTTACTGGATGTCAGTGTTTGTCTTTGTTACTTGGTGTCAGTGTGTGTCTGTGTTCCTGGGTGTCAGTGTGTTTCTGTGTTACTTGGTGTCATTATTTGTCTTTGTTACTTGCTGTAAGTGTGTGTCCGTGTTACTGGGTGCCAGTGTATGTCTGTGTTACTGGTTGTCAGTGTTTATCTTTGTTACTTGGTGTAAGTGTGTTTCTGTGTTCCTGGGTGTCAGTGTGTGACTGTGTTACTTGGTGTCATTGTTTGTCTTTGTTACTTGGTGTAAGTGTGTGTCTGTGTTACTGGGTGTCAGTGTATGTCTTTGTTACTGCTTGTCAGTGTATGTCTTTGTTACTTGGTGTCAGTGTGTGTCTGTGTTACTGGGTGTCAGTGTATGTCTGTGTTACTGGGTGTCAGTGTTTGACTTTGTTACTTGGTTTCAGTGTGTGTCTGTGTTACTGGGTGTCAGTGTGTGTCTGTTTTACTTGGTGTCAGTGTATGTCTTTGTTACATGGTGTAAGTGTATGTCTTTGTTACTTGGTGTCAGTGCGTGTCTGTGTTACTGGGTGTCAGTGTTTGACTGTGTTACTTGGTTTCAGTGTGTGTCTGTGTTACTGGGTGTCAGTGTGTGTCTGTATTACTTGGTGTCAGTGTTTATCTTTGTTACATGGTGTAAGTGTATGTCATTGTTACTTGGTTTCAGTGTGTGTCTTTGTTACTAGGTGTAAGTGTATGTCTTTTCTCCTTGGTGTCAGTGTATGTCTGTGTTACTGGGTGTCAGTGTTTGTCTTTGTTACTTGGTGTCAGTGTTTGTCTGTGATACTTGGTGTCAGTGTGTGTCTCTTTGTTACTTGGTGTAAGTTTATGTTTTTGTTACTTGGTGTCAGTGCGTGACTGTGTTCCTGGGTGTCAGTGTGTTTCTGTGTTACTTGGTGTCATTATTTGTCTTTGTTACTTGGTGTAAGTGTGTGTCTGTGTTACTGGGTGCCAGTGTATGTCTGTGTTACTGGTTGTCAGTGTTTATCTTTGTTACTTGGTGTAAGTGTGTTTCTGTGTTCCTGGGCGTCAGTGTGTGACTGTGTTACTTGGTGTCATTTTTTGTCTTTGTTACTTGGTGTAAGTGTGAGTCTGTGTTACTGGGTGTCAGTGTATGTCTTTGTTACTGGGTGTCAGTGTATGTCTGTGTTACTGGGTGTCAGTGTTTGACTTTGTTACTTGGTTTCAGTGTGTGTCTGTTTTACTGGGTGTCAGTGTGTGTCTGTTTTACTTGGTGTCAGTGTTTATCTTTGTTACATGGTGTAAGTGTATGTCTTTGTTACTTGGTGTCAGTGCGTGTCGGTGTTACTGGGTGTCAGTGTTTGACTTTGTTACTTGGTTTCAGTGTGTGTCTGTGTTACTGGGTGTCAGTGTGTGTCTGTATTACTTGGTGTCAGTGTTTATCTTTGTTACATGGTGTAAGTGTATGTCTTTGTTACTTGGTGTCAGTGTATGTCTTTGTGACTAGGTGTAAGTGTATGTCTTTTCTCCTTGGTGTCAGTGTATGTCTGTGTTACTGGGTGTCAGTGTTTGTCTTTGTTACTTGGTGTCAGTGTTTGTCTGTGATACTTGGTGTCAGTGTTTGTCTCTTTGTTACTTGGTGTAAGTTTATGTCCTTGTTACTTGGTGTCAGTGCGTGACTGTGTTCCTGGGTGTCAGTGTGTTTCTGTGTTACTTGGTGTCATTATTTGTCTTTGTTACTTGGTGTAAGTGTGTGTCTGTGTTACTGGGTGCCAGTGTATGTCTGTGTTACTGGTTGTCAGTGTTTATCTTTGTTACTTGGCGTAAGTGTGTTTCTGTGTTCCTGGGCGTCAGTGAGTGACTGTGTTACTTGGTGTCATTGTTTGTCTTTGTTACTTGGTGTAAGTGTGTGTCTGTGTTACTGGGTGTCAGTGTATGTCTTTGTTACTGCTTGTCAGTGTATGTCTTTGTTACTTGGTGTCAGTGTGTGTCTGTGTTACTGGGTGTCAGTGTATGTCTGTGTTACTGGGTGTCAGTGTTTGACTTTGTTACTTGGTTTCAGTGTGTGTCTGTTTTACTGGGTGTCAGTGTTTATCTTTGTTACATGGTGTAAGTGTATGTCTTTGTTACTTGGTGTCAGTGCGTGTCTGTGTTACTGGGTGTCAGTGTTTGACTTTGTTACTTGGTTTCAGTGTGTGTCTGTGTTACTGGGTGTCAGTGTGTGTCTGTATTACTTGGTGTCAGTGTTTATCTTTGTTACATGGTGTAAGTGTATGTCTTTGTTACTTGGTGTCAGTGTGTGTCTTTGTTACGAGGTGTAAGTGTATGTCTTTTCTCCTTGGTGTCAGTGTATGTCTGTGTTACTGGGTGTCAGTGTTTGTCTTTGTTACTTGGTGTCAGTGTTTATCTGTGATACTTGGTGTCAGTGTGTGTCTCTTTGTTACTTGGTGTAAGTTTATGTCTTTGTTACTTGGTGTCAGTGCGTGACTGTGTTACTGGGTGTCAGTGTTTGTCTTTGTTACTTGGTGTCAGTGTTTGTCTGTATTACGTGGTGTCGGTGTGTGTCTTTGTTTCTTGTTGTAAGTGTATGTCTTTGATACTTGGTGTCAGTGTTTGTCTGTGTTACTTGGTGTCAGTGTTTGTCTTTGTTACTTGGTGTAAGTCTATGTCTTTGTTGCTTGGTGCCAGTGCGTGTCTGTGTTACTGGGTGTCAGTGTTTTTCTTTGTTACTTGGTGTAAGTGTATGTCTTTGTTACTTGGTGTAAGTTGGTGTCTTTGTTACTTGGGGTGAGTGCGTGTCTGTGTTACTGGGAGTCAGTGTTTGTCTTTGTTACTTGGTGTCAGTGTGTGTCTTTGTTACTTGGTGTACGTGTATGTCTTTGTTACTTGGTGACAGTGCGTGTCTGTCTCACTGGGTGTCAGTGTTTGTCTTTGTTACTTGGTGTCAGTGTGTGTCTTTGTTACTTGGTGTAAGTGTATGTCTTTGTTAATTGGTGTCAGTGTATGGCTTTGTTACTTGGTGTAAGTGTATGTCTTTGTTACTTGGTGTCAGTGTTTGTCTTTGTGAGTTGGTGTAAGTGTGTTTCTTTGTTACTTGGTGTCAGTGCATGTCTTTGTTACTTGGTGTAAGTGTATGACTTTGTGATTGGTGTAAGTGTGTGTCTTTGTTACTTGGTGTCAATGTATGTCTTTGTTACTTGGTGGAAGTGTATGTCATTGTTACTTGGTGTCAGTGTGTGTATTTGTTACTTGGTGTCAGTGTATGTCTTTGTTACTTGGTGTAAGTGTATGTCTTTCTTCCTTGGTGTCAGTGTCTGTCTTTGTTACTTGGTGTAAGTGTATGTCTTTGTTACTTGGTGTCAGTGTGTGTCTTTGTGACTTGGTGTCAGTGTGTGTCTTTGTTACTTGGTGTCAGTGCATGTCTTTGTTACTTGTTGGAAGTGTATGTCTTTGTTACTTGATGTCAGTCTGTGTCTTTGTTACTTGGTGTCAGTGCATGTCTTTGTTACTTGTTGGAAGTGTATGTCTTTGTTACTTGATGTCAGTGTGTGTCTTTGTTACTTGGTGTCTGTGTATGTCTTTGTTACTGGTTGTCAGTGTTTGTCTTTGTTACTTGGTGTAAGTGTATGTCTTTGTTAGTTGGTGGAAGAGTGTGTCTTTGTTACTTGGTGTCAGTGCGTGTCTGTGTTACTGGGTGTCAGTGTTTGTCTTTGTTACTTGGTGTCAGTGTGTGTCTTTGTTACTTGGTGTAAGTGTATGTCATTGTTACTTGGTGTCAGTGTACGTCTTTGTTACTTGGTGTAAGTGTATGTATTTGTGACATGGTGTAATTGAGTGTCTTTGTTACTTGGTGTCAGTGCATGTCTTTGTTACTTTGTGTAAGTGTATTTCTTTGTGACTTGGTGTAAGTGTGTGGCTTTGTTACTTGGGGTCAGTGTATGTCTTTGTTACTTGGTGCAAGTGTATGTCTCTGTTACTTGGTGTCAGTGTGTGTCTTTGTAACTTGGTGTCAGTGTATGTCTTTGTTACTTGGTGTAAGTGTATGTCTTTCTTACTTGGTGTCAGTGTGTGTCTTTGTTACTTGGTGTAAGTGTATGTCTTTGTTACTTGGTGTCAGTGTGTGTCTTTGTTACTTGGTGTCAGTGTATGTCTTTCTAACTCGGTGGAAGTGTATGTCTTTGATACTTGGTGTCAGTGTATGTCTCTGTTAATGTGTGTCAGTGTATGTCTATGTGACTTGGTGTAAGTATATGTCTTTGTTACTTGGTGCCAGTGTGTGTCTTTGTTACTTGGTGTAAGTGTATGTCTTTGTTACTTGGTGTCAGTGTATGGCTTTGTTACTTGGTGTAACTGTATGTCTTTGTTACTTGGTGTAAGTGTTTGTCTTTGTGAGTTGGTGTAAGTGTGTTTCTTTGTTACTTGGTGTCAGTGCATGTCTTTGTTACTTGGTGTAAGTGTCTGACTTTGTGATTGGTGTAAGTGTGTGTCTTTGTTACTTGGTGTCAATGTATGTCTTTGTTACTTGGTGGAAGTGTATGTCTTTGTTACTTGGTGTCAGTGTGTGTATTTGTTACTTGGTGTCAGTGTATGTCTTTGTGACTTGGTGTCAGTGTGTGTCTTTGTTACTTGGTGTCAGTGCATGTCTTTGTTACTTGTTGGAAGTGTATGTCTTTGTTACTTGATGTCAGTCTGTGTCTTTGTTACTTGGTGTCAGTGCATGTCTTTGTTACTTGTTGGAAGTGTATGTCTTTGTTACTTGATGTCAGTGTGTGTCTTTGTTACTTGGTGTCTGTGTATGTCTTTGTTACTGGTTGTCAGTGTTTGTCTTTGTTACTTGGTGTAAGTGTATGTCTTTGTTAGTTGGTGGAAGAGTGTGTCTTTGTTACTTGGTGTCAGTGCGTGTCTGTGTTACTGGGTGTCAGTGTTTGTCTTTGTTACTTGGTGTCAGTGTGTGTCTTTGTTACTTGGTGTAAGTGTATGTCATTGTTACTTGGTGTCAGTGTACGTCTTTGTTACTTGGTGTAAGTGTATGTATTTGTGACATGGTGTAATTGAGTGTCTTTGTTACTTGGTGTCAGTGCATGTCTTTGTTACTTTGTGTAAGTGTATTTCTTTGTGACTTGGTGTAAGTGTGTGGCTTTGTTACTTGGGGTCAGTGTATGTCTTTGTTACTTGGTGCAAGTGTATGTCTCTGTTACTTGGTGTCAGTGTGTGTCTTTGTAACTTGGTGTCAGTGTATGTCTTTGTTACTTGGTGTAAGTGTATGTCTTTCTTACTTGGTGTCAGTGTGTGTCTTTGTTACTTGGTGTAAGTGTATGTCTTTGTTACTTGGTGTCAGTGTGTGTCTTTGTTACTTGGTGTCAGTGTATGTCTTTCTAACTCGGTGGAAGTGTATGTCTTTGATACTTGGTGTCAGTGTATGTCTCTGTTAATGTGTGTCAGTGTATGTCTATGTGACTTGGTGTAAGTATATGTCTTTGTTACTTGGTGCCAGTGTGTGTCTTTGTTACTTGGTGTAAGTGTATGTCTTTGTTACTTGGTGTCAGTGTATGGCTTTGTTACTTGGTGTAACTGTATGTCTTTGTTACTTGGTGTAAGTGTTTGTCTTTGTGAGTTGGTGTAAGTGTGTTTCTTTGTTACTTGGTGTCAGTGCATGTCTTTGTTACTTGGTGTAAGTGTCTGACTTTGTGATTGGTGTAAGTGTGTGTCTTTGTTACTTGGTGTCAATGTATGTCTTTGTTACTTGGTGGAAGTGTATGTCTTTGTTACTTGGTGTCAGTGTGTGTATTTGTTACTTGGTGTAAGTGTATGTCTTTGTTACTTGGTGTAAGTGTATGTCTTTCTTCCTTGGTGTCAGTGTGTGTCTTTGTTACTGGGTATCAGTGTATGTCTTTGTTACTTGGTGTCAGTGTGTGTCTTCCTTCCTTGTGTCAGTGTCTGTCTTTGTTACTTGGTGTAAGTGTATGTCTTTGTGACTTGGTGTCAGTGTGTGTCTTTGTGACTTGGTGTCAGTGTGTGTCTTTGTTACTTGGTGTCAGTGCATGTCTTTGTTACTTGTTGGAAGTGTATGTCTTTGTTACTTGATGTCAGTGTGTGTCTTTGTTACTTGGTGTCTGTGTATGTCTTTGTTACTGGTTGTCAGTGTTTGTCTTTGTTACTTGGTGTAAGTGTATGTCTTTGTTAATTGGTGGAAGAGTGTGTCTTTGTTACTTGGTGTCAGTGCGTGTCTGTGTTACTGGGTGTCAGTGTTTGTCTTTGCTACTTGGTGTCAGTGTGTGTCTTTGTTACTTGGTGTAAGTGGATGTCTTTGTTACTTGGTGTCAGTGCGTGTCTGTGTTACTGGGTGTCAGTGTTTGTCTTTGTTACTTGGTGTCAGTGTGTGTCTTTGTTACTTGGTGTAAGTGTATGTCATTGTTACTTGGTGTCAGTGTACGTCTTTGTTACTTGGTGTAAGTGTATGTATTTGTGACATGGTGTAATTGAGTGTCTTTGTTACTTGGTGTCAGTGCATGTCTTTGTTACTTGGTGTAAGTGTATTTCTTTGTGACTTGGTGTAAGTGTGTGTCTTTGTTACTTGGGGTCAGTGTATGTCTTTGTTACTTGGTGCAAGTGTATGTCTCTGTTACTTGGTGTCAGTGTGTGTCTTTGTAACTTGGTGTCAGTGTATGTCTTTGTTACTTGGTGTAAGTGTATGTCTTTCTTACTTGGTGTCAGTGTGTGTCTTTGTTACTTGGTGTAAGTGTATGTCTTTGTTACTTGGTGTCAGTGTGTGTCTTTGTTACTTGGTGTCAGTGTATGTCTTTCTAACTCGGTGGAAGTGTATGTCTTTGATACTTGGTGTCAGTGTATGTCTCTGTTAATGTGTGTCAGTGTATGTCTTTGTGACTTGGTGTAAGTATATGTCTTTGTTACTTGGTGCCAGTGTGTGTCTTTGTTACTTGGTGTAAGTGTATGTCTTTGTTACTTGGTGTCAGTGTATGGCTTTGTTACTTGGTGTAAGTGTATGTCTTTGTTACTTGGTGTAAGTGTTTGTCTTTGTGCGTTGGTGTAAGTGTGTTTCTTTGTTACTTGGTGTCAGTGCATGTCTTTGTTACTTGGTGTAAGTGTCTGACTTTGTGATTGGTGTAAGTGTGTGTCTTTGTTACTTGGTGTCAATGTATGTCTTTGTTACTTGGTGGAAGTGTATGTCTTTGTTACTTGGTGTCAGTGTGTGTATTTGTTACTTGGTGTCAGTGTATGTCTTTGTTACTTGGTGTAGGTGTATGTCTTTCTTCCTTGGTGTCAGTGTGTGTCTTTGTTACTGGGTATCAGTGTATGTCTTTGTTACTTGGTGTCAGTGTGTGTCTTCCTTCCTTGTGTCAGTGTCTGTCTTTGTTACTTGGTGTAAGTGTATGTCTTTGTTACTTGGTGTCAGTCTGTGTCTTTGTGACTTGGTGTCAGTGTGTGTCTTTGTTACTTGGTGTCAGTGCATGTCTTTGTTTCTTGTTGGAAGTGTATGTCTTTGTTACTTGATGTCAGTGTGTGTCTTTGTTACTTGGTGTCAGTGCATGTCTTTGTTACTTGTTGGAAGTGTATGTCTTTGTTACTTAATGTCAGTGTGTGTCTTTGTTACTTGGTGTCTGTGTATGTCTTTGTTACTGGTTGTCAGTGTTTGTCTTTGTGACTTGGTGTAAGTGTGTGTCTTTGTTACTTGGGGTCAGTGTATGTCTTTGTTACTTGGTGCAAGTGTATGTCTCTGTTACTTGGTGTCAGTGTGTGTCTTTGTAACTTGGTGTCAGTGTATGTCTTTGTTACTTGGTGTAAGTGTATGTCTTTCTTACTTGGTGTCATGTGTGTCTTTGTTACTTGGTGTAAGTGTATGTCTTTGTTACTTGTTGTCAGTGTGTGTCTTTGTTACTTGGTGTCAGTGTATGTCTTTCTAACTCGGTGGAAGTGTATGTCTTTGATACTTGGTGTCAGTGTATGTCTCTGTTAATGTGTGTCAGTGTATGTCTTTGTGACTTGGTGTAAGTATATGTCTTTGTTACTTGGTGCCAGTGTGTGTCTTTGTTACTTGGTGTAAGTGTATGTCTTTGTTACTTGGTGTCAGTGTATGGCTTTGTTACTTGGTGTAAGTGTATGTCTTTGTTACTTGGTGTAAGTGTTTGTCTTTGTGAGTTGGTGTAAGTGTGTTTCTTTGTTACTTGGTGTCAGTGCATGTCTTTGTTACTTGGTGTAAGTGTCTGACTTTGTGATTGGTGTAAGTGTGTGTCTTTGTTACTTGGTGTCAATGTATGTCTTTGTTACTTGGTGGAAGTGTATGTCTTTGTTACTTGGTGTCAGTGTGTGCATTTGTTACTTGGTGTCAGTATATGTCTTTGTTACTTGGTGTAAGTGTATGTCTTTCTTCCTTGGTGTCAGTGTGTGTCTTTGTTACTGGGTATCAGTGTATGTCTTTGTTACTTGGTGTCAGTGTGTGTCTTCCTTCCTTGTGTCAGTGTCTGTCTTTGTTACTTGGTGTAAGTGTATGTCTTTGTTACTTGGTGTCAGTGTGTGTCTTTGTGACTTGGTGTCAGTGTGTGTCTTTGTTACTTGGTGTCAGTGCATGTCTTTGTTACTTGTTGGAAGTGTATGTCTTTGTTACTTGATGTCAGTGTGTGTCTTTGTTACTTGGTGTCAGTGCATGTCTTTGTTACTTGTTGGAAGTGTATGTCTTTGTTACTTAATGTCAGTGTGTGTCTTTGTTACTTGGTGTCTGTGTATGTCTTTGTTACTGGTTGTCAGTGTTTGTCTTTGTTACTTGGTGTCAGTGTTTGTCTTTGCTACTTGGTGTCAGTGTATGTCTTTGTTACTTGGTTTAAGTGGATGTCTTTGTTACTTGGTGTCAGTGTATGTCTGTGTTACTGGGTGTCAGTGTTTGTCTTTGTTACTTGGTGTCAGTGTATGTCATTGTTACTTGGTGTCAGTGTACGTCTTTGTTACTTGGTGTAAGTGTATGTATTTGTGACATGGTGTAATTGAGTGTCTTTGTTACTTGGTGTCAGTGCATGTCTTTGTTACTTGGTGTAAGTGCATGTCTTTGTGACTAGGTGTAAGTGTGTGTCTTTGTTACTTGGGGTCAGTGTATGTCTTTGTTACTTGGTGCAAGTGGATGTCTCTGTTACTTGGTGTCAGTGTGTGTCTTTGTAACTTGGTGTCAGTGTATGTCTTTGTTACTTGGTGTAAGTGTATGTCTTTCTTACTTGGTGTCAGTGTGTGTCTTTGTTACTTGGTGTAAGTGTATGTCTTTGTTACTTGGTGTCAGTGTGTGTCTTTGTTACTTGGTGTCAGTGTATGTCTTTCTAACTCGGTGGAAGTGTATGTCTTTGATACTTGGTGTCAGTGTATGTCTTTGTTAATGTGTGTCAGTGTATGTCTTTGTGACTTGGTGTAAGTATATGTCTTTGTTACTTGGTGCCAGTGTGTGTCTTTGATACTTGGTGTCAGTGTATGTCTTTGTTACTCGGTGTCAGTGTATGTCTTTGTGAATTGGTGTAAGTGTATGTCTTTGTTACTTGGTGTCTGTGTGTGTCTTTGTTACTTGGTGTCAGTGTATGTCTTTGTTACTTGGTGTAAGTGTATATGTTTGTTACTTGGTGTAAGTTTATTTCTTTGTGACTTGGTGTCAGTGTATGTATTTGCTACTTGGTGTCAGTGTGTGTCTTTGTTACTTGGTGTAAGTGTATGTCTTTGTTACTTGGTTTCAGTGTGTGTCTTTGTTACTTGATGTCAGTGTGTGTCTTTGTTACTTGTTGTCAGTGTAAGTCTTTGTTACTTGGTGTAAGTGTATGTGTTTGTTACTCGGTGTCAGTGTATGTCTTCGTGACTTGGTGTCAGTGTATGTATTTGTTACTTGGTGTCAGGGTGTGTCTTTGTTACTTGGTGTCAGTGTATGTCTTTGTTACTTGGTTTCAATGTGAGTCTTTGTTACTTGGTGCCATTGTATGTCTTTGTTTCTTGGTGTATGTGTATGTCTTTGTTACTTGGTGTCAGTGTATGTCTTTGTTACTGGGTGTCAATGTATGCCTTTGTTTCTGGGTGTCAGGGTACGTCTTCGTTACTTGTTGTCAGTGTGTGTTTTTGTTACTTGGTGTAAGTGTATGTCTTTGTTACTGGGTGTCAGTGTATGTCTTTGCTACTTGGTGTCAGTGTGTGTCTTTGTTACTTGGTGTCAGTGTTTGTCTTTGTTACTTGGTGTCAGTGTATGTCTTTGTTACTTGGTGTCAGTGCGTGTCTGTGTTACTGGGTGTCAGTGTTTGTCTTTGTTACTTGGTGTCAGTGTGTGTCTGTGTTACTTGGTGTCAGTGTGTGTCTGTGTTACTGGGTGTCAGTGTTTGTCTTTGTTACATGGTGTCAGTGTTTGTCTTTGTTACTTGGTGTAAGTGTGTGTCTGTGTTACTGGGTGTCAGTGTTTGTCTTTGTTACTTGGTGTCAGTGTGTGTCTGTGTTCCTGGGTGTCAGTGTATTTCTGTGCTACTTGGTGTCATTATTTGACTTTGTTACTTGGTGTAAGTGTGTGTCTGTGTCACTGGGTGCCAGTGTATGTCTGTGTTACTGGGTGTCAGTGTTTATCTTTGTTACTTGGTGTAAGTGTGTTTCTGTGTTCCTGGGTGTCAGTGTGTGACTGTGTTACTTGGTGTCAGTGTTTGTCTTTGTTACTTGGTGTAAGTGTGTGTCTGTGTTACTGGGTGTCAGTGTATGTCTTTGTTACTGGTTGTCAGTGTATGTCTTTGTTACTTGGTGTCAGTGTGTGTCTGTGTTACTGGGTGTCAGTGTATGTCTGTGTTACTGGGTGTCAGTGTTTGACTTTGTTACTTGGTTTCAGTGTGTGTCTGTGTTACTTGGTGTCAGTGTTTATCTTTGTTACATGGTGTAAGTGTATGTCTTTGTTACTTGGTGTCAGTGCGTGTCTGTGTTAATGGGTGTCAGTGTTTGTCTTTGTTACTTCGTGTCAGAGTGTGTCTGTGTTACTTGGTGTCAGTGTGTGTCTGTGTTACTGGGTGTCAGTGTTTGTATTTTTTACTTGGTGTCAGTGTTTGTCTTTGTTAATTGGTGTCAGTGTATGACTTTGTTACTTGATGTCATTGAGTGTCTGTGTTACTGGGTGTCAGTGTATGTCTGTGTTACTGGGTGTCAGTGTTTGTCTTTGTTACTGGGTGTCAGTGTATGTCTTTGTTACTTGGTGTCATTGTGTGTCTGTGTTACTGGGTGTCAGTGTTTGTCTTTGTTATATGGTGTCAGTGTTTGTGTTTGTAACTTGTTGTAAGTGTATGTCTGTGTTACTTGGTGTCAGTGTTTGTCTTTCTTACTTGGTGTCAGTGTGTGTCTGTGTTGCTGGGTGTCAGTGTGTGTCGGTGTTACTTGGTGTCAGTGTTTGTTTTTGTTACCTTGTGTAAGTGTGGGTCTGTGTTACTGGGTGTCAGTGTATGTCTGTGCTACTGTGTGTCAGTGTTTTTCTTTGTTACGTGGTGTCAGTGTGTGTCTGTGTTACTTGGTGTCAGTGTTTGTCTTTGTTACTTGGTGTCAGTGTATGTCTTTGTTACTTGGTGTCAGTGTGTGTCTGTGTTACTTGGTATCAGTGTTTGTCTTTGTTACTTGGTGTCAGTGTATGTCTTTGTTACTTGGTGTCAGTGCGTGTCTGTGTTACTGGGTGTCAGTGTTTGTCTTTGTTACCTGGTGTCAGTGTGTGTCTGTGTTCCTGGGTGTCAGCGTGTTTCTGTGCTACTTGGTGTCATTATTTGTCTTTGTTACTTGGTGTAAGTGTGTGTCTGTGTCACTGGGTGCCAGTGTATGTCTGTGTTACTGGGTGTCAGTGTTTATTTTTGTTACTTGGTGTAAGTGTGTTTCTGTGTTCCTGGGTGTCAGTGTGTGACTGTGTTACTTGGTGTCAGTGTTTGTCTTTGTTACTTGGTGTAAGTGTGTGTCTGTGTTACTGGGTGTCAGTGTATGTCTTTGTTACTGGTTGTCAGTGTATGTCTTTGTTACTTGGTGTCAGTGTGTGTCTGTGTTACTGGGTGTCAGTGTATGTCTGTGTTACTGGGTGTCAGTGTTTGACTTTGTTACTTGGTTTCAGTGTGTGTCTGTGTTACTTGGTGTCAGTGTTTATCTTTGTTACATGGTGTAAGTGTATGTCTTTGTTACTTGGTGTAAGTGTATGTCTTTGTGACTAGGTGTAAGTGTGTGTCTTTGTTACTTGGGGTCAGTGTATGTCTTTGTTACTTGGTGCAAGTGTATGTCTCTGTTACTTGGTGTCAGTGTGTGTCTTTGTAACTTGGTGTCAGTGTATGTCTTTGTTACTTGGTGTAAGTGTATGTCTTTCTTACTTGGTGTCAGTGTGTGTCTTTGTTACTTGGTGTAAGTGTATGTCTTTGTTACTTGGTGTCAGTGTGTGTCTTTGTTACTTGGTGTCAGTGTATGTCTTTCTAACTCGGTGGAAGTGTATGTCTTTGATACTTGGTGTCAGTGTATGTCTTTGTTAATGTGTGTCAGTGTATGTCTTTGTGACTTGGTGTAAGTATATGTCTTTGTTACTTGGTGCCAGTGTGTGTCTTTGATACTTGGTGTCAGTGTATGTCTTTGTTACTCGGTGTCAGTGTATGTCTTTGTTACTTGGTGTAAGTGTATGTCTTTGTTACTTGGCGTCTGTGTGTGTCTTCGTTACTTGGTGTCAGTGTATGTCTTTGTTACTTGGTGTAAGTGTATATGTTTGTTACTTGGTGTAAGTTTATTTCTTTGTGACTTGGTGTCAGTGTATGTATTTGCTACTTGGTGTCAGTGTGTATCTTTGTTACTTGGTGTAAGTGTATGTCTGTGTTACTTGGTTTCAGTGTGTGTCTTTGTTACTTGATGTCAGTGTGTGTCTTTGTTACTTGTTGTCAGTGTAAGTCTTTGTTACTTGGTGTAAGTGTATGTGTTTGTTACTCGGTGTCAGTGTATGTCTTTGTGACTTGGTGTCAGTGTATGTATTTGTTACTTGGTGTCAGTGTGTGTCTTTGTTACTTGGTGTCAGTGTATGTCTTTGTTACTTGGTTTCAATGTGAGTCTTTGTTACTTGGTGTCATTGTATGTCTTTGTTTCTTGGTGTATGTGTATGTCTTTGTTACTTGGTGTCAGTGTATGTCTTTGTTACTGGGTGTCAATGTATGCCTGTGTTTCTGGGTGTCAGTGTACGTCTTCGTTACTTGTTGTCAGTGTGTGTTTTTGTTACTTGGTGTAAGTGTATGTCTTTGTTACTGGGTGTCAGTGTATGTCTTTGCTACTTGGTGTCAGTGTGTGTCTTTGTTACATGGTGTAAGTGTATGTCTTTGTTACTTGGTGTAAGTGTATGTCTTTGTGACTAGGTGTAAGTGTGTGTCTTTGTTACTTGGGGTCAGTGTATGTCTTTGTTACTTGGTGCAAGTGTATGTCTCTGTTACTTGGTGTCAGTGTGTGTCTTTGTAACTTGGTGTCAGTGTATGTCTTTGTTACTTGGTGTATGTGTATGTCTTTCTTACTTGGTGTCAGTGTGTGTCTTTGTTACTTGGTGTAAGTGTATGTCTTTGTTACTTGGTGTCAGTGTGTGTCTTTGTTACTTGGTGTCAGTGTATGTCTTTCTAACTCGGTGGAAGTGTATGTCTTTGATACTTGGTGTCAGTGTATGTCTTTGTTAATGTGTGTCAGTGTATGTCTTTGTTACTTAGTGTCAGTGTATGTCTTTGTTACTGGGTGTCAATGTATGCCTGTGTTTCTGGGTGTCAGTGTACGTCTTCGTTACTTGTTGTCAGTGTGTGTTTTTGTTACTTGGTGTCAGTGTGTGTCTTTGTTACTTGGTGTCAGTGTTTGTCTTTGTTACTTGGTGTCAGTGTATGTCTTTGTTACTTGGTGTCAGTGCGTGTCTGTGTTACTGGGTGTCAGTGTTTGTCTTTGTTACTTGGTGTCAGTGTGTGTCTGTGTTACTTGGTGTCAGTGTGTGTCTGTGTTACTGGGTGTCAGTGTTTGTCTTTGTTACATGGTGTCAGTGTTTGTCTTTGTTACTTGGTGTAAGTGTGTGTCTGTGTTACTGGGTGTCAGTGTTTGTCTTTGTTACTTGGTGTCAGTGTATGTCTGTGTTCCTGGGTGTCAGTGTGTTTCTGTGCTACTTGGTGTCATTATTTGACTTTGTTACTTGGTGTAAGTGTGTGTCTGTGTCACTGGGTGCCAGTGTATGTCTTTCTTACTTGGTGTCAGTGTGTGTCTTTGTTACTTGGTGTAAGTGTATGTCTTTGTTACTTGGTGTCAGTGTGTGTCTTTGTTACTTGGTGTCAGTGTATGTCTTTCTAACTCGGTGGAAGTGTATGTCTTTGATACTTGGTGTCAGTGTATGTCTTTGTTAATGTGTGTCAGTGTATGTCTTTGTGACTTGGTGTAAGTATATGTCTTTGTTACTTGGTGCCAGTGTGTGTCTTTGATACTTGGTGTCAGTGTATGTCTTTGTTACTCGGTGTCAGTGTATGTCTTTGTTACTTGGTGTAAGTGTATGTCTTTGTTACTTGGTGTCTGTGTGTGTCTTCGTTACTTGGTGTCAGTGTATGTCTTTGTTACTTGGTGTAAGTGTATATGTTTGTTACTTGGTGTAAGTTTATTTCTTTGTGACTTGGTGTCAGTGTATGTATTTGCTACTTGGTGTCAGTGTGTATCTTTGTTACTTGGTGTAAGTGTATGTCTTTGTTACTTGGTTTCAGTGTGTGTCTTTGTTACTTGATGTCAGTGTGTGTCTTTGTTACTTGTTGTCAGTGTAAGTCTTTGTTACTTGGTGTAAGTGTATGTGTTTGTTACTCGGTGTCAGTGTATGTCTTTGTGACTTGGTGTCAGTGTATGTATTTGTTACTTGGTGTCAGTGTGTGTCTTTGTTACTTGGTGTCAGTGTATGTCTTTGTTACTTGGTTTCAATGTGAGTCTTTGTTACTTGGTGTCATTGTATGTCTTTGTTTCTTGGTGTATGTGTATGTCTTTGTTACTTGGTGTCAGTGTATGTCTTTGTTACTGGGTGTCAATGTATGCCTGTGTTTCTGGGTGTCAGTGTACGTCTTCGTTACTTGTTGTCAGTGTGTGTTTTTGTTACTTGGTGTAAGTGTATGTCTTTGTTACTGGGTGTCAGTGTATGTCTTTGCTACTTGGTGTCAGTGTGTGTCTTTGTTACATGGTGTAAGTGTATGTCTTTGTTACTTGGTGTAAGTGTATGTCTTTGTGACTAGGTGTAAGTGTGTGTCTTTGTTACTTGGGGTCAGTGTATGTCTTTGTTACTTGATGCAAGTGTATGTCTCTGTTACTTGGTGTCAGTGTGTGTCTTTGTAACTTGGTGTCAGTGTATGTCTTTGTTACTTGGTGTATGTGTATGTCTTTCTTACTTGGTGTCAGTGTGTGTCTTTGTTACTTGGTGTAAGTGTATGTCTTTGTTACTTGGTGTCAGTGTGTGTCTTTGTTACTTGGTGTCAGTGTATGTCTTTCTAACTCGGTGGAAGTGTATGTCTTTGATACTTGGTGTCAGTGTATGTCTTTGTTAATGTGTGTCAGTGTATGTCTTTGTTACTTAGTGTCAGTGTATGTCTTTGTTACTGGGTGTCAATGTATGCCTGTGTTTCTGGGTGTCAGTGTACGTCTTCGTTACTTGTTGTCAGTGTGTGTTTTTGTTACTTGGTGTCAGTGTGTGTCTTTGTTACTTGGTGTCAGTGTTTGTCTTTGTTACTTGGTGTCAGTGTATGTCTTTGTTACTTGGTGTCAGTGCGTGTCTGTGTTACTGGGTGTCAGTGTTTGTCTTTGTTACTTGGTGTCAGTGTGTGTCTGTGTTACTTGGTGTCAGTGTGTGTCTGTGTTACTGGGTGTCAGTGTTTGTCTTTGTTACATGGTGTCAGTGTTTGTCTTTGTTACTTGGTGTAAGTGTGTGTCTGTGTTACTGGGTGTCAGTGTTTGTCTTTGTTACTTGGTGTCAGTGTATGTCTGTGTTCCTTGGTGTCAGTGTGTTTCTGTGCTACTTGCTGTCATTATTTGACTTTGTTACTTGGTGTAAGTGTGTGTCTGTGTCACTGGGTGCCAGTGTATGTCTGTGTTACTGGGTGTCAGTGTTTATCTTTGTTACTTGGTGTAAGTGTGTTTCTGTGTTCCTGGGTGTCAGTGTGTGACTGTGTTACTTGGTGTCAGTGTTTGTCTTTGTTACTTGGTGTAAGTGTGTGTCTGTGTTACTGGGTGTCAGTGTATGTCTTTGTTACTGGTTGTCAGTGTATGTCTTTGTTACTTGGTGTCAGTGTGTGTCTGTGTTACTGGGTGTCAGTGTATGTCTGTGTTACTGGGTGTCAGTGTTTGACTTTGTTACTTGGTTTCAGTGTGTGTCTGTGTTACTTGGTGTCAGTGTTTATCTTTGTTACATGGTGTAAGTGTATGTCTGTGTTACTTGGTGTCAGTGTTTGTCTTTCTTACTTGGTGTCAGTGTGTGTCTGTGTTGCTGGGTGTCAGTGTGTGTCGGTGTTACTTGGTGTCAGTGTTTGTCTTTGTTACCTTGTGTAAGTGTGGGTCTGTGTTACTGGGTGTCAGTGTATGTCTGTGCTACTGTGTGTCAGTGTTTTTCTTTGTTACGTGGTGTCAGTGTGTGTCTGTGTTACTTGGTGTCAGTGTTTGTCTTTGTTACTTGGTGTCAGTGTATGTCTTTGTTACTTGGTGTCAGTGTGTGTCTGTGTTACTTGGTATCAGTGTTTGTCTTTGTTACTTGGTGTCAGTGTATGTCTTTGTTACTTGGTGTCAGTGCGTGTCTGTGTTACTGGGTGTCAGTGTTTGTCTTTGTTACCTGGTGTCAGTGTGTGTCTGTGTTCCTGGGTGTCAGCGTGTTTCTGTGCTACTTGGTGTCATTATTTGTCTTTGTTACTTGGTGTAAGTGTGTGTCTGTGTCACTGGGTGCCAGTGTATGTCTGTGTTACTGGGTGTCAGTGTTTATTTTTGTTACTTGGTGTAAGTGTGTTTCTGTGTTCCTGGGTGTCAGTGTGTGACTGTGTTACTTGGTGTCAGTGTTTGTCTTTGTTACTTGGTGTAAGTGTGTGTCTGTGTTACTGGGTGTCAGTGTATGTCTTTGTTACTGGTTGTCAGTGTATGTCTTTGTTACTTGGTGTCAGTGTGTGTCTGTGTTACTGGGTGTCAGTGTATGTCTGTGTTACTGGGTGTCAGTGTTTGACTTTGTTACTTGGTTTCAGTGTGTGTCTGTGTTACTTGGTGTCAGTGTTTATCTTTGTTACATGGTGTAAGTGTATGTCTTTGTTACTTGGTGTAAGTGTATGTCTTTGTGACTAGGTGTAAGTGTGTGTCTTTGTTACTTGGGGTCAGTGTATGTCTTTGTTACTTGGTGCAAGTGTATGTCTCTGTTACTTGGTGTCAGTGTGTGTCTTTGTAACTTGGTGTCAGTGTATGTCTTTGTTACTTGGTGTAAGTGTATGTCTTTCTTACTTGGTGTCAGTGTGTGTCTTTGTTACTTGGTGTAAGTGTATGTCTTTGTTACTTGGTGTCAGTGTGTGTCTTTGTTACTTGGTGTCAGTGTATGTCTTTCTAACTCGGTGGAAGTGTATGTCTTTGATACTTGGTGTCAGTGTATGTCTTTGTTAATGTGTGTCAGTGTATGTCTTTGTGACTTGGTGTAAGTATATGTCTTTGTTACTTGGTGCCAGTGTGTGTCTTTGATACTTGGTGTCAGTGTATGTCTTTGTTACTCGGTGTCAGTGTATGTCTTTGTTACTTGGTGTAAGTGTATGTCTTTGTTACTTGGTGTCTGTGTGTGTCTTCGTTGCTTGGTGTCAGTGTATGTCTTTGTTACTTGGTGTAAGTGTATATGTTTGTTACTTGGTGTAAGTTTATTTCTTTGTGACTTGGTGTCAGTGTATGTATTTGCTACTTGGTGTCAGTGTGTGTCTTTGTTACTTGGTGTAAGTGTATGTCTTTGTTACTTGGTTTCAGTGTGTGTCTTTGTTACTTGATGTCAGTGTGTGTCTTTGTTACTTGTTGTCAGTGTAAGTCTTTGTTACTTGGTGTAAGTGTATGTGTTTGTTACTCGGTGTCAGTGTATGTCTTTGTGACTTGGTGTCAGTGTATGTATTTGTTACTTGGTGTCAGTGTGTGTCTTTGTTACTTGGTGTCAGTGTATGTCTTTGTTACTTGGTTTCAATGTGAGTCTTTGTTACTTGGTGTCATTGTATGTCTTTGTTTCTTGGTGTATGTGTATGTCTTTGTTACTTGGTGTCAGTGTATGTCTTTGTTACTGGGTGTCAATGTATGCCTGTGTTTCTGGTTGTCAGTGTACGTCTTCGTTACTTGTTGTCAGTGTGTGTTTTTGTTACTTGGTGTAAGTGTATGTCTTTGTTACTGGGTGTCAGTGTATGTCTTTGCTACTTGGTGTCAGTGTGTGTCTTTGTTACATGGTGTAAGTGTATGTCTTTGTTACTTGGTGTAAGTGTATGTCTTTGTGACTAGGTGTAAGTGTGTGTCTTTGTTACTTGGGGTCAGTGTATGTCTTTGTTACTTGGTGCAAGTGTATGTCTCTGTTACTTGGTGTCAGTGTGTGTCTTTGTAACTTGGTGTCAGTGTATGTCTTTGTTACTTGGTGTATGTGTATGTCTTTCTTACTTGGTGTCAGTGTGTGTCTTTGTTACTTGGTGTAAGTGTATGTCTTTGTTACTTGGTGTCAGTGTGTGTCTTTGTTACTTGGTGTCAGTGTATGTCTTTCTAACTCGGTGGAAGTGTATGTCTTTGATACTTGGTGTCAGTGTATGTCTTTGTTAATGTGTGTCAGTGTATGTCTTTGTGACTTGGTGTAAGTATATGTCTTTGTTACTTGGTGCCAGTGTGTGTCTTTGATACTTGGTGTCAGTGTATGTCTTTGTTACTCGGTGTCAGTGTATGTCTTTGTGAATTGGTGTAAGTGTATGTCTTTGTTACTTGGTGTCTGTGTGTGTCTTTGTTACTTGGTGTCAGTGTATGTCTTTGTTACTTGGTGTAAGTGTATATGTTTGTTACTTGGTGTAAGTTTATTTCTTTGTGACTTGGTGTCAGTGTATGTATTTGCTACTTGGTGTCAGTGTGTGTCTTTGTTACTTGGTGTAAGTGTATGTCTTTGTTACTTGGTTTCAGTGTGTGTCTTTGTTATTTAATGTCAGTGTGTGTCTTTGTTACTTGTTGTCAGTGTAAGTCTTTGTTCCTTGGTGTAAGTGTATGTGTTTGTTACTCGGTGTCAGTGTATGTCTTTGTGACTTGGTGTCAGTGTATGTATTTGTTACTTGGTGTCAGTGTGTGTCTTTGTTACTTGGTGTCAGTGTATGTCTTTGTTACTTGGTTTCAATGTGAGTCTTTGTTACTTGGTGTCATTGTATGTCTTTGTTTCTTGGTGTATGTGTATGTCTTTGTTACTTAGTGTCAGTGTATGTCTTTGTTACTGGGTGTCAATGTATGCCTGTGTTTCTGGGTGTCAGTGTACGTCTTCGTTACTTGTTGTCAGTGTGTGTTTTTGTTACTTGGTGTCAGTGTGTGTCTTTGTTACTTGGTGTCAGTGTTTGTCTTTGTTACTTGGTGTCAGTGTATGTCTTTGTTACTTGGTGTCAGTGCGTGTCTGTGTTACTGGGTGTCAGTGTTTGTCTTTGTTACTTGGTGTCAGTGTGTGTCTGTGTTACTTGGTGTCAGTGTGTGTCTGTGTTACTGGGTGTCAGTGTTTGTCTTTGTTACATGGTGTCAGTGTTTGTCTTTGTTACTTGGTGTAAGTGTGTGTCTGTGTTACTGGGTGTCAGTGTTTGTCTTTGTTACTTGGTGTCAGTGTATGTCTGTGTTCCTGGGTGTCAGTGTGTTTCTGTGCTACTTGGTGTCATTATTTGACTTTGTTACTTGGTGTAAGTGTGTGTCTGTGTCACTGGGTGCCAGTGTATGTCTGTGTTACTGGGTGTCAGTGTTTATCTTTGTTACTTGGTGTAAGTGTGTTTCTGTGTTCCTGGGTGTCAGTGTGTGACTGTGTTACTTGGTGTCAGTGTTTGTCTTTGTTACTTGGTGTAAGTGTGTGTCTGTGTTACTGGGTGTCAGTGTATGTCTTTGTTACTGGTTGTCAGTGTATGTCTTTGTTACTTGGTGTCAGTGTGTGTCTGTGTTACTGGGTGTCAGTGTATGTCTGTGTTACTGGGTGTCAGTGTTTGACTTTGTTACTTGGTTTCAGTGTGTGTCTGTGTTACTTGGTGTCAGTGTTTATCTTTGTTACATGGTGTAAGTGTATGTCTTTGTTACTTGGTGTCAGTGCGTGTCTGTGTTAATGGGTGTCAGTGTTTGTCTTTGTTACTTGGTGTCAGAGTGTGTCTGTGTTACTTGGTGTCAGTGTGTGTCTGTGTTACTGGGTGTCAGTGTTTGTATTTTTTACTTGGTGTCAGTGTTTGTCTTTGTTAATTGGTGTCAGTGTATGACTTTGTTACTTGATGTCATTGAGTGTCTGTGTTACTGGGTGTCAGTGTATGTCTGTGTTACTGGGTGTCAGTGTTTGTCTTTGTTACTGGGTGTCAGTGTATGTCTTTGTTACTTGGTGTCATTGTGTGTCTGTGTTACTGGGTGTCAGTGTTTGTCTTTGTTATATGGTGTCAGTGTTTGTGTTTGTAACTTGGTGTAAGTGTGTGTCTGTGTTACTTGGTGTCAGTGTTTGTCTTTCTTACTTGGTGTCAGTGAGTGTCTGTGTTGCTGGGTGTCAGTGTGTGTCGGTGTTACTTGGTGTCAGTGTTTGTCTTTGTTACTTGGTGTCAGTGTTTGTCTGTGTTACTGGGTGTCAGTGTGTGTCTTTGTTACTTGGTGTCAATGTTTGTCTTTGTTACTTGGTGTAAGTGTGGGTCTGTGTTACTGGGTGTCAGTGTATGTCTGTGCTACTGTGTGTCAGTGTTTTTCTTTGTTACTTGGTGTCAGTGTGTGTCTGTGTTACTTGGTATCAGTGTTTGTCTTTGTTACTTGGTGTCAGTGTATGTCTTTGTTACTTGGTGTCAGTGCGTGTCTGTGTTACTGGGTGTCAGTGTTTGTCTTTGTTACTTGGAGTCAGTGTGTGTCTGTGTTACTTGGTGTCAGTGTGTGTCTGTGTTACTGGGTGTCAGTGTTTGTCTTTGTTACATGGTGTCAGTGTTTGTCTTTGTTACTTGGTGTAAGTGTGTGTCTGTGTTACTGGGTGTCAGTGTTTGTCTTTGTTACTTGGTGTCAGTGTGTGTCTGTGTTCCTGGGTGTCAGCGTGTTTCTGTGCTACTTGGTGTCATTATTTGACTTTGTTACTTGGTGTAAGTGTATGTCTGTGTTACTGGGTGTCAGTGTTTATCTTTGTTACTTGGTGTAAGTGTGTTTCTGTGTTCCTGGGTGTCAGTGTGTGACTGTGTTACTTGGTGTCAGTGTTTGTCTTTGTTACTTGGTGTAAGTGTGTGTCTGTGTTACTGGGTGTCAGTGTATGTCTTTGTTACTGGTTGTCAGTGTATGTCTTTGTTACTTGGTGTCAGTGTGTGTCTGTGTTACTGGGTGTCAGTGTATGTCAGTGTTGCTTGGTGTCAGTGTTTGACTTTGTTACTTGGTTTCAGTGTGTGTCTGTGTTACTTGGTGTCAGTGTTTATCTTTGTTACATGGTGTAAGTGTATGTCTTTCTTACTTGGTGTCAGTGCGTGTCTGTGTTAATGTGTGTCAGTGTTTGTCTTTGTTACTTCGTGTCAGAGTGTGTCCGTGTTACTTGGTGTCAGTGTGTGTCTGTGTTACTGGGTGTCAGTGTTTGTATTTTTTACTTGGTGTCAGTGTTTGTCTTTGTTAATTGGTGTCAGTGTATGACTTTGTTACTTGATGTCATTGAGTGTCTGTGTTACTGGGTGTCAGTGTATGTCTGTGTTACTGAGTGTCAGTGTTTGTCTTTGTTACTGGGTGTCAGTGTATGTCTTTGTTACTTGGTGTCATTGTGTGTCTGTGTTACTGGGTGTCAGTGTTTGTCTTTGTTATATGGTGTCAGTGTTTGTGTTTGTAACTTGGTGTAAGTGTGTGTCTGTGTTACTTGGTGTCAGTGTTTGTCTTTCTTACTTGGTGTCAGTGTGTGTCTGTGTTGCTGGGTGTCAGTGTGTGTCGGTGTTACTTGGTGTCAGTGTTTGTCTTTGTTACATGGTGTCAGTGTTTGTCTGTGTTACTGGGTGTCAGTGTGTGTCTTTGTTACTTGGTGTCAATGTTTGTCTTTGTTACTTGGTGTAAGTGTGGGTCTGTGTTACTGGGTGTCAGTGTATGTCTGTGCTACTGTGTGTCAGTGTTTTTCTTTGTTACTTGGTGTCAGTGTGTGACTGTGTTACTTGGTGTCAGTGTTTGTCTTTGTTACTTGGTGTAAGTGTGTGTCTGTGTTACTGGGTGTCAGTGTATGTCTTTGTTACTGGTTGTCAGTGTATGTCTTTGTTACTTGGTGTCAGTGTGTGTCTGTGTTACTGGGTGTCAGTGTATGTCTGTGTTACTGGGTGTCAGTGTTTGACTTTGTTACTTGGTTTCAGTGTGTGTCTGTGTTACTTGGTGTCAGTGTTTATCTTTGTTACATGGTGTAAGTGTATGTCTTTGTTACTTGGTGTCAGTGCGTGTCTGTGTTAATGGGTGTCAGTGTTTGTCTTTGTTACTTGGTGTCAGTGTATGTCTGTGTTACTGGGTGTCAGTGTTTGACTTTGTTACTTGGTTTCAGTGTGTGTCTGTGTTACTTGGTGTCAGTGTTTATCTTTGTTACATGGTGTAAGTGTATGTCTTTGTTACTTGGTGTCAGTGCGTGTCTGTGTTAATGGGTGTCAGTGTTTGTCTTTGTTACTTCGTGTCAGAGTGTGTCTGTGTTACTTGGTGTCAGTGTGTGTCTGTGTTACTGGGTGTCAGTGTTTGTATTTTTTACTTGGTGTCAGTGTTTGTCTTTGTTAATTGGTGTCAGTGTATGACTTTGTTACTTGATGTCATTGAGTGTCTATGTTACTGGGTGTCAGTGTATGTCTGTGTTACTGAGTGTCAGTGTTTGTCTTTGTTACTGGGTGTCAGTGTATGTCTTTGTTACTTGGTGTCATTGTGTGTCTGTGTTACTGGGTGTCAGTGTTTGTCTTTGTTATATGGTGTCAGTGTTTGTGTTTGTAACTTGGTGTAAGTGTGTGTCTGTGTTACTTGGTGTCAGTGTTTGTCTTTCTTACTTGGTGTCAGTGTGTGTCTGTGTTGCTGGGTGTCAGTGTGTGTCGGTGTTACTTGGTGTCAGTGTTTGTCTTTGTTACTTGGTGTCAGTGTTTGTCTGTGTTACTGGGTGTCAGTGTGTGTCTTTGTTACTTGGTGTCAGTGTGTGTCTGTGTTACTTGGTGTCAGTGTTTGTCTTTGTTACTTGGTGTCAGTGTATGTCTTTGTTACTTGGTGTCAGTGCGTGTCTGTGTTACTGGGTGTCAGTGTTTGTCTTTGTTACTTGGTGTCAGTGTGTGTCTGTGTTACTGGGTGTCAGTGTTTGTCTTTGTTACATGGTGTCAGTGTTTGTCTTTGTTACTTGGTGTAAGTGTGTGTCTGTGTTACTGGGTGTCAGTGTTTGTCTTTGTTACTTGGTGTCAGTGTGTGTCAGTGTTCCTGGGTGTCAGCGTGTTTCTGTGCTACTTGGTGTCATTATTTGTCTTTGTTACTTGGTGTAAGTGTGTGTCTGTGTCACTGGGTGCCAGTGTATGTCTGTGTTACTGGGTGTCAGTGTTTATCTTTGTTACTTGGTGTAAGTGTGTTTCTGTGTTACTGGGTGTCAGTGTGTGACTGTGTTACTTGGTGTCAGTGTTTGTCTTTGTTACTTGGTGTAAGTGTGTGTCTGTGTTACTGGGTGTCAGTGTTTGTCTTTGTTACTTCGTGTCAGAGTGTGTCCGTGTTACTTGGTGTCAGTGTGTGTCTGTGTTACTGGGTGTCAGTGTTTGTATTTTTTACTTGGTGTCAGTGTTTGTCTTTGCTAATTGGTGTCAGTGTATGACTTTGTTACTTGATGTCATTGAGTGTCTGTGTTACTGGGTGTCAGTGTATGTCTGTGTTACTGAGTGTCAGTGTTTGTCTTTGTTACTGGGTGTCAGTGTATGTCTTTGTTACTTGGTGTCATTGTGTGTCTGTGTTACTGGGTGTCAGTGTTTGTCTTTGTTATATGGTGTCAGTGTTTGTGTTTGTAACTTGGTGTAAGTGTGTGTCTGTGTTACTTGGTGTCAGTGTTTCTCTTTCTTACTTGGTGTCAGTGTGTGTCTGTGTTGCTGGGTGTCAGTGTGTGTCGGTGTTACTTGGTGTCAGTGTTTGTCTTTGTTACATGGTGTCAGTGTTTGTCTGTGTTACTGGGTGTCAGTGTGTGTCTTTGTTACTTGGTGTCAATGTTTGTCTTTGTTACTTGGTGTAAGTGTGGGTCTGTGTTACTGGGTGTCAGTGTATGTCTGTGCTACTGTGTGTCAGTGTTTTTCTTTGTTACTTGGTGTCAGTGTGTGACTGTGTTACTTGGTGTCAGTGTTTGTCTTTGTTACTTGGTGTAAGTGTGTGTCTGTGTTACTGGGTGTCAGTGTATGTCTTTGTTACTGGTTGTCAGTGTATGTCTTTGTTACTTGGTGTCAGTGTGTGTCTGTGTTACTGGGTGTCAGTGTATGTCTGTGTTACTGGGTGTCAGTGTTTGACTTTGTTACTTGGTTTCAGTGTGTGTCTGTGTTACTTGGTGTCAGTGTTTATCTTTGTTACATGGTGTAAGTGTATGTCTTTGTTACTTGGTGTCAGTGCGTGTCTGTGTTAATGGGTGTCAGTGTTTGTCTTTGTTACTTCGTGTCAGAGTGTGTCTGTGTTACTTGGTGTCAGTGTGTGTCTGTGTTACTGGGTGTCAGTGTTTGTATTTTTTACTTGGTGTCAGTGTTTGTCTTTGTTAATTGGTGTCAGTGTATGACTTTGTTACTTGATGTCATTGAGTGTCTGAGTTACTGGGTGTCAGTGTATGTCTGTGTTACTGGGTGTCAGTGTTTGTCTTTGTTACTGGGTGTCAGTGTATGTCTTTGTTACTTGGTGTCATTGTGTGTCTGTGTTACTGGGTGTCAGTGTTTGTCTTTGTTATATGGTGTCAGTGTTTGTGTTTGCAACTTGGTGTAAGTGTGTGTCTGTGTTACTTGGTGTCAGTGTTTGTCTTTCTTACTTGGTGTCAGTGTGTGTCTGTGTTGCTGGGTGTCAGTGTGTGTCTGTGTTACTGGGTGTCAGTGTGTGTCTTTGTTACTTGGTGTCAATGTTTGTCTTTGTTACTTGGTGTAAGTGTGGGTCTGTGTTACTGGGTGTCAGTGTATGTCTGTGCTACTGTGTGTCAGTGTTTTTCTTTGTTACTTGGTGTCAGTGTGTGTCTGTGTTACTTGGTGTCAGTGTTTGTCTTTGTTACTTGGTGTCAGTGTATGTCTTTGTTACTTGGTGTCAGTGCGTGTCTGTGTTACTGGGTGTCAGTGTTTGTCTTTGTTACTTGGAGTCAGTGTGTGTCTGTGTTACTTGGTGTCAGTGTGTGTCTGTGTTACTGGGTGTCAGTGTTTGTCTTTGTTACATGGTGTCAGTGTTTGTCTTTGTTACTTGGTGTAAGTGTGTGTCTGTGTTACTGGGTGTCAGTGTTTGTCTTTGTTACTTGGTGTCAGTGTGTGTCTGTGTTCCTGGGTGTCAGCGTGTTTCTGTGCTACTTGGTGTCATTATTTGTCTTTGTTACTTGGTGTAAGTGTGTGTCTGTGTCACTGGGTGCCAGTGTATGTCTGTGTTACTGGGTGTCAGTGTTTATCTTTGTTACTTGGTGTAAGTGTGTTTCTGTGTTCCTGGGTGTCAGTGTGTGACTGTGTTACTTGGTGTCAGTGTTTGTCTTTGTTACTTGGTGTAAGTGTGTGTCTGTGTTACTGGGTGTCAGTGTATGTCTTTGTTACTGGTTGTCAGTGTATGTCTTTGTTACTTGGTGTCAGTGTGTGTCTGTGTTACTGGGTGTCAGTGTATGTCTGTGTTACTGGGTGTCAGTGTTTGACTTTGTTACTTGGTTTCAGTGTGTGTCTGTGTTACTTGGTGTCAGTGTTTATCTTTGTTACATGGTGTAAGTGTATGTCTTTGTTACTTGGTGTCAGTGCGTGTCTGTGTTAATGGGTGTCAGTGTTTGTCTTTGTTACTTCGTGTCAGAGTGTGTCTGTGTTACTTGGTGTCAGTGTGTGTCTGTGTTACTGGGTGTCAGTGTTTGTATTTTTTACTTGGTGTCAGTGTTTGTCTTTGTTAATTGGTGTCAGTGTTTGTCTTTGTTAATTGGTGTCAGTGTATGACTTTGTTACTTGATGTCATTGAGTGTCTGTGTTGCTGGGTGTCAGTGTATGTCTGTGTTACTGAGTGTCAGTGTTTGTCTTTGTTACTGGGTGTCAGTGTATGTCTTTGTTACTTGGTGTCATTGTGTGTCTGTGTTACTGGGTGTCAGTGTTTGTCTTTGTTATATGGTGTCAGTGTTTGTGTTTGTAACTTGGTGTAAGTGTGTGTCTGTGTTACTTGGTGTCAGTGTTTGTCTTTCTTACTTGGTGTCAGTGTGTGTCTGTGTTGCTGGGTGTCAGTGTGTGTCGGTGTTACTTGGTGTCAGTGTTTGTCTTTGTTACTTGGTGTCAGTGTTTGTCTGTGTTACTGGGTGTCAGTGTGTGTCTTTGTTACTTGGTGTCAGTGTGTGTCTGTGTTACTTGGTGTCAGTGTTTGTCTTTGTTACTTGGTGTCAGTGTATGTCTTTGTTACTTGGTGTCAGTGCGTGTCTGTGTTACTGGGTGTCAGTGTTTATCTTTGTTACTTGGTGTAAGTGTGTTTCTGTGTTCCTGGGTGTCAGTGTGTGACTGTGTTACTTGGTGTCAGTGTTTGTCTTTGTTACTTGGTGTAAGTGTGTGTCTGTGTTACTGGGTGTCAGTGTATGTCTTTGTTACTGGTTGTCAGTGTATGTCTTTGTTACTTGGTGTCAGTGTGTGTCTGTGTTACTGGGTGTCAGTGTATGTCTGTGTTACTGGGTGTCAGTGTTTGACTTTGTTACTTGGTTTCAGTGTGTGTCTGTGTTACTTGGTGTCAGTGTTTATCTTTGTTACATGGTGTAAGTGTATGTCTGTGTTACTTGGTGTCAGTGTTTGTCTTTCTTACTTGGTGTCAGTGTGTGTCTGTGTTGCTGGGTGTCAGTGTGTGTCGGTGTTACTTGGTGTCAGTGTTTGTCTTTGTTACCTTGTGTAAGTGTGGGTCTGTGTTACTGGGTGTCAGTGTATGTCTGTGCTACTGTGTGTCAGTGTTTTTCTTTGTTACGTGGTGTCAGTGTGTGTCTGTGTTACTTGGTGTCAGTGTTTGTCTTTGTTACTTGGTGTCAGTGTATGTCTTTGTTACTTGGTGTCAGTGTGTGTCTGTGTTACTTGGTATCAGTGTTTGTCTTTGTTACTTGGTGTCAGTGTATGTCTTTGTTACTTGGTGTCAGTGCGTGTCTGTGTTACTGGGTGTCAGTGTTTGTCTTTGTTATCTGGTGTCAGTGTGTGTCTGTGTTCCTGGGTGTCAGCGTGTTTCTGTGCTACTTGGTGTCATTATTTGTCTTTGTTACTTGGTGTAAGTGTGTGTCTGTGTCACTGGGTGCCAGTGTATGTCTGTGTTACTGGGTGTCAGTGTTTATTTTTGTTACTTGGTGTAAGTGTGTTTCTGTGTTCCTGGGTGTCAGTGTGTGACTGTGTTACTTGGTGTCAGTGTTTGTCTTTGGTACTTGGTGTAAGTGTGTGTCTGTGTTACTGGGTGTCAGTGTATGTCTTTGTTACTGGTTGTCAGTGTATGTCTTTGTTACTTGGTGTCAGTGTGTGTCTGTGTTACTGGGTGTCAGTGTATGTCTGTGTTACTGGGTGTCAGTGTTTGACTTTGTTACTTGGTTTCAGTGTGTGTCTGTGTTACTTGGTGTCAGTGTTTATCTTTGTTACATGGTGTAAGTGTATGTCTTTGTTACTTGGTGTAAGTGTATGTCTTTGTGACTAGGTGTAAGTGTGTGTCTTTGTTACTTGGGGTCAGTGTATGTCTTTGTTACTTGGTGCAAGTGTATGTCTCTGTTACTTGGTGTCAGTGTGTGTCTTTGTAACTTGGTGTCAGTGTATGTCTTTGTTACTTGGTGTAAGTGTATGTCTTTCTTACTTGGTGTCAGTGTGTGTCTTTGTTACTTGGTGTAAGTGTATGTCTTTGTTACTTGGTGTCAGTGTGTGTCTTTGTTACTTGGTGTCAGTGTATGTCTTTCTAACTCGGTGGAAGTGTATGTCTTTGATACTTGGTGTCAGTGTATGTCTTTGTTAATGTGTGTCAGTGTATGTCTTTGTGACTTGGTGTAAGTATATGTCTTTGTTACTTGGTGCCAGTGTGTGTCTTTGATACTTGGTGTCAGTGTATGTCTTTGTTACTCGGTGTCAGTGTATGTCTTTGTTACTTGGTGTAAGTGTATGTCTTTGTTACTTGGTGTCTGTGTGTGTCTTCGTTACTTGGTGTCAGTGTATGTCTTTGTTACTTGGTGTAAGTGTATATGTTTGTTACTTGGTGTAAGTTTATTTCTTTGTGACTTGGTGTCAGTGTATGTATTTGCTACTTGGTGTCAGTGTGTGTCTTTGTTACTTGGTGTAAGTGTATGTCTTTGTTACTTGGTTTCAGTGTGTGTCTTTGTTACTTGATGTCAGTGTGTGTCTTTGTTACTTGTTGTCAGTGTAAGTCTTTGTTACTTGGTGTAAGTGTATGTGTTTGTTACTCGGTGTCAGTGTATGTCTTTGTGACTTGGTGTCAGTGTATGTATTTGTTACTTGGTGTCAGTGTGTGTCTTTGTTACTTGGTGTCAGTGTATGTCTTTGTTACTTGGTTTCAATGTGAGTCTTTGTTACTTGGTGTCATTGTATGTCTTTGTTTCTTGGTGTATGTGTATGTCTTTGTTACTTGGTGTCAGTGTATGTCTTTGTTACTGGGTGTCAATGTATGCCTGTGTTTCTGGGTGTCAGTGTACGTCTTCGTTACTTGTTGTCAGTGTGTGTTTTTGTTACTTGGTGTAAGTGTATGTCTTTGTTACTGGGTGTCAGTGTATGTCTTTGCTACTTGGTGTCAGTGTGTGTCTTTGTTACATGGTGTAAGTGTATGTCTTTGTTACTTGGTGTAAGTGTATGTCTTTGTGACTAGGTGTAAGTGTGTGTCTTTGTTACTTGGGGTCAGTGTATGTCTTTGTTACTTGGTGCAAGTGTATGTCTCTGTTACTTGGTGTCAGTGTGTGTCTTTGTAACTTGGTGTCAGTGTATGTCTTTGTTACTTGGTGTATGTGTATGTCTTTCTTACTTGGTGTCAGTGTGTGTCTTTGTTACTTGGTGTAAGTGTATGTCTTTGTTACTTGGTGTCAGTGTGTGTCTTTGTTACTTGGTGTCAGTGTATGTCTTTCTAACTCGGTGGAAGTGTATGTCTTTGATACTTGGTGTCAGTGTATGTCTTTGTTAATGTGTGTCAGTGTATGTCTTTGTGACTTGGTGTAAGTATATGTCTTTGTTACTTGGTGCCAGTGTGTGTCTTTGATACTTGGTGTCAGTGTATGTCTTTGTTACTCGGTGTCAGTGTATGTCTTTGTGAATTGGTGTAAGTGTATGTCTTTGTTACTTGGTGTCTGTGTGTGTCTTTGTTACTTGGTGTCAGTGTATGTCTTTGTTACTTGGTGTAAGTGTATATGTTTGTTACTTGGTGTAAGTTTATTTCTTTGTGACTTGGTGTCAGTGTATGTATTTGCTACTTGGTGTCAGTGTGTGTCTTTGTTACTTGGTGTAAGTGTATGTCTTTGTTACTTGGTTTCAGTGTGTGTCTTTGTTACTTGATGTCAGTGTGTGTCTTTGTTACTTGTTGTCAGTGTAAGTCTTTGTTCCTTGGTGTAAGTGTATGTGTTTGTTACTCGATGTCAGTGTATGTCTTTGTGACTTGGTGTCAGTGTATGTATTTGTTACTTGGTGTCAGTGTGTGTCTTTGTTACTTGGTGTCAGTGTATGTCTTTGTTACTTGGTTTCAATGTGAGTCTTTGTTACTTGGTGTCATTGTATGTCTTTGTTTCTTGGTGTATGTGTATGTCTTTGTTACTTAGTGTCAGTGTATGTCTTTGTTACTGGGTGTCAATGTATGCCTGTGTTTCTGGGTGTCAGTGTACGTCTTCGTTACTTGTTGTCAGTGTGTGTTTTTGTTACTTGGTGTCAGTGTGTGTCTTTGTTACTTGGTGTCAGTGTTTGTCTTTGTTACTTGGTGTCAGTGTATGTCTTTGTTACTTGGTGTCAGTGCGTGTCTGTGTTACTGGGTGTCAGTGTTTGTCTTTGTTACTTGGTGTCAGTGTGTGTCTGTGTTACTTGGTGTCAGTGTGTGTCTGTGTTACTGGGTGTCAGTGTTTGTCTTTGTTACATGGTGTCAGTGTTTGTCTTTGTTACTTGGTGTAAGTGTGTGTCTGTGTTACTGGGTGTCAGTGTTTGTCTTTGTTACTTGGTGTCAGTGTATGTCTGTGTTCCTGGGTGTCAGTGTGTTTCTGTGCTACTTGGTGTCATTATTTGACTTTGTTACTTGGTGTAAGTGTGTGTCTGTGTCACTGGGTGCCAGTGTATGTCTGTGTTACTGGGTGTCAGTGTTTATCTTTGTTACTTGGTGTAAGTGTGTTTCTGTGTTCCTGGGTGTCAGTGTGTGACTGTGTTACTTGGTGTCAGTGTTTGTCTTTGTTACTTGGTGTAAGTGTGTGTCTGTGTTACTGGGTGTCAGTGTATGTCTTTGTTACTGGTTGTCAGTGTATGTCTTTGTTACTTGGTGTCAGTGTGTGTCTGTGTTACTGGGTGTCAGTGTATGTCTGTGTTACTGGGTGTCAGTGTTTGACTTTGTTACTTGGTTTCAGTGTGTGTCTGTGTTACTTGGTGTCAGTGTTTATCTTTGTTACATGGTGTAAGTGTATGTCTTTGTTACTTGGTGTCAGTGCGTGTCTGTGTTAATGGGTGTCAGTGTTTGTCTTTGTTACTTGGTGTCAGAGTGTGTCTGTGTTACTTGGTGTCAGTGTGTGTCTGTGTTACTGGGTGTCAGTGTTTGTATTTTTTACTTGGTGTCAGTGTTTGTCTTTGTTAATTGGTGTCAGTGTATGACTTTGTTACTTGATGTCATTGAGTGTCTGTGTTACTGGGTGTCAGTGTATGTCTGTGTTACTGGGTGTCAGTGTTTGTCTTTGTTACTGGGTGTCAGTGTATGTCTTTGTTACTTGGTGTCATTGTGTGTCTGTGTTACTGGGTGTCAGTGTTTGTCTTTGTTATATGGTGTCAGTGTTTGTGTTTGTAACTTGGTGTAAGTGTGTGTCTGTGTTACTTGGTGTCAGTGTTTGTCTTTCTTACTTGGTGTCAGTGTGTCTGTGTTGCTGGGTGTCAGTGTGTGTCGGTGTTACTTGGTGTCAGTGTTTGTCTTTGTTACTTGGTGTCAGTGTTTGTCTGTGTTACTGGGTGTCAGTGTGTGTCTTTGTTACTTGGTGTCAATGTTTGTCTTTGTTACTTGGTGTAAGTGTGGGTCTGTGTTACTGGGTGTCAGTGTATGTCTGTGCTACTGTGTGTCAGTGTTTTTCTTTGTTACTTGGTGTCAGTGTGTGTCTGTGTTACTTGGTATCAGTGTTTGTCTTTGTTACTTGGTGTCAGTGTATGTCTTTGTTACTTGGTGTCAGTGCGTGTCTGTGTTACTGGGTGTCAGTGTTTGTCTTTGTTACTTGGAGTCAGTGTGTGTCTGTGTTACTTGGTGTCAGTGTGTGTCTGTGTTACTGGGTGTCAGTGTTTGTCTTTGTTACATGGTGTCAGTGTTTGTCTTTGTTACTTGGTGTAAGTGTGTGTCTGTGTTACTGGGTGTCAGTGTTTGTCTTTGTTACTTGGTGTCAGTGTGTGTCTGTGTTCCTGGGTGTCAGCGTGTTTCTGTGCTACTTGGTGTCATTATTTGTCTTTGTTACTTGGTGTAAGTGTGTGTCTGTGTCACTGGGTGCCAGTGTATGTCTGTGTTACTGGGTGTCAGTGTTTATCTTTGTTACTTGGTGTAAGTGTGTTTCTGTGTTCCTGGGTGTCAGTGTGTGACTGTGTTACTTGGTGTCAGTGTTTGTCTTTGTTACTTGGTGTAAGTGTGTGTCTGTGTTACTGGGTGTCAGTGTATGTCTTTGTTACTGGTTGTCAGTGTATGTCTTTGTTACTTGGTGTCAGTGTGTGTCTGTGTTACTGGGTGTCAGTGTATGTCAGTGTTGCTGGGTGTCAGTGTTTGACTTTGTTACTTGGTTTCAGTGTGTGTCTGTGTTACTTGGTGTCAGTGTTTATCTTTGTTACATGGTGTAAGTGTATGTCTTTCTTACTTGGTGTCAGTGCGTGTCTGTGTTAATGTGTGTCAGTGTTTGTCTTTGTTACTTCGTGTCAGAGTGTGTCCGTGTTACTTGGTGTCAGTGTGTGTCTGTGTTACTGGGTGTCAGTGTTTGTATTTTTTACTTGGTGTCAGTGTTTGTCTTTGTTAATTGGTGTCAGTGTATGACTTTGTTACTTGATGTCATTGAGTGTCTGTGTTACTGGGTGTCAGTGTATGTCTGTGTTACTGAGTGTCAGTGTTTGTCTTTGTTACTGGGTGTCAGTGTATGTCTTTGTTACTTGGTGTCATTGTGTGTCTGTGTTACTGGGTGTCAGTGTTTGTCTTTGTTATATGGTGTCAGTGTTTGTGTTTGTAACTTGGTGTAAGTGTGTGTCTGTGTTACTTGGTGTCAGTGTTTGTCTTTCTTACTTGGTGTCAGTGTGTGTCTGTGTTGCTGGGTGTCAGTGTGTGTCGGTGTTACTTGGTGTCAGTGTTTGTCTTTGTTACATGGTGTCAGTGTTTGTCTGTGTTACTGGGTGTCAGTGTGTGTCTTTGTTACTTGGTGTCAATGTTTGTCTTTGTTACTTGGTGTAAGTGTGGGTCTGTGTTACTGGGTGTCAGTGTATGTCTGTGCTACTGTGTGTCAGTGTTTTTCTTTGTTACTTGGTGTCAGTGTGTGACTGTGTTACTTGGTGTCAGTGTTTGTCTTTGTTACTTGGTGTAAGTGTGTGTCTGTGTTACTGGGTGTCAGTGTATGTCTTTGTTACTGGTTGTCAGTGTATGTCTTTGTTACTTGGTGTCAGTGTGTGTCTGTGTTACTGGGTGTCAGTGTATGTCTGTGTTACTGGGTGTCAGTGTTTGACTTTGTTACTTGGTTTCAGTGTGTGTCTGTGTTACTTGGTGTCAGTGTTTATCTTTGTTACATGGTGTAAGTGTATGTCTTTGTTACTTGGTGTCAGTGCGTGTCTGTGTTAATGGGTGTCAGTGTTTGTCTTTGTTACTTGGTGTCAGTGTATGTCTGTGTTACTGGGTGTCAGTGTTTGACTTTGTTACTTGGTTTCAGTGTGTGTCTGTGTTACTTGGTGTCAGTGTTTATCTTTGTTACATGGTGTAAGTGTATGTCTTTGTTACTTGGTGTCAGTGCGTGTCTGTGTTAATGGGTGTCAGTGTTTGTCTTTGTTACTTCGTGTCAGAGTGTGTCTGTGTTACTTGGTGTCAGTGTGTGTCTGTGTTACTGGGTGTCAGTGTTTGTATTTTTTACTTGGTGTCAGTGTTTGTCTTTGTTAATTGGTGTCAGTGTATGACTTTGTTACTTGATGTCATTGAGTGTCTGTGTTACTGGGTGTCAGTGTATGTCTGTGTTACTGAGTGTCAGTGTTTGTCTTTGTTACTGGGTGTCAGTGTATGTCTTTGTTACTTGGTGTCATTGTGTGTCTGTGTTACTGGGTGTCAGTGTTTGTCTTTGTTATATGGTGTCAGTGTTTGTGTTTGTAACTTGGTGTAAGTGTGTGTCTGTGTTGCTGGGTGTCAGTGTGTGTCGGTGTTACTTGGTGTCAGTGTTTGTCTTTGTTACTTGGTGTCAGTGTTTGTCTGTGTTACTGGGTGTCAGTGTGTGTCTTTGTTACTTGGTGTCAGTGTGTGACTGTGTTACTTGGTGTCAGTGTTTGTCTTTGTTACTTGGTGTCAGTGTATGTCTTTGTTACTTGGTGTCAGTGCGTGTCTGTGTTACTGGGTGTCAGTGTTTGTCTTTGTTACTTGGTGTCAGTGTGTGTCTGTGTTACTGGGTGTCAGTGTTTGTCTTTGTTACATGGTGTCAGTGTTTGTCTTTGTTACTTGGTGTAAGTGTGTGTCTGTGTTACTGGGTGTCAGTGTTTGTCTTTGTTACTTGGTGTCAGTGTGTGTCAGTGTTCCTGGGTGTCAGCGTGTTTCTGTGCTACTTGGTGTCATTATTTGTCTTTGTTACTTGGTGTAAGTGTGTGTCTGTGTCACTGGGTGCCAGTGTATGTCTGTGTTACTGGGTGTCAGTGTTTATCTTTGTTACTTGGTGTAAGTGTGTTTCTGTGTTCCTGGGTGTCAGTGTGTGACTGTGTTACTTGGTGTCAGTGTTTGTCTTTGTTACTTGGTGTAAGTGTGTGTCTGTGTTACTGGGTGTCAGTGTATGTCTTTGTTACTTGGTGTCAGTGTGTGTCTGTGTTACTGGCTGTCAGTGTCTGTCTGTGTTACTGGGTGTCAGTGTTTGACTTTGTTACTTGGTTTCAGTGTGTGTGTCTGTGTTACTTGGTGTCAGTGTATGTCTTTGTTACCTGGTGTCAGTGTATTTCTGTGTTACATGGTGTCAGTGTGTGTCTTTGCTACTGGGTGTCAGTGGATGTCTTTGTTACTTTGTGTATGTGTGTGTCTGTGTTACTGGGTATCAGTGTATGTCTTTGTTACTTGGTGTAAGTGTATGTCTTTGTTACTTGGTGTCAGTGTATGTGTTTGTGACTTGGTGTCAATGTATGTCTTTATTACTTGGTGTCAGTGTGTGTATGTGTTACTGGGGGTCAGTGTGAGTTTCGAACTGGGTGTCAGTGTGTGTGTTAATGGGTGTCGGTGTATGCCTTTGTTACTGGGTGTCACTTTATGTCGTTGTTACTGGGTGTCAGTGTATGTCTTTGTTACTTGATGTCCGTGTGTGTCTGTGTTACTGGGTATCAGTGTATGTCTTTGTTACTTGGTGTAAGTGTGTGTCTCTGTTACTGTGTATCAGTGTCTGTCTTTGTTACTTGGTGTCCGTGTGTGTCTGTGTTACTGGGTGTCAGTGTATGTCTGTGTTACTGGGTGTCAGTGTTTGACTTTGTTACTTGGTTTCAGTGTGTGTCTGTGTTACTTGGTGTCAGTGTTTATCTTTGTTACATGGTGTAAGTGTATGTCTTTGTTACTTGGTGTCAGTGCGTGTCTGTGTTAATGGGTGTCAGTGTTTGTCTTTGTTACTTCGTGTCAGAGTGTGTCTGTGTTACTTGGTGTCAGTGTGTGTCTGTGTTACTGGGTGTCAGTGTTTGTATTTTTTACTTGGTGTCAGTGTTTGTCTTTGTTAATTGGTGTCAGTGTATGACTTTGTTACTTGATGTCATTGAGTGTCTGTGTTACTGGGTGTCAGTGTATGTCTGTGTTACTGAGTGTCAGTGTTTGTCTTTGTTACTGGGTGTCAGTGTATGTCTTTGTTACTTGGTGTCATTGTGTGTCTGTGTTACTGGGTGTCAGTGTTTGTATTTGTTATATGGTGTCAGTGTTTGTGTTTGTAACTTGGTGTAAGTGTGTGTCTGTGTTGCTGGGTGTCAGTGTGTGTCGGTGTTACTTGGTGTCAGTGTGTGTCTGTGTTACTGGGTGTCAGTGTATGTCTGTGTTACTGGGTGTCAGTGTTTGACTTTGTTACTTGGTTTCAGTGTGTGTCTGTGTTACTTGGTGTCAGTGTTTATCTTTGTTACATGGTGTAAGTGTATGTCTTTGTTACTTGGTGTCAGTGCGTGTCTGTGTTAATGGGTGTCAGTGTTTGTCTTTGTTACTTGGTGTCAGTGTATGTCTGTGTTACTGGGTGTCAGTGTTTGACTTTGTTACTTGGTTTCAGTGTGTGTCTGTGTTACTTGGTGTCAGTGTTTATCTTTGTTACATGGTGTAAGTGTATGTCTTTGTTACTTGGTGTCAGTGCGTGTCTGTGTTAATGGGTGTCAGTGTTTGTCTTTGTTACTTCGTGTCAGAGTGTGTCTGTGTTACTTGGTGTCAGTGTGTGTCTGTGTTACTGGGTGTCAGTGTTTGTATTTTTTACTTGGTGTCAGTGTTTGTCTTTGTTAATTGGTGTCAGTGTATGACTTTGTTACTTGATGTCATTGAGTGTCTGTGTTACTGGGTGTCAGTGTATGTCTGTGTTACTGAGTGTCAGTGTTTGTCTTTGTTACTGGGTGTCAGTGTATGTCTTTGTTACTTGGTGTCATTGTGTGTCTGTGTTACTGGGTGTCAGTGTTTGTCTTTGTTATATGGTGTCAGTGTTTGTGTTTGTAACTTGGTGTAAGTGTGTGTCTGTGTTGCTGGGTGTCAGTGTGTGTCGGTGTTACTTGGTGTCAGTGTTTGTCTTTGTTACTTGGTGTCAGTGTTTGTCTGTGTTACTGGGTGTCAGTGTGTGTCTTTGTTACTTGGTGTCAGTGTGTGACTGTGTTACTTGGTGTCAGTGTTTGTCTTTGTTACTTGGTGTCAGTGTATGTCTTTGTTACTTGGTGTCAGTGCGTGTCTGTGTTACTGGGTGTCAGTGTTTGTCTTTGTTACTTGGTGTCAGTGTGTGTCTGTGTTACTGGGTGTCAGTGTTTGTCTTTGTTACATGGTGTCAGTGTTTGTCTTTGTTACTTGGTGTAAGTGTGTGTCTGTGTTACTGGGTGTCAGTGTTTGTCTTTGTTACTTGGTGTCAGTGTGTGTCAGTGTTCCTGGGTGTCAGCGTGTTTCTGTGCTACTTGGTGTCATTATTTGTCTTTGTTACTTGGTGTAAGTGTGTGTCTGTGTCACTGGGTGCCAGTGTATGTCTGTGTTACTGGGTGTCAGTGTTTATCTTTGTTACTTGGTGTAAGTGTGTTTCTGTGTTACTGGGTGTCAGTGTGTGACTGTGTTACTTGGTGTCAGTGTTTGTCTTTGTTACTTGGTGTAAGTGTGTGTCTGTGTTACTGGGTGTCAGTGTATGTCTTTGTTACTTGGTGTCAGTGTGTGTCTGTGTTACTGGCTGTCAGTGTATGTCTGTGTTACTGGGTGTCAGTGTTTGACTTTGTTACTTGGTTTCAGTGTGTGTGTCTGTGTTACTTGGTGTCAGTGTATGTCTTTGTTACCTGGTGTCAGTGTATTTCTGTGTTACATGGTGTCAGTGTGTGTCTTTGCTACTGGGTGTCAGTGTATGTCTTTGTTACTTTGTGTATGTGTGTGTCTGTGTTACTGGGTATCAGTGTATGTCTTTGTTACTTGGTGTAAGTGTATGTCTTTGTTACTTGGTGTCAGTGTATGTGTTTGTGACTTGGTGTCAATGTATGTCTTTATTACTTGGTGTCAGTGTGTGTATGTGTTACTGGGGGTCAGTGTGAGTTTCGAACTGGGTGTCAGTGTGTGTGTTAATGGGTGTCGGTGTATGCCTTTGTTACTGGGTGTCACTTTATGTCGTTGTTACTGGGTGTCAGTGTATGTCTTTGTTACTTGATGTCCGTGTGTGTCTGTGTTACTGGGTATCAGTGTATGTCTTTGTTACTTGGTGTAAGTGTGTGTCTCTGTTACTGTGTATCAGTGTCTGTCTTTGTTACTTGGTGTCCGTGAGTGTCTGTGTTACTGGGTGTCAGTGTATGTCTGTGTTACTGGGTGTCAGTGTTTGACTTTGTTACTTGGTTTCAGTGTGTGTCTGTGTTACTTGGTGTCAGTGTTTATCTTTGTTACATGGTGTAAGTGTATGTCTTTGTTACTTGGTGTCAGTGCGTGTCTGTGTTAATGGGTGTCAGTGTTTGTCTTTGTTACTTCGTGTCAGAGTGTGTCTGTGTTACTTGGTGTCAGTGTGTGTCTGTGTTACTGGGTGTCAGTGTTTGTATTTTTTACTTGGTGTCAGTGTTTGTCTTTGTTAATTGGTGTCAGTGTATGACTTTGTTACTTGATGTCATTGAGTGTCTGTGTTACTGGGTGTCAGTGTATGTCTGTGTTACTGAGTGTCAGTGTTTGTCTTTGTTACTGGGTGTCAGTGTATGTCTTTGTTACTTGGTGTCATTGTGTGTCTGTGTTACTGGGTGTCAGTGTTTGTCTTTGTTATATGGTGTCAGTGTTTGTGTTTGTAACTTGGTGTAAGTGTGTGTCTGTGTTGCTGGGTGTCAGTGTGTGTCGGTGTTACTTGGTGTCAGTGTTTGTCTTTGTTACTTGGTGTCAGTGTTTGTCTGTGTTACTGGGTGTCAGTGTGTATCTTTGTTACTTGGTGTCAGTGTGTGTCTGTGTTACTTGGTGTCAGTGTTTGTCTTTGTTACTTGGTGTCAGTGTATGTCTTTGTTACTTGGTGTCAGTGCGTGTCTGTGTTACTGGGTGTCAGTGTTTGTCTTTGTTACTTGGTGTCAGTGTGTGTCTGTGTTACTGGGTGTCAGTGTTTGTCTTTGTTACATGGTGTCAGTGTTTGTCTTTGTTACTTGGTGTAAGTGTGTGTCTGTGTTAATGGGTGTCAGTGTTTGTCTTTGTTACTTGGTGTCAGTGTGTGTCAGTGTTCCTGGGTGTCAGCGTGTTTCTGTGCTACTTGGTGTCATTATTTGTCTTTGTTACTTGGTGTAAGTGTGTGTCTGTGTCACTGGGTGCCAGTGTATGTCTGTGTTACTGGGTGTCAGTGTTTATCTTTGTTACTTGGTGTAAGTGTGTTTCTGTGTTACTGGGTGTCAGTGTGTGACTGTGTTACTTGGTGTCAGTGTTTGTCTTTGTTACTTGGTGTAAGTGTGTGTCTGTGTTACTGGGTGTCAGTGTATGTCTTTGTTACTTGGTGTCAGTGTGTGTCTGTGTTACTGGCTGTCAGTGTATGTCTGTGTTACTGGGTGTCAGTGTTTGACTTTGTTACTTGGTTTCAGTGTGTGTGTCTGTGTTACTTGGTGTCAGTGTATGTCTTTGTTACCTGGTGTCAGTGTATTTCTGTGTTACATGGTGTCAGTGTGTGTCTTTGCTACTGGGTGTCAGTGTATGTCTTTGTTACTTTGTGTATGTGTGTGTCTGTGTTACTGGGTATCAGTGTATGTCTTTGTTACTTGGTGTAAGTGTATGTCTTTGTTACTTGGTGTCAGTGTATGTGTTTGTGACTTGGTGTCAATGTATGTCTTTATTACTTGGTGTCAGTGTGTGTATGTGTTACTGGGGGTCAGTGTGAGTTTCGAACTGGGTGTCAGTGTGTGTGTTAATGGGTGTCGGTGTATGCCTTTGTTACTGGGTGTCACTTTATGTCGTTGTTACTGGGTGTCAGTGTATGTCTTTGTTACTTGATGTCCGTGTGTGTCTGTGTTACTGGGTATCAGTGTATGTCTTTGTTACTTGGTGTAAGTGTGTGTCTCTGTTACTGTGTATCAGTGTCTGTCTTTGTTACTTGGTGTCCGTGTGTGTCTGTGTTACTGGGTGTATGTGTGTGTCTGTGTTACTGGGTATCAGTGTATGTCTTGGTTACTTGGTGTCAGTGCATGTCAAAATACTTGGTGTAAGTGTATGTCTTTGTTACTTAGTGTAATTGTGTGTATTTGTTACTTGGTGTCAGTGTATGTCTGTGTTACTTGGTGTAAGTGTATGTCTTGGTTACTGGGTGTCAGTGTATGTCTTTGTTACTTGGTGTCAGTGTATGTCTTTGTTACTTGGTGTCAGTGTACGTCTGTGTAACTTGGTGTAAGTGTGTGTCTGTGTTCCTGGGTATCAGTGCATGTGTTTGTTACTTGGTGTCAGTGTATGTATGTGTTACTTGGTGTAAGTGCGTGTCTTTGTTACTTGGTGTAAGTGCGTGTCTTTGTTACTTGATGTAAGTGTGTGTCTTTGTTACTTGGTGAAAGTGCGTGTCTTTGTTACTTGGTGTCATTGCATGTCTTTGTTACTTGGTGTAATTGTATGTCTGTTACTGGGTGTAGGTGTATGTCTTCGTTACTTGGTGTCAGTGTATGTCTTTGCTACTTGGTGTAAGTGTGTGTCTGTGCTACTGGGTAACAGTGTATGTCTTTGTTACTTGGTGTCAGAGTATGTCTGTGTTACTTGGTGTAAGTGTGTGCCTTTGTTACTTGTTGTAATTGTATGTCTTTGTTATTGGTGTCAGTGTATCTCTTAGTTACTTGGTGTAAGTGTGTGTCTGTGCTACTGGGTAACAGTGTATGTCTTTGTTACTTGGTGGATGTGTGTGTCTGTGTTACTGGGTAACAGTGTATGTCTTTGTTACTCGGTTTCAGTGTATGTCTGTGTTACTTGGTGTAAGTGTGTGTCTTTGTTACTTGCTGTAATTGTAAGTCTTTGTTACTTGGTGTCAGTGTATGTCTGTGTTAATTGGTGTCAGTGTATGTCTGTGTTACTTGGTGTCAGTGTATGTCTTTGTGACTTGGTGTCAGTGTATGTCTTCGTTACTGGGTGTCAGTGTCTGTTTTTGTGACTTGGTGTCAGTGTATGTCTTTGTTACTTGGTGTCAGTGTATGTCTTTGTTACTTGGTGTCAGTGTATGTCTGTGTTACTTGGTGTACGTGTGTGTCTGTGTTACTGGGTATCAGTGTATGTCTTTGTTACTTGGTGTCAGTGTATGTCTTTGTTACTTGGTGTAAGTGTGTGTCTGTGTTACTTGGTGTAAGTGTGTGTCTGTGTTACTTGGTGTAAGTGTGTGTCTGTGTTAATTTGTATCAGTGTATGTCTTTGTTACTTGGTGTAAGTGTGTGTCTGTGTTACTGGGTAACAATGTATGTCCTTGTTACTTGATGTCAGAGTATGTCTGTGTTACTTGGTGTAAGTGTGTGTCTGTGTTACTTTGTATCAGTGTATGTCTTTGTTACTTGGTGTAAGTGCGTGTCTGTGTTACTGGGTAACAGTGTATGTCTTTGTTACTTGGTGTCAGTGTATGTCTTTGGTACTTGGTGTAAGGGTGTGTCTGTGTTACGTGTTGTAAGTGTGTGTCTGTGTTACTTGGTATCAGTGTCTGTCTTTGTTACTTGGTGTATGTGTGTGTCTGTGTTACTGGGTAACAGTGTATGTCTTTGTTACTTAGTGTCAGTGTATGACTTTGTTACTTGCTGTCAGTGTATGTCTTTGTTACTTGGTGTCAGTGTATGTCTGTGTTACTTGGTGTAAGTGCGTGTCTGTGTTGCTGGGTATCAGTGTATGTCTTTGTTACTTGGTGTCAGTGTATGTCTTTGTTACTTGGTGTAAGTGTGTGTCTGTGTTACTGGGTGTCAGTGTATGTCTTTGTAACTTGGTGTCAGTATATTTCTGTGTTACATGGTGTCAGTGTGTGTCTTTGCTACTGGGTGTCAGTGTATGTCTTTGTTCCTTGGTGTAAGTGTGTGTCTGTGTTACTGGGTATCAGTGTATGTCTTTGTGACTTGGTGTCAATGTATGTCTTTATTACTTGGTGTCAGTGTAATTCAGTGTTACATGGTGTCAGTGTGTGTCTTTGTTACTTGGGATCAGTGTGTGTCTGTGTTACTGGGGGTCAGTGTGAGTTTCGAACTGGGTGTCAGTGTGTGTGTTAATGGGTGTCGGTGTATGCCTTTGTTACTGGGTGTCAGTGTATGTCGTTGTTACTGGGTGTCAGTGTATGTCTTTGTTACTTGATGTACGTGTGTGTCTGTGTTACTGGGTATCAGTGTATGTCTTTGTTACTTGGTGTAAGTGTGTGTCTGTGTTACTGTGCATCAGTGCCTGTCTTTGTTACTTGGTGTCAGTGTGTGTCTGTGTTACTGGGTATAGAACATAGAACATAGAACATAGAACATACAGCACAGAACAGGCCCTTCGGCCCACAATGTTGTGCCGATCCTTTGTCCTCTGTCAAGGACAATTTAATCTATACCCCATCATTCTCCTTTATCCATATACCTATCCAAAAGCCTTTTGAAAGTCCCTAAAGTTTCTGACTCAACAACTTCCCCGGGCAAGGCATTCCATGCCTCGACCACTCTCTGGGTAAAGAACCTTCCCCTGACATCCCCCTGAGATCTCCCACCCTTCACCTTAAATTTATGACCCCTTGTAACGCTTTGCTCCACCCGGGGAAAAAGTTTCTGACTGTCTACCCTATCTATTCCCCTGATCATCTTATAAACCTCTATCATGTCACCCCTCATCCTTCTCCTTTCTAATGAGAAGAGGCCTAGAATGTTCAGCCTTTCCTCGTAAGACTTATTCTCCATTCCAGGCAACATCCTGGTAAATCTCCTCTGCACCCTCTCCAAGGCTTCCACATCCTTCCTAAAATGAGGCGACCAGAACTGCACACAGTACTCCAAATGAGGCCTTACCAAGGTCCTGTACAGCTGCATCATCACCTCACGGCTCTTAAATTCAATCCCTCTGCTAATGAACGCTAACACCCCATATGCCTTCTTCACAGCCCTATCCACTTGAGTTGCAACTTTCAATGATCTATGCACATAGACCCCAAGGTCCCTCTGCTCCTCCACATGCCCAAGAACCCTACCGTTAACCCAGTATTTTGCATTCATGTTTGTCCTTCCAAAATGGACGACCTCACACTTTTCAGGGTTAAACTCCATCTGCCACTTTTCAGCCCAGCACTGCAACCTATCCAAGTCCCTTTGCAGACGACAATAGCCCTCCTCGGTATCCACAACTCCACCAACCTTTGTATCATCTGCAAATTTACTGACCCACCCTTCGACTTCCTCATCCAAGTCGTTAATAAAAATCACAAACAGGAGAGGACCCAGAACTGATCCCTGCGGCACGCCACTGGTAACTGGGCTCCAGGCTGAGTATTTACCATCTAAGACCACTCTCTGCCTTCTATCAGTTAGCCAATTCTTAATCCAACTGGCCACATTCCCCACTATCCCATGCCTCCTGACTTTCTCCATAAGTCTACCATGGGGGACCTTATCAAATGCCTTACTAAAATCCATGTACACCACATCCACTGGTTTACCCTCATCCACTTGCTTGGTCACCTGCTCAAAGAATTCAATCAGGCTTGTGAGGCAAGACCTACCCCTCACAAAACCGTGCTGACTGTCCCGAATCAAGCAGTGTCTTTCCAGATGCTCAGAAATCCTATCCCTCAGCACCTTTTCCATCAACTTGCCTACCACCGAAGTAAGACTAACTGGCCTGTAATTCCCAGGGTTGTTCCTATTCCCTTTCTTGAACAGGGGCACAACATTTGCCACCCTCCAATCACCTGGTACCACCCCCGTCAGCAGAGAAGATGAAAAGATCATTGCCAGCGGCTCTGCAATTTCATCCCTTGCTTCCCATAACATCCTTGGATATACCCCGTCAGGCCCGGGAGACTTGTCTATCTTCAAGTTATTCAAAAACCCCAACACATCTTCCCTCCTAACGAGCACTTCCTCGAGCTTACCAGTCTGTTTCACACCGTCCTCTTCAGTAATACACCCCTTCTCATTCGTAAATACCGAAGAGAAGTACTCATTCAAAACCTCACTTATCTCTTCCGGCTCAACACACAGTCTCCCGCTATTGTCCTTGACCGGACCTATGGTCCCCCTAGTCATCCTCATATTTCTGGCATACGCGTAAAAGGCCTTGGGGTTTTCTTTTATCCTACCCGCCAAGCATTTTTCATGCCCTCTCTTAGCTCTCCTAATCCCTTTCTTCAGATCCTTCCTGGCCATCTTGTATCCCTCCAGAGCTATGCCTGTGCCCTTTTTCCTCAACTTTATATACGCATCCTTCTTCTTCCTAACAAGACTCTCAACCTCTCTTGTCAACCACGGTTCCCTCACATGACCATCCCTTCCCTGTCTGACAGGGACATGCTTATCAATGGCCCCTACTATCTGCTCCTTGAAAAAGTTCCACATTTCGACCGTGCCCTTCCCTGCCAGCATATGCTCCCAACTTATGCTCCTCAGTTCCTGCCTGACAGCATCATATCTACCCTTCCCCCAATTGTAAACCTTGCCCTGTTGCACATACCTATCCCTCTCCATTACCACAGTGAATGCTACAGAATTGTGATCACTATCTCCAAAGTGCTCGCCCACCAACAGCTCTATCACTTGCCCTGGTTCATTACCTAGTACCAAATCCAATATTGCCTCCCCTCTGGTCGGGCAGTCTACATACTGAGTCAGAAAAGCTTCCTGGACATACTGCACAAACACTACCCCATCCAAACTATTCGATCTAAAGAGTTGCCAATCAATATTTGGGAAGTTGAAATCCCCCATAATTACTACCCTGTGACTTCTGCTCCTTTCCAAAATCTGTTTCCCAATCTGCTCTTCCACCTCCCTGCTGCTATTGGGGGGCCTATAGAAAACTCCCATCAAGGTGACTGCTCCTTTCCTGTTCCTGACCTCAACCCACAGTGCCTCAGTCGGCAGATCCTCCTCGAAAATTCTTTCAGCAGTTGTTACACTATTTCTAACTAACAATGCCACCCCCCCACTTCTTTTACCACCATTCCTAATCTTATGAAAACATCTATAACCAGGTACCTCCAAAAACCATTCCTCCCCCTCACCTATCCACGTTTCAGTGATGGCCACAACATCGTAGTCCCAAGTGCCCATCCACGCCTTCAATTCACTCACCTTATTCCTGATGCTTCTTGCGTTGAAGTATACGCACTTTAACCCTTCTCCGTGCCCATCTGTCCTCTGTGACAGTGCTACCTTCCCCAATACCTCACTACACTCTTTGTCTTTCTGAGTGGACCCACTGGTCCCTGGATTACAAGTCCGGTTCCCATCCCCCTCCCAAACTAGTTTAAACCCTCCCGAACAGTACTAGCAAACCTCCCTCCCAGGATATTGGTGCCCCTCTGGTTCAGATGCAGCCCGTCCTGTTTGAACAGGTCCCATCTTCCCCAGAATGCAGTCCAATTATCCAAGAACTGGAAGCCCTCCCTCCTACACCATTCCTGCAGCCACGTGTTCAGCTGTGCTCTCTCCCTATTCCTAGCCTCACTATCACGTGGCGCCGGCAACAAACCAGAGATAACAACTCTGTCCGTCCGAGCTTTCAGCTTCCAGCCTAACTCCCTAAACTCACTTCTAACATCTGTGCCACCCTTCCTTCCTACGTCGTTGGTGCCAATGTGCACCACGACCTCTGGCTGCTCCCCCTCCCCTTTAAGGATCCTGAAGACGCGATCACAAACATCACGGACCCTGGCACCAGGGAGGCAACAAACCATCCGTGCGTCTCGCCTGCGCCCACAGAACCGCCTGTCCGTACTCCTCACCATCGAGTCCCCGATGACTAGTGCTCTCCCATTCTCCCTCCTTCCCTTCTGAGCCACAGCGCAGGACCCCGTGCCAGAGGCCCGGTCACTGCAGCCTGCCCCCGATAGGCAGTCCCCCCCAACAGTATCTGTGTATGTCTTTGTTACTTGGTGTCAGTGTATGTCTGTGTTACTTGGTGTAAGTGTGTGTCTGTGTTACTGGGTGTCATTATGTTTGTTTGTGTTACTGGGTGTCAGTGTGTGTCTGTTACTTGGTGCAAGTGTGTGTCTTTGTTACTTGGTGTCCGTGTGTGTCTGTGTTACTGGGTGTAAGTGTGTGTCTGTGTTACTGGGTATCAGTGTATGTCTTGGTTACTTGGTGTCAGTGCATGTCAAAATACTTGGTGTAAGTGTATGTCTTTGTTACTTAGTGTAATTGTGTGTATTTGTTACTTGGTGTCAGTGTATGTCTTTGTTACTTGGTGTAAGTGTGTGTCTTTGTTACTTGGTGTAAGTGTATGTCTTGGTTACTTGGTGTCAGTGTATGTCTTTGTTACTTGGTGTCAGTGTATGTCTTTGTCACTTGGTGTCAGTGTACGTCTGTGTTACTTGGTGTAAGTGTGTGTCTGTGTTCCTGGGTATCAGTGCATGTATTTGTTACTTGGTGTCAGTGTATGTATGTGTTACTTGGTGTAAGTGCGTGTCTTTGTTACTTGGTGTAAGTGCGTGTCTTTGTTACTTGGTGTAATTGCGTGTCTTTGTTACTTGGTGTAATTGTATGTCTGTGTTACTGGGTGTAGGTGTATGTCTTTGTTACTTGGTGTCAGTGTATGTCTTTGTTACTTTGTGTAAATGTGTGTCTGTGTTACTTGGTGTAAGTGTGTGTCTGTGCTACTGGGTAACAGTGTATGTCTGTGTTACTTGGTGTCAGAGTATGTCTGTGTTACTTGGTGTAAGTGTGTGTCTTTGTTACTTGTTGTAATTGTATGTCTTTGTTATTGGTGTCAGTGTATGTCTTAGTTACTTGGTGTAAGTGTGTGTCTGTGCTACTGGGTAACAGTGTATGTCTTTGTTACTTGGTGGAAGTGTGTGTCTGTGTTACTGGGTAACAGTGTATGTCTTTGTTACTCGGTTTCAGTGTATGTATGTGTTACTTGGTGTAAGTGTGTGTCTTTGTTACTTGGTGTAATTGTAAGTCTTTGTTACTTGGTGTCAGTGTATGTCTTTGTTAATTGGTGTCAGTGTATGTCTTTGTGACTTGGTGTCAGTGTATGTCTTTGTTACTTGGTGTAAGTGTGTGTCTGTGTTACTTGGTGTCAGTGTATGTCTTTGTGACTTGGTGTCAGTGTATGTCCTCGTTACTGGGTGTCAGTGTCTGTTTTTGTGACTTGACGTCAGTGTATGTCTTTGTTACTTGGTGTCAGTGTATGTCTGTGTTACTTGGTGTAAGTGTGTGTCTTTGTTACTTGGTGTCAGTGTATGTCTTTGTTACTTGGTGTCAGTGCATGTCTTTGTTACTTGGTGTCAGTGTATGTCTGTGTTACATGGTGTCAGTGTGTGTCTTTGTTACTGGGTGTCAGTGTATGCCTTTAATACTTGGTGTAAGTGTGTGTCTGTGTTACTGGGTATCAGTGCATGTCTTTGTTACTTGGTGTAAGTGTATGTCTTTGTTACTTGGTGTCAGTGTATGTGTTTGTGACTTGGTGTCAGTGTATGTCTTTGTTACTGGGTGTCAGTGTATGTCTTTGTTACTTGGTGTAAGTGTGTGTCTTTGTTACTGGGTGTCAGTGTATGACTTTGTTACTTGGTGTCAGTGTATGTCTGTGTTACTTGGTGTCAGTGTACGTCAGTGTTACTTGGTGTCAGTGTGTGTCTGTGTTACTGGGTATCAGTGTATGTCTTTGTTACTGGGTATCAGTGTATGTCTTTATTACTTGGTGTCAGTGTATGACTTTGTTTCTTGGTGTCAGTGTATGTCTCAGTTACATGGTGTCAGTGTATGTCTTTGTTACTAGGTGTAAGTGTATGTCTTTGTTACTGGGTGCCAGTGTATGTCTTTGTCTACTGGGTGCCAGTGTATGTCTTTGTTACTTGGTGTCAGTGTATGTCTTTGTTACTTGGTGTCAGAGTATGTCTGTGTTACCTGGTGTAAGTGTGTGTCTGTGTTACTGGGTATCAGTGGGTATGTCTCTGTTACTTGGTGTAAGTGTGTGTCTGTGTTATTGGGTATCAGTGTATGTCTTTGTTACTTGGAGTAAGTGTATGTATTTGTTACTTTGTGTCAGTTTATGTGTTTGTGACTTTGTGTCAGTGTATGTCTTTGTTACTTGGTGTAAGTGTGTGTCTGTGTTACTTGATGTAGGTGTGTGTCTTTGTTACTTGGTGTAAGTGTTTTTCTTTGTTACTTGGTGTCAGTGTATGTCTTTGTTACTTCGTGTAAGTGTGTGTCTTTGTTACTTGGTGGCAGTGTGTGTCTTTGTTACTTGGTGGCAGTGTGTGTCTTTGTTACTGGGTGTCAGTGTCTGTCTTTGTTACTTTGTGTAAGTGTCTGTCTTTGTGACTTGGTGTCAGTGTCTGTCTTTGTGACTTGGTGTCAGTGTACGTCTTTGTTACTTGGTGTCAGTGCATGTCTTTGTTACTTGGTGTAAGTGTGTGTCTGTGTTACTGGGTATCAGTGTATATCTTTGTTACTTGGTGTAAGTGTGTGTCTGTGTTCCTGGGTATCAGTGCATGTCTTTGTTACTTGGTGTCAGTGTATGTCTGTGTTATTTGGTGTAAGTGTGTGTCTTTGTTACTTGTTGTAATTGTATGTCTTTGTTATTGGTGTCAGTGTATGTCTTTGTTACTTGGTGCAAGTGTGTGTTTGTGTTACTTGGTGTAAGTGTGTGTCTGTGTTACTGGGTAACAGTGTATGTCTTTGTTACTCGGTTTCAGTGTCTGTCTGTGTTACTGGGTGTCAGTGTATGTCTTTGTTACTGGGTGTCAGTGTATGTCTTTGTTACTTGGTGTAAGTGTGTGTCTGTGTTACTTGGTGTCAGTGTATGTCTTTGTGACTTGGTGTCAGTGTATGTCTTTGTTACTGGGTGTCAGTGTCTGTTTTTGTTACTTGGTGTCAGTGTATGTCTTTGTTACTGAGTGTCAGTGTATGACTTTGTTACTTGGTGTCAGTGTATGTCTTTGTTACTTGGTGTCAGTGTATGTCTATGTTACTTGGTGTAAGTGTGTGTCTGTGTTACTTGGTATCAGTGTATGTCTTTGTTACTTGGTGTCAGTGTATGTCTTTGCTACTTGGTATCAGTGTATGTCTGTGTTACATGGTGTCAGTGTGTTTCTTTGTTACTGGGTGTCAGTGTATGCCTTTGTTACTTGGTGTAAGTGTGTGACTGTGTTACTGGGTGTCAGTGTATGTCTTTGTTACTTGGTGTCAGTGTATGTCTTTGTTACTTGGTGTCAGTGTATGTGTTTGTGACTTGGTGTCAGTGTATGTCTTTGTTACTGGGTGTCAGTGTATGTCTTTGTTAATGGGTGTCAGTGTGTGTCTTTGTTACTGGGTGTCAGTGTATGTCTTTGTTACTTGGTGTCAGTGTATGTCTTTGTTACATGGTGTCAGTGTATATCTTTGTTACTTGGTGTAAGTGTGTGTCCTTGTTACTTGGTGTAAGTGTGTGTCTTTGTTACTTGGTGTCAGTATATGTCTTTGTTACTTGGTGTAAGTGTGTCTGTGTTACTGGGGGTCAGTGTGTGTCTGTGTTACTGGGGGTCAGTGTGTGTTTCGAACTGGGTGTCAGTGTATGTCTTTGTTACAGTGTGCCACTGTATGTCTTTGTTACGTGGTGTAAGTGTATGTCCTTGTTACTTGGTGTAAGTGTGTGTCTTTGTTACTTGGTGTCAGTATATGTCTTTGTTACTTGTTGTAAGTGTGTCTGTGTTACTGGGTGTCAGTGTATGTCTTTGTTACTGGGTGTCAGTGTATGTCTTTGTTACTTGGTGTAAGTGTGTGTCTGTGTTACTGGGTATCAGTGTCTGCCTTTGTTACTTGGTGTCAGTGTGTGTCTGTGTTACTGGGTATCAGTGTATGTCTTTGTTACTTGGTGTAAGTGTTTGTCAGTGTTACTGGGTATCAGTGTCTGTCTTTGTTACTTGGTGTCAGTGTGTGTCTGTGTTACTGTGTGTCATTGTGTTTGTTTGTGTTGCTGGGTGTCAGTGTGTCTCTGTTACTGGGTGTCACTGTCTGTCTTTGTTACTTGGTGTCAGTGTATGTCTTTGTTACTGAGTGTCAGTGTATGACTTTGTTACTTGGTGTCAGTGTATGTCTTTGTTACTTGGTGTCAGTGTATGTCTATGTTACTTGGTGTAAGTGTGTGTCTGTGTTACTTGGTATCAGTGTATGTCTTTGTTACTTGGTGTCAGTGTATGTGTTTGTGACTTGGTGTCAGTGTATGTCTTTGTTACTGGGTGTCAGTGTATGTCTTTGTTAATGGGTGTCAGTGTGTGTCTTTGTTACTGGGTGTCAGTGTATGTCTTTGTTACTTGGTGTCAGTGTATGTCTTTGTTACATGGTGTCAGTGTATATCTTTGTTACTTGGTGTAAGTGTGTGTCCTTGTTACTTGGTGTAAGTGTGTGTCTTTGTTACTTGGTGTCAGTATATGTCTTTGTTACTTGGTGTAAGTGTGTCTGTGTTACTGGGGGTCAGTGTGTGTCTGTGTTACTGGGGGTCAGTGTGTGTTTCGAACTGGGTGTCAGTGTATGTCTTTGTTACAGTGTGCCACTGTATGTCTTTGTTACGTGGTGTAAGTGTATGTCCTTGTTACTTGGTGTAAGTGTGTGTCTTTGTTACTTGGTGTCAGTATATGTCTTTGTTACTTGTTGTAAGTGTGTCTGTGTTACTGGGTGTCAGTGTATGTCTTTGTTACTGGGTGTCAGTGTATGTCTTTGTTACTTGGTGTAAGTGTGTGTCTGTGTTACTGGGTATCAGTGTCTGCCTTTGTTACTTGGTGTCAGTGTGTGTCTGTGTTACTGGGTATCAGTGTATGTCTTTGTTACTTGGTGTAAGTGTTTGTCAGTGTTACTGGGTATCAGTGTCTGTCTTTGTTACTTGGTGTCAGTGTGTGTCTGTGTTACTGTGTGTCATTGTGTTTGTTTGTGTTGCTGGGTGTCAGTGTGTCTCTGTTACTGGGTGTCACTGTCTGTCTTTGTTACTTGGTGTCAGTGTATGTCTTTGTTACTGAGTGTCAGTGTATGACTTTGTTACTTGGTGTCAGTGTATGTCTTTGTTACTTGGTGTCAGTGTATGTCTATGTTACTTGGTGTAAGTGTATGTCTGTGTTACTTGGTATCAGTGTATGTCTTTGTTACTTGGTGTCAGTGTATGTCTTTGCTACTTGGTATCAGTGTATGTCTGTGTTACATGGTGTCAGTGTGTTTCTTTGTTACTGGGTGTCAGTGTATGCCTTTGTTACTTGGTGTAAGTGTGTGACTGTGTTACTGGGTGTCAGTGTATGTCTTTGTTACTTGGTGTCAGTGTATGTCTTTGTTACTTGGTGTCAGTGTATGTGTTTGTGACTTGGTGTCAGTGTATGTCTTTGTTACTGGGTGTCAGTGTATGTCTTTGTTAATGGGTGTCAGTGTGTGTCTTTGTTACTGGGTGTCAGTGTATGTCTTTGTTACTTGGTGTCAGTGTATGTCTTTGTTACATGGTGTCAGTGTATATCTTTGTTACTTGGTGTAAGTGTGTGTCCTTGTTACTTGGTGTAAGTGTGTGTCTTTGTTACTTGGTGTCAGTATATGTCTTTGTTACTTGGTGTAAGTGTGTCTGTGTTACTGGGGGTCAGTGTGTGTCTGTGTTACTGGGGGTCAGTGTGTGTTTCGAACTGGGTGTCAGTGTATGTCTTTGTTACAGTGTGCCACTGTATGTCTTTGTTACGTGGTGTAAGTGTATGTCCTTGTTACTTGGTGTAAGTGTGTGTCTTTGTTACTTGGTGTCAGTATATGTCTTTGTTACTTGTTGTAAGTGTGTCTGTGTTACTGGGTGTCAGTGTATGTCTTTGTTACTGGGTGTCAGTGTATGTCTTTGTTACTTGGTGTAAGTGTGTGTCTGTGTTACTGGGTATCAGTGTCTGCCTTTGTTACTTGGTGTCAGTGTGTGTCTGTGTTACTGGGTATCAGTGTATGTCTTTGTTACTTGGTGTAAGTGTTTGTCAGTGTTACTGGGTATCAGTGTCTGTCTTTGTTACTTGGTGTCAGTGTGTGTCTGTGTTACTGTGTGTCATTGTGTTTGTTTGTGTTGCTGGGTGTCAGTGTGTCTCTGTTACTGGGTGTCAGTGTCTGTCTTTGTTACTTGGTGTCAGTGTATGTCAAAATACTTGGTGTAAGTGTATGTCTTTGTTACTTGGTGTAAGTGTATGTCTGTGTTACTTGGTATCAGTGTATGTCTTTGTTACTTGGTGTCAGTGTATGTCTTTGCTACTTGGTATCAGTGTATGTCTGTGTTACATGGTGTCAGTGTGTTTCTTTGTTACTGGGTGTCAGTGTATGCCTTTGTTACTTGGTGTAAGTGTGTGACTGTGTTACTGGGTGTCAGTGTATGTCTTTGTTACTTGGTGTCAGTGTATGTCTTTGTTACTTGGTGTCAGTGTATGTGTTTGTGACTTGGTGTCAGTGTATGTCTTTGTTACTGGGTGTCAGTGTATGTCTTTGTTAATGGGTGTCAGTGTGTGTCTTTGTTACTGGGTGTCAGTGTATGTCTTTGTTACTTGGTGTCAGTGTATGTCTTTGTTACATGGTGTCAGTGTATATCTTTGTTACTTGGTGTAAGTGTGTGTCCTTGTTACTTGGTGTAAGTGTGTGTCTTTGTTACTTGGTGTCAGTATATGTCTTTGTTACTTGGTGTAAGTGTGTCTGTGTTACTGGGGGTCAGTGTGTGTCTGTGTTACTGGGGGTCAGTGTGTGTTTCGAACTGGGTGTCAGTGTATGTCTTTGTTACAGTGTGCCACTGTATGTCTTTGTTACGTGGTGTAAGTGTATGTCCTTGTTACTTGGTGTAAGTGTGTGTCTTTGTTACTTGGTGTCAGTATATGTCTTTGTTACTTGTTGTAAGTGTGTCTGTGTTACTGGGTGTCAGTGTATGTCTTTGTTACTGGGTGTCAGTGTATGTCTTTGTTACTTGGTGTAAGTGTGTGTCTGTGTTACTGGGTATCAGTGTCTGCCTTTGTTACTTGGTGTCAGTGTGTGTCTGTGTTACTGGGTATCAGTGTATGTCTTTGTTACTTGGTGTAAGTGTTTGTCAGTGTTACTGGGTATCAGTGTCTGTCTTTGTTACTTGGTGTCAGTGTGTGTCTGTGTTACTGTGTGTCATTGTGTTTGTTTGTGTTGCTGGGTGTCAGTGTGTCTCTGTTACTGGGTGTCAGTGTCTGTCTTTGTTACTTGGTGTCAGTGTATGTCAAAATACTTGGTGTAAGTGTATGTCTTTGTTACTTGGTGTAATTGTCTGCCTGTGTTACTTGGTGTCAGTGTGTGTCTTTGTTACTTAGTGTCAGTGTGTGTCTTTGTTACTTGGTGTCAGTGTATGTCTTTGTTACTTGGTTTAAGTGTATGTCTTTGTTACTTGCTGCAATTGTGTGTCTGTGTTACTTGCTGTAAGTGTGTGTCTGTTTGTGTTACTGTGTTTCACTGTGTCTGTGTTCCTGGTGTTGGTGCATCTCTGTGTTTCCGTGTGTTCGTGCGTGATGTTTGTTTTACTGACTTTCAGTGTGTGTCTGTGATACAGGTGTCAGTGTGTATCTCTGTTACTGTGTGTCACTGTGTGTTTGTTAGTGTTACTGTGTATCAGTGTTTGTCTGTGTTACTGGGTGTCAGTGTGTATCTGTGTTCCTGGGTGTCAGTGTGTGTTTATTTGTGTTACTGGGTGTCATTGTGTGTCTGTGACACTACGTGTCAGTGTGTGTCTGTTACTGGGTGTCAGTGTGTGTCTGTGTTAATGGGGGTCAGTGTGTGTTTCTAACTGGGTGTCAGTGTGTGTGTGTTACTGGGTGTCAGTCTGTGTCTGTTTGTGTTACTGGGTTTCACTGTGTCTGTGTTCCTGGTGTTAGTGCATCTCTGTTACAGTGTGTTAGTGCGTGATGTTTGTTTTACTGACTTTTAGTGTGTGTCTGTGATACAGGTGTCAGTGTGTCTCTGTGTTACTGTGTTTCACTGTGTGTTTGTTTGTGTTACTGTCTATCATTGTGTGTCTGTGACACCAGGTGACACTGTGTCTGTGTTACTGTGTGTCAGTGTGTTTCTGTGTTACTGGGGGTCAATGTGTGTGTGTGTGTGTGTTACTGGGTCTCTGTGTGTGTCTGTGTTACTGGGTGTCAGTGTGTGTCTGTGTTACTGGGTGTCAGTGTGTTTCTTTGTTACTGGGTGTCAGTGCATGTCTTTGTGACTTGGTGTCAGTATATGTCTTTGTTACTTGGTGTCAGTGTCTGTCTTTGTTACTTGGTGTGAGTGTGTGTCTGTTACTGGGTATCAGTGTATGTCTTTGTTACTTGGAGTAAGTGTGTGTCTGCGTTACTGGCGATCAGTGTACGTCTTTGTTACTTGGTGTCAGTGTATGTCTTTGTTACTTGGTGTAAGTGGATGTCTGTGTTACTTGGTGTAAGTGCGTGTCTTTGTTACTTGGTGTCAGTGTATGTCTGTGTTACTTGGTGTAAGTGTATGTCTTTGTTACTTGGTGTATGTGTGTGTCTGTGTTACTGGGTATCAGTGCAAAAGTTTGTGACTTGGTGTCAGTGTATGTGTTTGTGACTTGGTGTCTGTGTATGTCTTTGTTACTGGGTGTCAGTGTGTGTCTGTTACTGGGTGTCAGTGTGTTTGTTTGTGTTATTGGGTATCAGTGTATGTCTTTGCTACTGGGTGTCAGTGTGTGTCTTTGTTACTGGGTGTCAGTGTGTGTCTGTGTTACTGGGTGTCAGTGTATGTCTTTGTTACTTGGTGTCAGTGTGTGTCTGTGTTACATGGTGTCTGTGTGTGTCTTTGTTACTTGGTGTAAGTGTGTGTCTGTGTTACTGGGTAACAGTGTATGTCTTTGTTACTCGGGTTCAGTGTATGTCTGTGTTAATTGGTGTAAGTGTATGTCTTTGTTACTGGGTGTCAGTGTATGTCTTTGTTACTTGGTGTAAGTGTGTGTCTGTGTTACTTGGTGTCAGTGTATGTCTTTGTGACTTGGTGTCAGTGTATGTCTTTGTTACTGGGTGTCAGTGTCTGTTTTTGTGACTTGGTGTCAGTGTATGTCTTTGTTACTGAGTGTCAGTGTATGACTTTGTTACTTGGTGTCAGTGTATGTCTTTGTTACTTGGTGTCAGTGTATGTCTGTGTTACTTGGTGTAAGTGTGTGTCTGTGTTACTTGGTATCAGTGTATGTCTTTGTTACTTGGTGTCAGTGTATGTCTTTGTTACTTGGTGTCAGTGTATGTCTTTGTTACTTGGTGTCAGTGTATGTCTGTGTTACATGGTGTCAGTGTGTTTCTTTCTAACTGGGTGTCAGTGTATGCCTTTGTTACTTGGTGTAAGGGTGTGTCTGTCTTACTGGGTATCAGTGTATGTCTTTGTAACTTGGTGTCAGTGTATGTCTTTGTTACTTGGTGTCAGTGTATGTGTTTGTGACTTGGTGTCAGTGTATGTCTTTGTTACTGGGTGTCAGTGTATGTCTTTGTTAATGGGTGTCAGCGTGTGTCTTTGTTACTGGGTGTCAGTGTATGTCTTTGTTACTTGGTGTCAGTGTATGTCTTTGTTACATGGTGTCAGTGTATGTCTTTGTTACTTGGTGTAAGTGTGTGTCTTTGTAACTGGGTATCTGTGTACGTCTGTGTTACTGGGGGTCAGTGTGTGTCTGTGTTACTGGGGGTCAGTGTGTGTTTCGAACTGGGTGTCAGTGTATGTCTTTGTTACAGTGTGCCACTGTATGTCTTTGTTACTTGGTGTAAGTATATGTCCTTGTTACTTGGTGTAAGTGTGTGTCTTTGTTACTTGGTGTGAGTGTGTGTCTGTTACTGGGTATCAGTGTATGTCTTTGTTACTTGGAGTAAGTGTGTGTCTGCGTTACTGGCGATCAGTGTACGTCTTTGTTACTTGGTGTCAGTGTATGTCTTTGTTACTTGGTGTAAGTGTATGTCTGTGTTACTTGGTGTAAGTGCGTGTCTTTGTTACTTGGTGTCAGTGTATGTCTGTGTTACTTGGTGTAAGTGTATGTCTTTGTTACTTGGTGTATGTGTGTGTCTGTGTTACTGGGTATCAGTGCAAAAGTTTGTGACTTGGTGTCAGTGTATGTGTTTGTGACTTGGTGTCTGTGTATGTCTTTGTTACTGGGTGACAGTGTGTGTCTGTTACTGGGTGTCAGTGTGTTTGTTTGTGTTACTGGGTATCAGTGTATGTCTTTGCTACTGGGTGTCAGTGTGTGTCTTTGTTACTAGGTGTCAGTGTGTGTCTGTGTTACTGGGTGTCAGTGTATGTCTTTGTTACTTGGTGTCAGTGTGTGTCTGTGTTACATGGTGTCAGTGTGTGTCTTTGTTACTTGGTGTAAGTGTGTGTCTGTGTTACTGGGTAACAGTGTATGTCTTTGTTACTCGGGTTCAGTGTATGTCTGCGTTAATTGGTGTAAGTGTATGTCTTTGTTACTGGGTGTCAGTGTATGTCTTTGTTACTTGGTGTAAGTGTGTGTCTGTGTTACTTGGTGTCAGTGTATGTCTTTGTGACTTGGTGTCAGTGTATGTCTTTGTTACTGGGTGTCAGTGTCTGTTTTTGTGACTTGGTGTCAGTGTATGTCTTTGTTACTGAGTGTCAGTGTATGACTTTGTTACTTGGTGTCAGTGTATGTCTTTGTTACTTGGTGTCAGTGTATGTCTGTGTTACTTGGTGTAAGTGTGTGTCTGTGTTACTTGGTATCAGTGTATGTCTTTGTTACTTGGTGTCAGTGTATGTCTTTGTTACTTGGTGTCAGTGTATGTCTTTGTTACTTGGTGTCAGTGTATGTCTGTGTTACATGGTGTCAGTGTGTTTCTTTCTAACTGGGTGTCAGTGTATGCCTTTGTTACTTGGTGTAAGGGTGTGTCTGTCTTACTGGGTATCAGTGTATGTCTTTGTAACTTGGTGTCAGTGTATGTCTTTGTTACTTGGTGTCAGTGTATGTGTTTGTGACTTGGTGTCAGTGTATGTCTTTGTTACTGGGTGTCAGTGTATGTCTTTGTTAATGGGTGTCAGTGTGTGTCTTTGTTACTGGGTGTCAGTGTATGTCTTTGTTACTTGGTGTCAGTGTATGTCTTTGTTACATGGTGTCAGTGTATGTCTTTGTTACTTGGTGTAAGTGTGTGTCTTTGTAACTGGGTATCAGTGTACGTCTGTGTTACTGGGGGTCAGTGTGTGTCTGTGTTACTGGGGGTCAGTGTGTGTTTCGAACTGGGTGTCAGTGTATGTCTTTGTTACAGTGTGCCACTGTATGTCTTTGTTACTTGGTGTAAGTATATGTCCTTGTTACTTGGTGTAAGTGTGTGTCTTTGTTACTTGGTGTCAGTGTGTCTGTGTTACTGGGTGTCAGTGTATGTCTTTGTTACTGGGTGTCAGTGTATGTCTTTGTTACTTGGTGTAAGTGTGTTTCTGTGTTACTGGGTATCAGTGTCTGCCTTTGTTACTTGGTGTCAGTGTGTGTCTGTGTTACTGGGTATCAGTGTATGTCTTTGTTACTTGGTGTAAGTTTGTGTCAGTGTTACTGGGTATCAGTGTCTGTCTTTGTTACTTGGTGTCAGTGTGTGTCTGTGTTACTGGGTGTCATTGTGTTTGTTTGTGTTACTGGGTGTCAGTGTGTCAGTGTGTCTCTGTTACTGGGTGTCAGTGTCTGTCTTTGTTACTTGGTGTCAGTGAATGTCAAAATACTTGGTGTAAGTGTATGTCTTTGTTACTTGGTGTAATTGTCTGCCTTTGTTACTTGGTGTCAGTGTATGTCTGTGTTACTTGGTGTAAGTGTGTGTCTTTGTTACTTGGTGTAAGTGTATGTCTTTGTTACTGGGTATCAGTGTATGTCTTTGTTACTTGGTGTCAGTGCATGTCTTTGTTATTTGGTGTCAGTGTATGTCTGTGTTACATGGTGTCAGTGTGTGCCTTTGTTACTGGGTGTCAGTGTATGTCTTTGTTACTTGGTGCAAGTGTGTGTCTGTGTTACTGGGTATCAGTGTATGTCTTTGTGACTTGGTATCAGTGTATGTCTTTGTTACTGTGTATCAGTTTGTGTTACTGGGTGTCAGAGTGTGTCTGTGACACTAGGTGTCAGTATTTAGTTTAGTTCAGAGATACAGCACCGAAACAGGCCCTTCGGCCCACCGAGTCTGTGCCGGATACAGCACTGAAACAGGCCCTTCGGCCCACCGAGTCTGTGCCGACCATCAACCACCCATTTATACTAATCCTACACTAATCCCGTATTCCTATCACATCCCCACCTGTCCCTACATATTTCCCTACCACCTACCTATACTCGGGGCAATTTATAATGGCCAATTAACCTATCAGCCTGCATGTGGGAGGAAACCGGAGCACCCGGAGGAAACCCACGCAGACACAGGGAGAACTTGCAAACTCTGCACAGGCAGTACCCAGAATCGAACCCGGGTCCCTGGAGCTGTGTGGCTGCGGTGCGAACCACTGCGCCAATGTGCCCCCCCCCCCCCGTATGTGCCTGTGTTACTTGGTGTCAGTGTGTGTCTTTGTTACTTGGTGTCAGTGTGTGTCTTTGTTACTTGGTTTAAGTGTATGTCTTTGTTACTTGCTGTAAGTGTGTGTCTGTTTGTGTTACTGGGTTTCACTGTGTCTGTGTTCCTGGTGTTGGTGCATCTCTGTGTTTCCGTGTGTTCGTGCGTGATGTTTGTTTTACTGACTTTCAGTGTGTGTCTGTGATACAGGTGTCAGTGTGTATCTGTGTTACTGTGTCACTGTGTGTTTGTTAGTGATACTGTGTATCAGTGTTTGTCTGTGTTACTGGGTGTCAGTGTGTATCTGTGTTCCTGGGTGTCAGTGTGTGTTTATTTGTGTTACTGGGTGTCATTGTGTGTCTGTGACACTACGTGTCAGTGTGTGTCTGTTACTCGGTGTCAGTGTGTGTCTGTGTTAATGGGGGTCAGTGTGTGTTTCTAACTGGGTGTCAGTGTGTGTGTGTTACTGGGTGTCAGTCTGTGTCTGTTTGAGTTACTGGGTTTCACTGTGTGTCTGTGTTCCTGGTGTTAGTGCATCTCTGTTACAGTGTGTTAGTGCGTGATGTTTGTTTTACTGACTTTTAGTGTGTGTCTGTGATACAGGTGTCAGTGTGTCTCTGTGTTACCGTGTTTCACTGTGTGTTTGTTTGTGTTACTGTCTATCAGTGTGTGTCTGTGACACTAGGTGTCACTGTGTCTGTGTTACTGTGTGTCAGTGTGTTTCTGTGTTACTGGGGGTCAATGTGTGTGTGTGTGTGTGTGTTACTGGGTCTCAGTGTGTGTCTGTGACAGTAGGTGTCAGTGTGTGTCTGTGTTACTGGGTGTCAGTGTGTTTCTTTGTTACTGGGTGTCAGTGCATGTCTTTGTTACTTGGTGTCAGTGTATGTCTTTGTTACTTGGTGAGAGTGTGTGTCTGTTACTGGGTATCAGTGTATGTCTTTGTTCCTTGGTGGAAGAGCATGTCTTTGTTACTTGGTGTCAGTGTATGTCTTTGTTACTTGGTGTAAGTGTATGTCTTTGTTACTTGGTGTATGTGTGTGTCTGTGTTACTGGGTATCAGTGCATAAGTTTGTGACTTGGTGTCAGTGTATGTGTTTGTGACTTGGTGTCTGTGTATGTCTTTGTTACTGGGTGTCAGTGTGTGTCTGTTACTGGGTGTCAGTGTGTTTGTTTGTGTTACTGGCTGTCAGTGTGTGTCTGTGTTACTGGGTGTCAGTGTATGTCTTTGTTACTTAGTGTCCGTTTGCATCTGGGTTACTGGGTGACAGTGTGTGTTTGTGACACTGGGTCTTTTGTGTGTTTGTGTTACTGGGTGTCAGTGTGTTTCTGTTTTTCACTGTGTGTCTGTGTTCGTGCATCTCTGTGTTCCCGTGTGTTAGTAATGTTTGTTTTACTGACTTTCAGTGTGTGTCTGTGATACAGGTGTCAGTGTGTATCTTTTACTGTGTGTCACTGTGTGTTTGTTAATGTTACTGTGTATCAGTGTTTGTCAGTGACACTAGGTTTCAGTATATAGTTTAGTTTAGAGATACAGCACTGAAACAGGCCCTTCGGCCCACCTAGTCTGTGCCGACCATCAACCACCCATATATACTAATCCTACACGAATCCCATGTTCCAATAACATCCCCACCGGTCCCTATATATTTCCCTGCCACCTACCTATACAAGAGGCAATTTATAGTGGCCAATTAACCTATCAACCTGGAAGTATTTGGCATGTGGGAGGAAACCGAAGCAACGGGAGGAAACCCACGCAGACACAGGGAGAACTTGCAAACTCCGCACAGGCAGTACCCAGAATCGAACCCGGGTCCCTGGAGCTGTGAGGCCGCAGTGCTAACCACTGAACCACTGTGCCGCCCAGTGTGTGTCTGTGTTGCTGGGTATCAGTGTATGTCTTTGTTACTTGGTGTCAGTGGCTGTCTTCGTTACTTGGTGTCAGTGTGTGTCTGTGTTACTGGGTGTCAGTGTATGTCTTTGTTACTTGGTGTCAGTGTGTGTCTGTGTTACTGGGTATCAGTGTGTTTGTTTGTGTTACTGGGTGTCAGTGTGTGTCTGTGTTACTTGGTGTAAGTGTGTGTCTATGTTACTTGGTGTCAGTGCATGTCTTTGTTACTGGGTGTCAGTGCATGTCTTTGTTACTGGGTGTCAGTGTATGTCTTTGTTACTTGGTGTACTTGTGTGTCTGTGTTACTGGGTATCAGTGTCTGTCTTTGTTACTTGGTGTAATGTGTGTGTCTGTGTTACTGGGTATCAGTGTATGTCTTTGTTACTTGGTGTCAGTGTATGTATTTGTTACTTGGTGTCAGTGTATGTCTTTGTGACTGGGTGTCAGTGTGTGTTTGTTTGTGTTATTGGGTGTCATTGTGTGTCTGTGACACTAGGTGTCAGTGTGTTTCTGTGTTACTGGGTGTCAGTGTGTGTCTGTGTTACTGGGTGTCAGTGTGTGTCTGTGTTAATGGGGGTCAGTGTGTGTTTCTAACTGGGTGTCAGAGTGTGTGTGTTACTGGGTGTCAGTCTGTGTCTGTTTGTGTTACTGGGTTTCACTGTGTGTCTGTGTTCCTGGTGTTAGTGCATCTCTGTTCCAGTGTGTTAGTGCGTGACGCTTGTTTTACTGACTTTTAGTGTGTGTCTTTGATACAGGTGTCAGTGTGTATCTGTGACACTAGGTGTCACTGTGTGTCTGTATTATTGGGTGTCAGTGTGTTTCTGTGTTACTGGGGGTCAGTGTGTGTGTGTGTGTTACTGGGTGTCAGTGTGTGTCTGTGACACTAGGTGTCAGTGTGTGTCTGTGTTACTGGGTGTCAGTGTGTTTCTTTGTTACTGGGTGTCAGTGTATGTCTTTGTGACTTGATGTCAGTGTATGTCTTTGTTACTGTGTGTCAGTGTATGTCTTTGTTACTTGGTGTGAGTGTGTGTCTGTGTTACTTGGTGTCAGTGTATGTCTTTGTTACTTGGTGTCAGTGTATGTCTTTGTTACTTGGTGGAAGTGCTTGTCTTTGGTACTTGGTGTAATTGTGTGTCTTGGTTACTGGCTATCAGTGTATGTCTTTGTTACTTGGTGTCAGTGTATGTCTTTGTTACTTGGTGTCAGTGTATGTCTTTGCTACTTGGTGTCAGTGTGTGTCTGTGTTACTGGGTATCAGTGTATGTCTTTGTTACTTGGTGTCAGTGTATGTTTGTGTTACTTGGTGTAAGTGTGTGTCTTTGTTACTTGGTGTCAGTGTATGTGTTTGTGACTTGGTGTCAGTGTATGTCTTTGTTGCTGGGTGTCAGTGTGTGTCTTTGTTCCTGGGTATCAGTGTATGTCTTTGTTACTTGGTGTAATTGTCTGTCTTTGTTACTTGGTGTCAGTGTGTGTCTGCTACTGGGTGTCAGTGTATGTCTTTGTTACTGGGGATCAGTGTATGTCTTTGTTACCTGGTGTCAGTGTATGTCTGTGTTACTTGGTGTAAGTGTGTGTCTTTGTTACTTTGTGTCAGTGTGTATTACTGGGTGTCAGTGTGTGTCAGTGACACTAGGTTTCAGTATTTAGTTTAGTTTAGAGATACAGCACTGAAACAGGCCCTTCGGCCCACTGAGTCTGTGCCGACCATCAACCACCCATTTATCCTAATCCTTCTCGCACCTGCGCATAGAGGCCCTTCTGTTGGAGATAGGCCGTATTCAGAAGCGCGGTGCATTCGGGGTAGGATAATCTGTCATTTATTACTAATTGCATGGGATGAAAGTTCAAGTTCCATACTCAGAATAATCCAATGTTATAAAACAGTAAACATTATTCACTCCCACATAAAGGTCGCGCAAAATTAATATATCAATTATAACAATTGCATCAAACACAGTGTTCGAGTCCTTGATTTCTGTAAAATGAGGACATTGATGTCCTGTTACCGACTGTGCCATTTTTGGGCCTTTTCTCCTTTGTTAATGAAAGACTTGTATTTGTATAGTGCCTTTCACAACTTCGGGATGTCCCATAGTGTTTTACAGCTAATGGAGTTCCTTTGATGTGTACTCAGTTCTGTTGGCAAATGTACCTCAGTAGGTAGTACTCTTGCCTCTGAGTTTTCTCCAGTACTTGAGCACAAAAAATCAAGGCTGACACTCTAGTGCAATACTGAGGGAGTGCTCCGCTGTCTGAGGTGCCCCCTACTTTGGAATATCAGCCTAGATTTTGTGCTCAAGTCTCCGGATGTGGATTTGAACCCACAAATGTAATTTGAACTTTTGTATTCATTCATGGGATGTGTGCATCACTGGCTAAACTAAACTAATTTTGAGCCAACAATAGTGAAGGAATGATGATATTTCCGAGTCAGCATGGTGTGAGACCTGGAGGGGAACCTGCAGCTGGTGATCGTGGTGAATGTCATAATGCTTTTTATGTACACCAAATAATTGGGTTCAATACTGTAATGAAATTACAAGATACTGATGACCCGACAATTTCTAACGTAAGACTATCAAAGAAGGTAGATTCCAGGAGAGAAGATGTTTCTCTAAACTAAAAGACATCAAGCACTCAGTACAAAATAGTATTAGTTTAGAGATACAGCACTGAAACAGGCCCTTCGGCCCACCGAGTTTGTGCCAACCATCAACCACCCACTTATACTAATCCTACACTAATCCCATGTCCCTACCACATCCCCACCTGTCCCTATATTTCCCTACCACCTACCTTTACTAGGGGCAATTTATAATGGCCAATTAACCTATCAACCTGCAAGTCTTTGGCATGTGGGAGGAAACCAGAGCACCCGGAGGAAACCCACGCAGACACAGGGAGAACTTGCAAACTCCACACAGGCAGTACCCAGAATTGAACCCGGGTCGCTGTGAGGCTGCAGTGCTAACCACTGCGTCACTGTGCCACCCCCTTGTTTAGGGTTAAACAAGAAAGGTAGAAGTTTATTAATCTTAAACTCTAATTCCATCCATGACTACGAGTACACAACGTGACTAGCATGCATGCATGATAAATACACGCACAGTTAGTGACAGAAAGGAGTAGAAGGAATAAAGGGGACACATTTGAGGCAATAGATGGATTATAGTCACAGTCCTTTAAATTTGATCTTGAGTCTTTGGTTGCTGGTAAGTCTTGCTGCTCGTTGGGGCCCAGTACGCTCTTTAAACCTTGTTCCAATGTAGGATTCTTTTCTCTCTTGAGATTTACGTGTCATCAGTGGGTCCAGAGACTTGGGAGAAAGAGAGGGAGAGCCAGGCAGTAGATGGTCTCTCTTCTAATTTCAGCAGCAGTCTCAAATCTAACTGTGCTAATCAAAGTTCACAGAACTTGCTAGCAGGTTGGTCATGGACCGCTGGCTTCAGAACTTCTGTGTTTGTGGATTCTGCTTTTTTAGCAGACATACTGCAATGTGGGCTCTCTTATACAACAGTGCCTGATGATCAAAATCCATTTGGGTTAATTGGACCTTGGAACAGTCCTTTTGTCTCCCCAAGTACTGTTCTTAGAATGCAAAGTTTTTTTCTAGCCACGGCTGGTCTATTTAAACCATTCAAATCCTTTATCCAGCAGCAGTTCAAAATTAGTGTGCATATGAGAAAATTAATATGCCTCATTCTTGGCAGGTGGGGGCCGTCATAACAACATGTACAGCCACGGTAAACCCATGGGCCATTCTTAAGATTACACTACGGTACCTCAATGGCACCACTAACAGGTGAACCACTGTCCACTCTTTGTCCTCAGGTCTGTGAGGAGGTCACCACTTCCTCATCAGCACCTCATCCTTTACATAGTAGCAATCAGGAAATCCCTCTGCTTCAATTTCAGTTTGGGCAGCCTGTGCTAACTTCTTCAATACTGCGTCAGCTTGCTGAGCCTCAACTAGGGCGGATTCGTTTAATCTATTCCTTGGGTCCCTTAACTCCCCAAATAAAATTTCAGACAAACAGACAGCACGATCATCTGTCTGCAGTGCCAATTCAGTCTTCTGTGACCGAGCTGGTTTGGTCATGGCCCCAGTCACTACACATTTAGGGGAAATGTAGGGGACAGTCTCCTGCCACTGCCCTGTCTCTCTGACCTCCTTCAGTCTCTCTACCACTACTGGGGAAGCTACCAACGTTGCCCCCACTAGATCATTACCTAGCAGCAGGTGAACCCCGTCCACAGGCAAACTAGGACCTATGGTCACCGGTCTCAAAAATAGTGCACTCCAGTCCACCCAACATAAAGGTCCAGATGTACATCGCGCTCGGATACCATTCACTATCATTCTGGTATTCACTGCACTTCCTGGAGTAGAATTCAGGCCTTTTCCCAGCAAAAAGGAATCTGGTGGCCACTGTAGCCCTGAGTATGACGATGGACTCGCTTGCCCCACTCGAGGGGTATGGGGTTACTCTCTCTTTAGATACAAAATCCTGATAACTTTCAGGGATCTTGTTATATTTCCCTACACCCACAGAATTATGTTTATTGGGTCTTACTGCTATTACTGTTAAAGCTACAGCCTGCTCTGCTGTGCTTTCCATCGGGTCCCTTCCTTTTCACAGGTCAGGTGTGCCCTGCTTAACCAGACAGGCTTTTCCCATAGTTTCCAGCAGTCAGCTCTGAGGTGACCTGCCTTGTTACAGTGGAAACACATAGTTCTCCGGATCTCACTCCTACTTTCAGCACTATCTTTTTTGGCTTGTGGAGAGCCCCCTGTGTGTCCCACTGCCCTCTCCCTCCCAGGAAAGTTTGGGCTTCTATCATTTACCACCTTTGTCCTTTTTGTGTTTGCGGGTGTGACTCGGGAAGGGGTTTTCTTAGGGCATGGACTTGTAGATGAGAGCAAACTCTTCAGCCAGCACCGCGGCTTGCCTCGCCCTTTGAACTTTCTGTTCCTCCACATGGGGTTTTATAGAAAGGGCGAGAGAGTTTTTAAATTCCTTGAGAGGATTCACCTCTCTGACTTTTTCAGATGTGGGCTGTACTTTAAGGGTCCTTAACCACTGGTCAAAATCCAGTTCTTACTCCTTTCAAACTCGAAGTAAGTTTGATCAGGCTGCTTCTGGAGGGTTCAGAATTTCTGGCGATACTCCGCTGGTATTAGCTCATATCCCCGAGGATAACTTTCTTCGTCAATTCATTGTCTGATGAACTTTCATCTGGCAACAGTCAATAACTCATGTGCTTTTCCTGTTACGTTGCTTTTTAGCAGTAGTGTCCAGCTCTTGGCCGGCCATTTTAATTTTTCAAACGTGACAAAATATGTTTCCATGTCTCCCTCATTCAACTTTAGGATTAACTGGGAGAACTTTAGGAGCTCAGCACATGGTCCTAAGTTAAGTGCAGCTTCCATATTGGCCATGCTTTTACTGGGGTTACCATGCTGCCCCTCGCTAATTCAAGCTGTCTTAACTCGCTTTCTTCCTGCTCTTTGTGGAAAATCCTCTCTCTTTCTCTCTTCTGTCTCTCTATTTCTTTACCAACTCTCTCTTTTTCCTTCTCTTCTCTCTCTCTGTCTCTCTTTCTCTATCTTCCAATTCCAGTTTCCTCTGTTCTAGTCATGTCTTAGCTAATATTGCCTTGTCTGAGTCTGACTCCAATGCTGTCTCTGACTCTTCAGGTTCGAGGGAAAAATGGTTGGCCACATGTCTTAGGATTTTGGATTTCTTAGCTTTGCACGGAACGTAATCCCAAACTGCCAGCTACATTTCTCAACTCTTCCACAGATAGGTCCTTTATCTTAACCCAAGTTACTTCACCCTGGCTTGGCAAGGTGCTGGCTTCAGAAGCAGACATGCTTGTATTCTAGCAACACAAACCACAAGCAGACCTGTATTGAAGTTTTTTTTGTTCATTGGGATCAATTTGGTTCCCCACTTCCAATTTTTCAGCACTTATAGAGGCTTTTAATCTATTTTACATGTACATTATTTTTACTTCATATGGGCGTCACTGGCCAGACCAGCATATATTGCTAATCCCCAGTTGCCCATTGAGAAGGTGATGGTGGGCCGCCTTCTTGCACTGCTGCAGTCCGTGTAGTGAAGGTGCTCCCACAATGCTGTTCGGGAATGAGTTTCAGGATTTTCACCGAGCGATGATGAAGGAACAGTGATATACGTCCAAGTCAATAGCAACTATTTATATAGTGCATTTAATGTAATAAAATGTTCTAAGGCTTTCCACAGGAATGTTATCAAGCAACATTTGACACTGAGCCACTTAAGGAGATATTAGGGCAGGTGACCAAAAACTTGGTCAAAGAGATAGCTTTTTTATTTGACCAGGAATCATGCAATTAATGCAGTGTCATTGAAGCAAACTGGTGGAGAAATGACAATTTCATACAATATTGCATATGTAATGAATAAAGTTGCACTGTTCTGTGAATACAATTTCATGAGACTTGCCCGACAGCTGATAATTGGTTTTACAGAGCTTCACGTTCTCAATGTCCTGCTTCTGCGTATTTGTATATTGCTCATGTAAAAGATGTTCTGTGAATATGCATCAACTTTAATGGAAGCAATATTTATAAGCATGCCAGATGGCACGTTCTGGTACCTTGGTAAGCGATGTGCACAAATCAGTAAGTATATAAAGTAATAAAGAGTAAACATTTATACGACATTGACAATCTAGAAACTTAACCATAAGTGGAGTAATTTTTCTTACTTTGTACTGAAACATACATAATCACCTGAACGAAGCAGAAAGCAAAACCAGGTACGGAGGATTGTATACCAGTAATGCAGCCGCCCTATTTGCTGTCCATTAACTTCAATGGACACAAATATCACATGCATTCTGTTAGGAGCATGTGATACTCCCGACCCAATTTTCTTTCCAACAATTTTTACCTCCAAACACAAAAAAGGAAAATAACCTTATTAACTTTAGTAAATGTCTTGCTTACATAGAATGCTTGTTTTTAAATATCATGACTCATAGTAGATTTTGTAATTATTAGCAACATTATAAAGATTCCAAACTAAAATAATCTTGTTTTCAGTGCAGATTTCATCATAATCTTAATGAAAACTAATTAATAATGTGGCTTTCCTCTTCAAAGGGTCCAAATATTATGCAACGTACAAATTGTACCAGATCTTGCTAACCATAGTGGAAAAGTAATGAGACTAGTGTTGTAACTCTAGGAAGCAAATCCTGAACTCCAGGTCCCACTACCTGGTGGGATGTCCTACCCCGTGTGTCCAAAGATCTGCGGGCCGAGAATCAGCCTGTTCAGTCACCTGAAGACCTATGGCAGAAACTCGTGACCTTGAGTAGATGTCATCCTGGAATCGAGAGAGAGCCGACGTTGACCTCTATAGTAACAAGTTTGAGGTTCAGTTGCATCATCCCCAAATCAGGCTCAAAAGTTTAGTAATGGGCCTGTGACAATGCAGAGGTTCAATGGACAGCTGTATATACCAACAGTGATGAACACGTCTGGCTCCTGTTCTACTGCACCAATTGGTGCAGTGGCAGCTGCATTTAACAGCAAGGCGAGCTGAAAATCATAACTATTATGTTGTCTTTGAGAAAGGCAGCACTCTATATACATATTCATACATGTACATAATATTGTGCCATCAGCCTCAGAAGCCCTGTGACCCACAGAGAGCTCACAGGATAGTTGCACTTTAGCCAATGCACAGCACTTGTTGTTCAGGATAGACTTTTCCAGATAATCTTAAGCAATACCAAAGCACACATTGAAGAAAGATGACCAGAGTTATACTCCTTCTCTTGCATCACTATAGTGCAAAAGACAGCTTCACACTGACTCAAGGTTTACAGTGTGACTGGGGCAGTAGACAGTGAAAGTGGAGATGAACAATGAGTGGAATTCAGCCATACACCTGAGCAAACCAATAAGTGGAAATTCCAGATCACTTCAGTTGCTGCAAATCACAGGACATATTAAGGTTATGCAACTCATGCTCACTGCAGGATATTCACATGCAGTAACCAGTTTGTGCAGGGTTTTCAGAAATTACTTCAGACACAGAATTGCTGTGTAACTGGAAGCAAGTTTCAAATTTCTATTAACAGACCAATGTTTTTGCTGCAGACCAGCGACTTGCAAGCTACTGATGCTGCACCATTCATTTTAAGCCATGTCAAATGAGCTGTGTCACTTCTCAGGTGGTCTCTGCTAAGATATCCCGTGAAGGCAAAAACACATTGGGAATTGGTCTGTCTACACACACTTCCTCTTTGGCCATTTAGAGAAGACAGATACAATGAGGTTGTGAAGGAGGATGCAGTTCACCCACTTACATTCCTGGTTGAAGTTTATTTCCACTGAGATGGAAGATGATAAAAAATAAAGACAACTTAAAAACAGGTAAAAAGACCTCCGGGCAGCTTTGTGGTTGTCCGGCTTCAAAAACAAAGGATCAGGCAGCGGCACAGTGGTCAGCACCGCAGCCTCACAGCTCCAGTGACCCGGGTTCAATGCTGGGTACTGCCTGTGTGAAGTTTGCAAGTTCTCCCTGTGTTTGCGTGGGTTTCCTCCGGGTGCTCCGGTTTCCTCCCACATGCCAAAGACTTGCTGGTTGATAGGTAAATTGGCCATTAGCAATTGCCCCTAGTATAGGTAGGTGGTAGGGAAATATAGGGACTGGTGGGGATGTAGTAGGAATATGGAATTAGTGTAGGATTAGTATAAATGGGTGATTGATGGTCGGCACAGACTCGGTGGGCTGAAGGGCCTGTTTCAGTGCTGTATCTCTAAACTAAAACTAAACTAAACTAAACTCTCTGGTGTATCAGCAGACAGGATAACTGAGTGAATCTCTTCCCACACTCTGAGCAGGTGAACTGCCTCTCCCAAGTGTGGACTCGCTGGTGCACAGTGAGATCAGATGATTGCTTGGACCCAGTCCCGCAGTGAAAGAACCTGAATGATCTCTCCCCAGTGTGAACATGTTGATGGGACATCAGTTCAGCATAATCTTAATATCAATTCCCACAGTCTCGAAATTTAAAAGTTCGCTTGTCAGTATGAACTCGCTGGTGTGTCAACAGGGCGGATGAGTGAGTGAATCCCTTCTCACACTCAGAGCAGGTGAACAACCTCTCTAGGGCGTGACTGCGTGGATGAGTTTCCAGCTCAAGTGGATAATTCAATCCCTTTCCACAGTCCATATATTTACATGGTTTCTTCCCAGTGTGACTGCGCTTGTGCTACGATAGGCCAGACGATCAGCTGAAACCTCGTTCACACACAGAACATGTGTACAGTTTCTCCCCACTGTGATTGGTGCTTTTTCCTTTCATGTTCAATATCCATTGATATTCGGGTTACAATAAATTGGGTGACTCCTTCAGATCCCGATCTGACGCTTGCTTTGTATTTCACGGCTGCAATTCCTCCCCTTCTAAAACCCTGTGAAATTGATTTGAAACAGAAAAAAGAGAGTGTGAGAGAACCCACAAAAACACAAAGGCAGGTTGTGAAATGGAGCTGAATGAATCTGGTAATTTAGGGGGCCGGCACGAGGAAAGAGTGACCTTGAAAGCTGCTGGATTGACGTACAACCCCAAGTGGTTCACTAATGTCCTTCAGGGAAGGGAACCTGACATCCAGTCTGGACCTACACAAGACTCTGCCCTCTATGGGAGGAGGGGGAGGGAGGAGAAGGAGAGGGAGGGAGGAGAAGGAAAGGGAGGCAGGGAGCGGACAGGGATTTTCTCTCTGTACAACTCGACCAGATCTTTGACGGAACCTCCCAAGCCCTCAACTTCCATCATCTAGAAGGACCAGGGTATCAGGTGTATGTGAGCATGATCACCTCCAAGTCACACACCATCCTGACTTGTCTGACATCCAGGACTGGATGAACAGAAATTTCCTCCAATTAAATATTGGGGAGTCTGAAGCCATTGTCTTCCGTTTCTGCTACAAACTCCACCACCTAGCCACCGACTCTATCTCTCTCTCCCTGGCAACTGTCTGAGGCTAAACCAAAACTTCATAACCTTGGTGTGATATTTGGTTCCGAGATGAGCTTCTGACTGCCTATTTCCACCTCAGTAACATCGCCCAAGTTCACCACTGCCTCAGCTCATCTGCCTCTGAAACTTACATCCATGCATTTGTTACCTCTCAACTTGATTATTCTAACACAATCCTGGCCGGCCTCCCACATTTGACCCTCCATAAACTTGAGATCATCCAAAACTCTGCTGCCTGTGTCCTTCCTCAAACCAAGTCCTGTCACCCATCACCATTGTGATTGCTGGCCTACACAAACTCCCAGTTAAGCAGTACCTCAATTTTAAAATCCTCATCCTTGTTTTCAAATCTCTCCATGCCCTCACCCCTCACTATCTCTTTCATCTCCTCCAGCCCTACAACCCTCCGAGAGATCAGGGATCATCTAATTCTGACACCTTGAACATCCCCAATTATCATTGCTCCACCACTGGTTGCCGTGCCTTCAGCTGCCAAGGCCATAAGCTTTGCAAATCCCTCCCTAATCCTCTCCACCTCATCTTCCATGCTTCAAACACTTCTTAAAATACACCTCTTTGATCAAGCTTTTGGTCATCTGACCTAATATCTCCTTATGTGGCTCAGAGTCAAATATTGCTATCTAACAGTTCAGCCATGATCTTATTGAATAGCAGGGCAGGCTTGGGGGCCGAATGGCCTACTCCTGCTCCTATTTCTTATGTTCTTAACACTCCTGTGAACAGCCTTGGAACACTTTATTACATTAAAGGTGCTATATAAATACAAGTTGATGTTGTCTTGGACATATATCACCGTTCTTTCATCATGACTAGGTGAAGATCCTGTAATGCCTTCCCTCACACCATTGTCGGAGCACCTTCAGTGCACAGACTGCAGCGGTTCAAGAAGGCGGCCCACCATCACCTTCTCAATGGGCAACTGGGGATAGACTGGTCCAGCTAGTGACACTCATATCCCAAGAACTAAGTAAATGAAAACTGTATATGTAAAATGGATTAACAGCCTCTACAGAAATACTTGTTACTAAGATAATACTCTTTTACACTGAGTGATTGGTGTCCGTTTAGCAAACTCATCTTCCCTAGAATCTACTTCCCTTGACAGTCTCACATTGGAAATTGTTGGGCTCGACTGGGCTCAAAAGTATTCGGGATTAAATCCAGCAGCTTCTCCTCCTTTTCCACTCCAGATCAAACTGATGCAACAAAATAGACCTACACAGGTTAGGGACTGACTTCCCCATCCAACACCCACTCCAATACAAACTGGCTCTCAATTGGTCTGTTTGTGCTTCTGGACTCAGTTCTGTGAACAACGCCTGCATTAAAATAACAAAGTGACTCCTAAAAACACAGCCCCCACCACCGACATCATCAGAGCGCTCCCAGATTCGCACATGCGCAGAACAGACTCTTGCTGCCAAGATGGTGCTGCGCATGCGTAACCTACGTGAACACTCGGCTTGCCAGGACTAATTTGTGCACGCACACGAAAACTCATGACGCCTCACTCCCAGCCTCACCACTTCTCCCCACTTGGCTCCCACCCGCTTCTATTGCACGAAAGCTGCCTGTCTTCCCTGCACGGGGGAAGCAAGGAAGAGAGAGAGTGACAAGATAGGGAGGCGAGGTAGACTGTGAGTAGGAGGGAGCAGGGAGCGAGCAGCTGAGGAGGAAGAAGTGGCGAGGCCACGGACTCTGTTAAATTGCAGACACAATCATACTGAACACGAGCTTCCAGGATTTATCTGCTCCAACTTCCAAAATGATAGAAATCTCTTTTTAAAATGCCCACTGGTTTAACATGCAGGTTTGTGTCCAGAAATAACGCTCAATAAAATTCGTTGCGGGGAACAGGAGCGTAAACCAGAAGCAGGATGGAGCAGGGAGCAATGCAGAGCAGAGAGGAAGCACGGAGGCCGCAATGGCCTTATGGTTTCGTTTGTTTTCATTTTTGTGATAAATTGAGCAGCGCCATCTTTGCTGCTGGCAGCTGCCAAAAAACATCTCAGACAGTGATGCTTCAGTGCATGAGGCTGCATTTGCAAATGTGCAAGTACTGCGCTACATGTGGTTGCATTGTCAGCAAAAGCAGCCTTAAATTAAAATGAAAATACTGCAGAAGCTGGAAATCTGAAATAAAAGGAGAAAATGCTGGAAATACTCAGTTGGTCAGGCAGCATCTGTGGAGAGAGAAACAGAGTTAATAAAAACAGCAAGTACTAGTGCTGCAAATACTCAGCAGGTCAGACAGCATATGTAGGGAGAGAAACAGAGTTAACAATTCAGGTGCATGGAGCTGCCGGAGACTGCAGCCTGAAACTTGGTGTGAGAGAAGGAGGAAGAATGAGGAAAGGTAATATAGTCCAACACTCACAGCAATCTACAATCCACCTACATTACCGGGATAGGGAGAGAGTTTAGAAACACTCAACCACACGACTCCGGTGAATCATCCCAGGAGGAAAAGGGGGAGCAGTGTGTGTAGCTGCCCTGATATGCCCCTCCCCAGGCCTGTCTGTCAAAAAATAAAATAAAAGCAAAATACTGCGGATGCTGGAAATCTGAAATAAAAACAAGAAATGCTGGAAATATTCAGCAGGTCTGGCAGCATCTGTGGAAAGAGAAGCAGAGTTAACGTTTTGGGTCAGTGACCTTTCTTCGGAACTAGCAAATATTAGAAATGTCAAAGGTTATAAGCAAATGAGGCGGGGATGGGGCAAGAGATAACAAAGGAGAAGGTGTAGATTGGACAAGGCCACATAGCTGACCAAAAGGTCATGGAGCAAAGGCAAACAATATGTTAATGGTGTGTTGAAAGACAACGCATTAGTACAGATAGGGTGTTAACGGACTGAAGATTGAACAGCAGCAAGTACAAACATGAAAAAAAAGTGAGTAAGCAAACTGAACAAACTAAGATGAAATGAAATAAACATACAAAATAAAAATTTGTAAAAAATGTAAAAAAGAAAAAATAACTAAAAATAAAAGTAAAATGAGGGGCTGTCATGCTCTGAAATTATTGAACTCAATGTTCAGTCTGGCAGGCTGTAGTGTGCCTAATTGGTAAATGAGATGCAGTTCCTTGAGCTTGCGTTGAAGTTCACTGGAACACTGCAACAAGCCCAGGATAGAGATGTGAGCATGAGAGCAGGGGGGAGTGTTGAAATGGCAAGCAACCGGAAGCTCAGGGTCCTGTTTGCGGACTGAGCGGAGGTGTTCCGCAAAGCGGTCACCCAGTCTGCGTTTGGTCTCCCCAATGTAGAGGAGACCACATTGTGAGCAGCAAATACAGTATACTACATTGAAAGAAGTACAAGTAAATCGCTGCTTCACCTGAAAGGAGTGTTTGGAGCCTGGGATAGTGAGGAGAGAGGAGGTAAATGGGCAGGTATTACACCTCCTGCGATTGCAGGGGAAGGTGCCATGGGAAGGGGAAAAGGTGGTGGGGGTAATGGAGGACTGGACCAGGGTGTCGCGGAGGGAACGATTCTTTCGGAATGCTGACAGGGGAAGGGAGAGGAAGATGCGTTTAGTAGTGGCATCACGCTGGAGGTGGCAGAAATAGCGAAGGATGATTGTTTGGATATGGAGGCTGATGGGGTGGAAAGTGAGGACAAGGGGAAACCTGTCACGGTTCTGGAAGGGAGTGGAAGGGGTAAGGGTAGAGGTGCGGTAAATGGGCCGGACACAGTTGAGGGCCCTGTCAACAACAGTGGGGGGGAATCCTCGGTTGAGGAAAAAGGAGGTCATACCAGAAGCACCGTCATGGAAGGTAGCATCATCAGAGCAGATGTGTCAGAGACGGAATAACTGGGAGAATGGAATGGAGTCCGTACAGGAGGTAGGGTGTGAAGAAGTGTAGTCGAGGTAGCTGTGGGAGTCGGTGGGCTTATAATGGATATTAGTAGACAACCTATCCCCAGAGATGGAGACAGAGAAGGGAAGGGAAGTGTCAGAGATGGACTATGTAAAAGTGAGAGAAGGGTGGAAATTGGAAGCAAAGTTGATAAAGTTTTCCAGTTCGGGGCGGGAGCAGGAAACGACACCAATACAGTCATCATAGTACCGGAAAAAGAGTTGGGGGAGGGGGCCTGAGTAGGACTGGATCAAAGAATGCTCGACAAAGCCCACAAAAAGACATGCATAACTAGGACCCATGCAGGTAACCAGAGCAACACCTTTTACTTGAAGGAAGTGAGTGGAGTTGAAGGAGAAGTTGTTCAATGTGAGAACAAGTTCAGCCAGGCGGAGGAGGGTGGTGGTGGATGGGGACTGGTTGGGCCTCTGTTCAAGGAAGATGCGGAGAGCCCTCAAACCATCCTGGTGGGGCATGGAAGTGTAGAGCGATTGGACGTCCATAGTAAAGAGGAGGCGGTTGGGACCAGGAAACTGGAAATTGTCAAAATGATGTAGGGCGTCAGAAGAGTCACGGATGTAGGTGGGAAGAGACTGGACCAGCGGAGAAAAGATAGAGTCAAGATAGGAAGAAATAAGTTCAGTAGGGCAGGAGCAGGTTGACACAATGGGTCTGCGGGACAGTCCCATTTGTGGATTTTGGGAAGGAGGTAGAAGCGGGCTGTCCGGGGTTGCGGGACTATGAGGTTGGAAGCTGTGGAGGGAAACTCTCCAAAGGAGATGAGGTCAGTGACAGTCCTTTGGACAGTGGCTTGCTGTTCGGTGGTGGGGTCATGGTCCAGACGGAGGTAGTAAGAAGTGTCTTGTCAGTTGGCGTTGAGCTTCTGCAAGGTAGAGGTCGGTACGCCATACAACAACAGCACCACCCTTGTCTGCAGGTTTGATGACCATGTTGGGGTTAGACCTGAGAGAACGGAGTGCCTGAAGTTCAGAGGGGGCCAGGTTAGAGTGAGTGAGGGGGGCAGAGAAATTGAGATGACCAATGTCTTGCCGACAGTTTTCAATGAAGAGATCAAGAGCGGTTAAGGGGCCAGGGGGAGGGGTCCAGGTAGAGGGAGAATGCTGGAGGCGGGTGAATGTGTCTGCTGGTTGGGGGGAGGACTCCTGGTCAAAGAAGGTGACGGAAGAAGAGCTCAAAGTCCTGCAGAGCGCGAAATTCATTGAGGTGGGGACGTAAAGGGATAAAACTGAGACCTTTGCTGAGTACATAACGTTCAGCATCAGAGAGGGGGAGGTCAGAGGGTATAATGAATACATGGCAAGGGGTCAGATCAGAGGGAAGTGAAGCGGAAGGAGGATCTGGAGGAGCATTAGTCCCCATCAGCTGCTGGAGCTTGCGTTCTTTGACATCTGAAAGGAAGAAAAAAAGTTTTTTATTAATGCGTCGGATGAGACGAAAGATGAAATGAAACTGTGGAGTAGAACAGCTTTGAGATAAGATGAGACAGTGCTGCTGGAGAGGGAAGTTCAGTGTGTGCATGTGGCGGCGCTTGGCACTGAGTGTGGATCTCAGGATGCGACGAGAATAGCAGTCCGAGGAACGTTGTATTTCTCAGAGATATCTGTAGTCCTGGGTGGATTCAAAACGCGTTTTCACAGCCACATCTCCTTCCTCACTGACTGTCTCCGGCTCCGACGTATTCCACGTGGACTCCAACTGGAGTTTTACCCATCATGTTTTGAATCCACCCAGGAGGGGGATTGGCGCGGGGTGGGGGTGGGTACTCCTGCCTGTGCTGTGTCCCAAATGGTTCCTCCCCCAAGCTCCTTTATAACTGAGATAAGTTTCCTTTGAAGTTTTGTCCTTTGATATTACAGTTTATTAATCTTTAATTCCTCCAAAAGAGCTGGAAATCTGGCAGTCATTAACCCGGGGCCTGTCACCGGGAGAAACCCTGCAGCGACCAGCCCCGCTCGGTACATGACTGTGGGTGTTGAGACCGACTGATCGGCTGCTGATACGACTCACACTGCTCCGGACAGCTCACAATGTCCGGTTGATGAACGGAAGATCTGGACCAATAATGAGAGAGGGACCAGGGGGCGTTGCCGCCCACTCCGTGACGCAAGTCCCGCCCCTCACTCGCTCCGATTGTTCTGAAGCTGCCGTCAATCAGCCTCTCTCCCGATTCCGGTCATGTTCGCTTCTCTCTGCACTTGGGTAAGCGGCGTGGCGGAGGATTGAGAAACACCCGGTGTAGGCCGCCGGACGGCAGCTGCGGGACTTCACCCGTGACGGTCGGGGTTTAACTGCCGCCAGATTTCCAGCTCTTTTGGTGGAATTAATGATTAATAAATTGCAACATCAAAGGACAAAACTTTAATGGAAACTGACCTGTTATAAAGGGGCCTGGGGGAGGGAGGACCTATTTGGGACCCTCCCCCGTTCCACAAAAACTACCCTTGGACTGGCTCAAGATGCAGCAAGCTGCTGGGCTGCGCTGTGGAGTTTGACTGACAGGTCTGGGGAGGGGCGTATTAGGGCAGCTGCGCACACTGCTTCCCCTTTTCCTCCTGGGATAGAACAAAGAACATTACAGCGCAGTACAGGCCCTTCAGCCCTCGATGTTGCGCCGACCTGTGAAACCATCTGACCTACACTATTCCATTTTCATCCATATGTCTATCCAATGACCACTTAAATGCCCTTCAAGTTGGCGAGTCTACTACTGTTGCAGGCAGGGCGTTCCTCGCCCCGACTACTCTCTGTGTAAAGAAACTACCTCTAACATCTGTCCTATATCTACCACCCCTTCAACTTAAAGCTACGTCCCATCGTGTTTGCCATCACCATCCGAGGAAAAAGGCTTTCACTATCCACCCTGTCCAGCCCTCGGATTATCTTATATCTCTGTATTAAGTCACCTCTTCTCCTCCTTCTCTCTAACGAAAACAACCTCGTCCCTCAGCCTTTCCTCGTAAGACCTTCCCTCCATACCAGGCAACATCCTAGTAAATCTCCTCTGCACCCTTTCCAAAGCTTCCACATCCTTCCTATAATGCGGTGACCAGAACTGCACGCAATACTCCAGGTGCGGCCGCACCAGAGTTCTGTACAGCTGCAGCATGACCTCGTGGCTCCTAACCTCGATCCCCCTACTAATGAAAGCTAACACACCATATGCCTTCTTAACAGCTCCATTAACCAGGGTGGCAACTTTCAGGGATTTATGTACCTGGACACCAAGATGTCTCTGCTCATCTACACTACCAAGAATCTTCCCATTAGCCCAGTATTCTGCAATCCTGTTACTCCTTCCGAAGTGAATCACCTCACACTTTTCCGCATTAAACTCCATTTGCCATCTCTCAGCCCAGCTCTGCAGCCTATCTATGTCCCTCTGTAACCTACAACATCCTTCGGCACTATCCACAACTCCACCGACCTTCGTGTCATCCGCAAATTTACTAACCCACCCTTCTACACCCTCATCCAGGTCATTTATAAAAATGACAAACAGCAGTGGCCCCAAAACAGATCCTTGCGGTACACCACTAGAAACTATACTCCAGGATGAACATTTACCATCAACCACCACCCTCTGTCTTCTTTCAGCTAGCCAATGTCTGATCCAAAGCACTAATTCACCTTCAATCCCATACTTATGTATTTTCTGCAATAGCCTACCGTGGGGAACTTTATCAAACGCCTTACTGAAATCCATATAGACCACATCCACGGCTTTACCCTCATCCACCTGTTTGGTCACCTTCTCAAAAAACTCAATAAGGTTTGTGAGGCACGACCTGAGTTCCGAAGAAGGGTCACTGACCCGAAACGTTAACTCTGCTTCTCTTTCCACAGATGCTGCCAGACCTGCTGAGTGAATCCAGCATTTCTTGTTTTTGCTACCCTTCACAAAACCGTGCTGACTATCTGTAATGAACTTATTCTTTTCAAGATGATTATAAATCCTATCTCTTATAACCTTTTCCAACATTTTACCCACAACCGAAGTAAGGCTCACAGGTCTATAATTACCAGGGCTGTCTCTACTCCCCTTCTTGAACAAGGGGACAACAATTGCTATCCTCCAGTCTTCCGGCACTATTCCTGTTGACAATGACGACATAAAAATCAAGGACAAAGGCTCTGCAATCTCCTCCCTGGCTTCCCAGAGAATCCTAGGATAAATCCCATCTGGCCCAGGGGACTTAACTATTTTCACACTTTCCAAAATTGCTAACACCTCCTCCTTGTGAACCTCAATCCCATCTAGCCTAGTAGTCTGTATCTCAGTATTCTCCTCGACAACATTTTCTTTCTCCACTGTAAATACTGACGAAAAATATTCATTTAACACTTCCCCTATCTCCTCCGATTCCACACACAACTTCCCACTACTATCCTTGATTGGCCCTAACCTATCTCTCGTCATTCTTTTGTTCCTGATATACCTATAGAAAGCCTGAGGGTTTTCTTTGATCCTATCCGCCAATGACATCTCGTGTCCTCTCCTTGCTCATCTTATCTCTCCCTTTAGATCCTTTCTGGCTAGCTTGTAAATCTCAAGCGCCCTAACTGAGCCTTCACGTCTCATCCTAACATAAGCCTTCTTCTTCCTCTTGACAAGCGCTTCAACTTCTTTAGTTCACGGCTCCCTCACTCGACAACTTCTTCCCTGCCTGACAGGTACATACCTATCAAGGACACGCAGTAGCTGCTCCTTGAATAAGCTCCACATTTCGATTGTGCCCATCCCCTGCAGTTTCCTTCCCCATCCTACGCATCCTAAATCTTGCCTAATCGCATCATAATTTCCTTTCCCCCAGCTATAATTCTTGCCCTGCTGTACATGCCTGTCCCTGCCCATCGCTCAGGTAAACCTAACCGAATTGTGATCACTATCACCAAAGTGTTCACCTACATCTAAATCTAACACCTGGCCGGGTTCATTACCCAGTACCAAATCCAATGTGGCATCGCCCCTGGTTGGCCTGTCTACATACTGTGTCAGAAAACCCTCCTGCACACACTGGACAAAAACAGACCCATCTCAAGTACTCGAACTATAGTATTTCCAGTCAATATTTGGAAAGTTAAAGTCCCCCATAACCACTACCCTGTTAATCTCGCTCCTGTCAAGAATCATCTTTGCTATCCTTTCCTCTACATCTCAGGAACTATTCGGAGGTCTATAGAAAACTCCCAACAGGGTGACCTCTCCTCTCTTGTTTCTAACCTCGGCCCAGACTACCTCAGTAGACGAGTCCTCAAACGTCCTTTCTGTTGCTGTAATACTCTCCTTGATTAACAATGCCACATCCCCCCCCCCCCCCCACCCTCTTTTACCCTCTTCTCTGTTCTTAGTGAAACATCTAAATCCCGGAACCCGCAACATCCATTCCTGTCCCTGCTCTACCCATGTCTCTGAAATGGCCACAACATCGAGATCCCAGGTACCAACCCATGCTGCAAGCTCACCCACCTTATTCCGGATGCTCCTGGCGTTGAAGTAGACACATTTTAAACCAAGCTCTTGCTTGCAAGTACCCTCTTGTGTCCTTATAACCTTATCTCTGCCCTCACTACTCTCAACATCCTGCACACTGGAACTACAATTTAGGTTCCCATCCCCCTGCTGAATTAGTTTAAACCCCCCCGAAGAGCACTAGCAAATCTCCCCCCCAGGATATTGGTACCCCTCTGGTTCAGGTGAAGACCATCCTGTTTGTAGAGGTCCCACCTACCCCAGAAAGAGCCCCAATTATCCAGGAAACCAAAACCCTCCCTCCTACACCATCCCTGCAGCCACGTGTTCAACTCCTCTCTCTCCCTATTCCTCGCTTCGCTAGCACGTGGCACGGGCAACAACCCAGAGATAACAACTCTGTTTGTTCTCGCTCTAAGCTTCCACCCTAGCTCCCTGAATTTCTGCCTTAAATCCCCATCTGTCTTCCTACCTATGTCGTTGGTGCCTATGTGTACCACGACTTGGGGCTGCTCCCCCTCCCCCTTGAGGATCCCAAAAACACGATCCGAGACATCACGTACCCTGGCACCTGGGAGGCAACACACCAACCGTGAGTCTCTCTCGTTCCCACAAAACCTCCTATCTGTTCCCCTAACTATGGAGTCCCCAATGACTAATGCTCTGCTCCTCTTACCCCTTCCCTTCTGAGCAACAGGGACAGACTCTGCGCCAGAGACCTGTATCCCATTGCCTACCCCATCTTTCACTGGAGTCGTGTTTCTAAACTTTCTCTCCCTATCCCGGTAATGTCAGTGGATTGTAGATTGCTGTGAGCGTTGGACAATATTTTGGGCGGCACAGTGACGCAGTGGTTAGCACTGCAGCCTCACAGCTCCAGCGACCTGGGTTCGGTTCTGGGTACTGCCTGTGTGAAGTTTGCAAGTTCTCCCTGTGACCACGTGGGTTTCTGCTGGGTGCTCCAGTTTCTTCCCACAGCCAAAGACTTGCAGGTTGATAGGTAAAGTGGCCATTGTAAATTGCCGCCAGTGTAGGTAGGGGAATGGTGAGGATGTGGTAGGGAATATGGGATTAATGTCGGATTAGTATATATGGGTAGTTTGTTGGTCAGCACAGACTTAGTGGGCCGAAGGCTGTATCACTCTATGACTCTATATTGCCTCTCCCCATTCTTCTTCCTCTCACTCGGAGCTGCAGCCTGTCGGCTCTGGCAACTCAATGTGCCTGAAACATTAACTCTGTTTCTCTCTCCACAGATGCTGCCTGAACTGCTGAGCATTTCCAGCATTTTCTCCTTTTATTTTAGATTTTTAGCATCCACAGTATTTTGTTTTGTTTTATTGTAGGTGTTGTTCACATAACTGAGTCGAGAAACACAGGCCAATTAAGGGCCAATTTGTGGGTGTTGGATGTTGAAATCAGTCCCTGACCTGTGTGGGTCATATTTCTTGCATCAATAACAAAGGGAGGGGCACCAGTATTATGCTGACCCAAATACTGCAAACAAAACTTAGCTAAATCAAAGTAAAATGCCATTCTGAATGGTGATGATGTTTCTCTTCTGAATTTCTATCCTGGACTGACAGTGACAGCTTTGTAAACTCCTTTTCCCGGTCTTTAGAAGGGGAGGATTTACGCACAGCAAACTCAAACCAAACATCACATCAAGATCTGACAGGGTCACTCGATTCATCAGGACCTGAATAACATCGGCCTTTGAATGTGGAAGGAAAAAGGTTTGTCTGTTTTGTCTGTGAGAAAAAATTTCAGGTATCAGTGTGACTGGAAAAGCACTGAGATATACACAACCCTGGTCAGACCTGGAGTATTGTGTTCAGTTCTGCGCCCCATGCTTCAGGAAGGATACACTGGCCTTGGAGGGAGTGCAGTGTAGATTTACCTGAATGATAGCTGCACTGCAAGGGTTAAATTACGAGGAGAGATTACACAAATGAGCCATAGTCATTACAGAAGGAGGACATTCAGCTTGTTAATGAAGAGGATAGCTGTAGACTCCAGAATGATATCAATGGCTTGGTTGACTGGGCGGAAAAGTGGCAAATGGAATTAAATCCAGAGAAGTCTGAGGTAATGTATTTGAGGAAAGCAAATAAAGTGAGGAATACACAATAATAGGGTGGATATTGAGAGGGGTACAAAGTGTGAGACTGGGTGGCGCAGTGGTTAGCACCGCAGCCTCACAACTCCAGCGATCCAGGTTCGGTTCTGGGTACTGCCTGTGTGGAGTTTGCAAGTTATCCGTGTGACCGTGTGGGTTTCCGTCGGGTGCTCTGGTTTTCTCCCACAGCCAAAGACTTGCAGGTTGTTAGGTAAATTGGCCATTGTAAATTGCCCCGGGTGCAGATGGGTGGTAGGAGAATGGTGGTATAAAAACAAGAAATGCTGGAACCACTCAGCAGGTCTGGCAGCATCTGTGGAAAGAGAAGCAGAGTTAACGTTTCGGGTCAGTGACCCTTCATGGAGTTCCGATGAAGGGTCACTGACCCGAAACGTTAACTCTGCTTCTCTTTCCACAGATGCTGCCAGACCTGCTGAGTGGTTCCAGCATTTCTTGTTTTTATTTCAGATTTCCAGCATCCGCAGTATTTTGCTTTTATCTCAGGAGAATGGTGGTGATGTGGTAGGGAATATGGGATTAATGTAGGATTAGTATGAATGGGTGGTTGGTGGTCAGCACAGACTCAGTGGGCCAAAGGGCCTGTTTCAGTGCTGTATCTCTAAATAAATTTTTAAAAAAGCCTTGGCATGTATGTCCACAAGTCCCTGAAAGTGGCAGGACAGCAAGATAGAGTAGTGAAGAAGGCATATGGTATGCTTTCCATTATTGGCATCGGTATAGAATTCAAAAGCAGGGATATAATGCTGGAACTGTATAAACCGCTGGTTCGGCCACAGTTGGGGTATTGCATACAGTTCTGGTCACCACATTACAGAAAGGACATAATTGCTCTGGAGAGAATACAGAGGAGATTTACAAGAATGTTGCTAGGGCTTGAAAGTTGCAGCTATGTGGAAAAGCTAGGGTTATTTTTCCTTACAACAGAGGAGGCTGAGGGGTGACTTAATTGATGTGTACAAAATTACGAGGGGCCCAGATAGAGTAGACAGGAAGGACCTGTTTCCCCAAGCGGAGAGGTCAATTACCAGGGGGCACAGATTTAAGGTGATTGGTAGAAGGATTAGAGGGGACATGAGGTAAATCCTTTTCACCCAGAGGGTGGTGGGTGTCTGGAATTCACTGCCAGGATCGGTGGGGGACGCAGAAACACTCAACTCGTGTAAAAGGTACCTGGACATGCACCTGAAGTGCTGTAACCTGAGAGGCTATGGACCAGATGTTGGCAGGTGGGATTAGATTGGGCAGCTAGTTTTTTTGGCCGGCACAGACACAATGGGCTGAATGGTCTCCAATGCTGTAATTTTTCTATGATTTCATGCCAGCTCTCTGTGGAGCAGTCCAGTCAGTCCTCTTCCCCTGCTTTATCCCTGTACTCCTGCAGGTTTATTTCCCTCAAGTGTCCATCCAATTTCCTTTTGAAATTATTGATCTTCCCTGCTTCTACCACCCTCTCAGGAGTGAGTTCCAGGTCATTACCACAGGCTGCGTAAAAAAAAAACTTCTTTACATCCCTCTGGTATCTCTTTCCTAAAACCTTAGTCTTGTCGCCAATCCTTGTCCAATCAGTTAATGGGAATAGTTTTCCTTTGTCTACCTTATCTAAAACTATCACAGTTTTGAACACCTCTATCAGATCTCCCTCAATCTCCTTTGCTCCAAGGCGAACAACTCCAGCGTCTCCAACCTGCACCCTTCCCATCCACCTTCACATTCTTCCTAAAGTGTGATGACCAGAACTGGATGCAGTACCCTATTTGTGACCTAACCAGAGCTTTATAAATATTCAAATTAACTCCCTGCTTTTGCACTCAGTACCTCTGTTTATGAAGACAAGATCCCAAATGCTTTGCAAACTGCTCTCCTGAATATGTCCAACCAACTTCATAATCTATCCACGTGAATCCCCAGGTTCCTCTGCCCCTGCACACTCTTTAGAACTGTGCCATTAAATTTATAATTACCTTTCCCCATCCCTTCTGCCAGAATGCATCACTTCGCTATGACGGTTGCATTGCCTGGAATTTATAAGATTAAGGGGTGATTTGATCAAAGTTTTCCCGATATTATTTGCAACTGATTGGAAATAGTTTCTCTCTATCTACTGTATCATTGGGGATTTTTAAATTTTGTTTCATGGGATATGGGCGTCACTGGCAAGACCAGCATTTGTTGCCAATCCGCGACTGCCCTTCACAACTGAATGGCTTACTTGGCCGTTTCAGAGTGTGGAAGTGAGCAGAAAGGCATGGCACTATGCTTAATGGGAAATATAGCCAAGTTGGGAATAGTAGCTTTGCTGAGCTTTGATTTTAAGTGGCAGAAACCACAATGAAATAGTTTTAGAATTTAGAACATTACAGCGCAGTACAGGCCCTTCGGCCCTCGATGCTGCGCCGACCTGTGAAACCATCTGACCTACACTATTCCATTTTCATCCATGTGTCTATCCAATGTCCACTTAAATGCCCTTAAAGTTGGCGAATCTACTACTGCTGCAGGCAGGGCGTTCCACGCCCTTACTACTCTCTGAGTAAAGAAACTGCCTCTCACATCTGTCCTATATCTATCACCTCTCAACTTGAAGCTATGTCCCCTCGTGTTTGCCATCACCATCCGAGGAAAAAGACGCTCACTATCCACCCTATCTAACCCTCTGATTATCTTATATGTCTCTATTAAGTCACCTCTCCTCCTCCTTCTCTCCAACGAAAACAAGCTCAAGTCCCTCAGCCTTTCCTCGTAAGACCTTCCCTCCATACCAGGCAACATCCTAGTAAATCTCCTCTGCACCCTTTCCATAGCTTCCACATCCTTCCTATAATGCGGTGACCAGAACTGCACGCAATACTCCAGGTGCGGTCTCACCAGAGTTTTGTACAGCTGCAGCATGACCTCGTGGCTCCGAAACTCGACCCCCCTACGAATAAAAGCTAACACACCATATGCCTTCTTAACAGCCCTATTAACCTGGTTAGGAACCTTCAGGGATTTATGCACCTGGACACCAAGATCTCTCTGTTCATCTACAGTACCAAGAATCCTCCCATTAGCCCAGTACTCTGCATTCCTGTTGCTCCTTCCAAAGTGAATCACCTCACACTTTTCCGCATTAAACTCCATTTGCCATCTCTCAGCCCAGCTCTGCAGCCTATCTATGTCTCTCTGTACCCGACAACATCCTTCGGCACTATCCACAACTCCACCGACCTTAGTGCCATCTGCAAATTTACTAACCCACCCTTCTACACCCTCTTCCAGGTCATTTATAAAAATGACAAACAGCAGTGGCCCCAAAACAGATCCTTGCGGTACACCACTTGTAACTAAACTCCAGGATGAACATTTGCCATCAACCACCACCCTCTGTCTTCTTTCAGCTAGCCAATTTCTGATCCAAAGCTCTAAATCACCTTCAACCCCATACTTGCGTATTTTCTGCAATAGCCTACCGTGGGGAACCTTATCAAACGCCTTACTGAAATCCATATACACCACATCCACTGCTTTACCCTCATCCACCTGTTTGGTCACCTTCTCGAAAAACTCAATAAGGTTTGTGAGGCACGACCTACCCGTCACAAAACCGTGCTGACTATCTCTAATGTACTTATTCTTTTCAAGATGATTATAAATCCTGTCTCTTATAACCTTTTCCAACATTTTACCCACAACCGAAGTAAGGCTCACAGGTCTATAATTACCAGGGCTGTCTCTACTCCCCTTCTTGAACAAGGGGACAACATTTGCAATCCTCCAGTCTTCCGGCACTATTCCTGTCGACAATGACGACATAAAGATCAAGGACAAAGGCTCTGCAATCTGCTCCCTAGCTTCCCAGAGAATCCTAGGATAAATCCCATCTGGCCCAGGGGACTTATCTATTTTCACACTTTCCAAAATTGCTAACACCTCCTCCTTGTGAACCTCAATCCCATCTAGCCTCGTCGCCTGAATCTCAGTATTCTCAACAACATTTTCTTTCTCTACTGTAAATACTGACGCAAAATATTCATTTAACACTTCCCCTATCTCCTCTGATTCCACACACAACTTCCCACTACTATCCTTGATTGGCCCTAATCTAACTCTAGTAATTCTTTTATTCCTGATATACCTATAGAAAGCCTTAGGGTTTTCCCTGATCCGATCCACCAATGACTTCTCGTGTCCTCTCCTTGCTCTTCTTAGCTCTCCCTTTAGATCCTTCCTGGCTAGCTTGTAGCTCTCAAGCGCCCTAACTGGGCCTTCACGTCTCATCCTAACATAAGCCTTCTTCTTCCTCTTGACAAGCGCTTCAACTTCTTTAGTAAACCATGGCTCCCTCGCACGACAACTTCCTCCCTGCCTCACAGGTACATACTTTTCAAGGACACGCAGTAGCTGCTCCTTGAATAAGCTCCACATTTCGATTGTTCCCATCCCCTGCAGTTTCCTTCCCCATCCTACGCATCCTAAATCTTGCCTAATCGCATCAAAGTTTCCTTTCCCCCAGTTATATTTCTTGCCCTGCGGTATATACCTGTCCCAGCCCACCGCTAAGGTAAACCTAACCGAATTGTGATCACTATCACCAAAGTGCTCACCTATATCTAAATCTAACACCTGGCCGGGTTCATTTCCCAGTACCAAATCCAATGTGGCATCGCCCCTGGTTGGCCTGTCTACATACTGTGTCAGAAAACCCTCCTGCACACACTGGACAAAAACTGACCCATCTCAAGTACTCGAACTATAGTATTTCCAGTCGATATTTGGAACGTTAAAGTCCCCCATAACAACGACCCTGTTACTCTCACCCCTGACGAGAATCATCTTCGCTATCCTTTCCTCTACAGCTCTGGAACTATTCGGAGGTCTATTAAAGACTCCCAACAGGGGAACCTCACCTCTCCTGTTTCTAACCTCAGCCCATACTACCTCAGTAGCCGAGTCCTCAAACGTCCTTTCTGTCGCTGTAATACTCTCCTTGATTAACAATGCCACACCACCCCCCCTCTTTTACCATCTTCTCTGTTCTTACTGAAACATCTAAATCCCGGAATCTGCAACATCCATTCCTGCCCCTGCTCCACCCATGTCTCCGAAATGGCCACTACATCGAGATCCCAGGTACCAACCCATGCTGCAAGCTCACCCACCTTATTCCGGATGCTCCTGGCGTTGAAATAGACACACTTTAAACCAGGTTCTTGCTTGCCAGTGCCCTCTTGCGTCCTTGTAACCATATCCCTGACCTCACTACTCTCAACATCCTGTACACTGGCACTACAATTTAGGTTCCCATTCCCCTGCTGAATTAGTTTAAACCCCCCCGAAGAGCACTAGCAAACCTCTGCCCCCAGGATATTGGTACCACTCTGGTTCAGGTGAAGACCATCCTGTTTGTAGAGGTCCCACCTACCCCAGAAAGAGCCCCAATTATCCAGGAAACCAAAACCCTCCCTCCTGCACCATCCCTGCAGCCACGTGTTCAACTCCGCTCTCTCCCTATTCCTCGCTTCGCTATCACGTGGCACGGGCAACAACCCAGAGATAACAACTCTGTTTGTTCTCGCTCTAAGCTTCCACCCTAGCTCCCTAAATTTCTGTCTTAAATCCCCATCTCTCTTCCTACCTATGTCGTTGGTGCCTATGTGGACCACGACTTGGGGCTGCTCCCCCTCCCCATTAAGGATCCCAAAAACACGATCCGAGACATCACGAACCCTGGCACCTGGGAGGCAACATACCAACCGTGAGTCTCTCTCGTTCCCACAGAACCTCCTATCTGTTCCCCTAACTATGGAGTCCCCAATGACTAATGTTCTGCTCCTCTTCCCCCTTCCCTTCTGAGCAACAGGGACAGACTCTGTGCCAGATATCTGTACCCCATTTCTTACCCCTGGTAAGTCGTCCCCCGCAACAGTATCCAAAACGGTATACCTGTTGTTGAGGGAAACGGCCACAGGGGATCCCTGCACTGCCTGCTGGTTCCCTCTCCTTCCCCTGACGGTAACCCATCTACCTACTTCTTTTACCTGAGGTGTGACTACCTCCCCATAACTCCACTCAATAACCTCCTCCGCCTCCCGAATGATCCGAAGTTCATCCAGCTCCAGCTCCAGTTCCCTAACGCGGTTCTCGAGGAGCTGGAGTTGGGTGCACTTCCCACAGATGCAGTCAGCAGGGACACTCTTGGCGACCCTTACCTCCCACATTCTGCAGGAGGAACATGCAACTGCCTTAACCTCCATTCCCACTATTCCAAATTCCCAACAAATCTACTGAAAAACCAAAAAAAAACAAAAAGTCAAAACTTGTTAGGATAGCAATCCAACGGACAGAACTTCCTAAATAAAAAGCTTACCTTATCAACACACCAGAGTCCTTTTTTTATGGTTAGAGGAGGAGGGTGGGTGGGAGACACTACACGTGTAGTGTCTCGGGTACAGCCACCACACAAATATATACCTTTTATTTACCCAGCAGTCCCCTGGTCCTCCGAAAACAAAAGGGAATTCACTTTTAAACTTACGCTGAAATTGACTTCACAGCTGTAAGCCCGTTCACGCACCTCCGTTGCTATCCACGCTGCATTCACCGAAACTAAAAGAAAGAGGTTCTAAACCACACAAATATATACCTTTTTCCTTACCCAGCAGTCCCCTGGTCCTCCGAAAACAAAAGGGAATTCACTTTTAAACTTACGCTGTAATTGACTTCACAGCTGTAAGCCCGTTCACGCACCTTCGTTGCTATCCATGCTGCAGTCACCGAAACTAAAAGAAAGAGGTTCTAAACCACACAAATATATACCTTTTTCCTTACCCAGCAGTCCCCTGGTCCTCCGAAAACAAAAGGGAATTCACTTTTAAACTTACGCTGAAATTGACTTCACAGCTGTAAGCCCGTTCACGCACCTCCGTTGCGATCCACGCTGCAGTCACCGAAACTAAAAGAAAGAGGTTCTAAACCACACAAATATATACCTTTTCCCTTACCCAGCAGTCCCCTGGTCCTCCGAAAACAAAAGGGAATTCACTTTTAAACTTACGCTGAAATTGACTTCACAGCTGTAAGCCCGTTCACGCACCTCCGTTGCTATCCACGCTGCAGTCACCGAAACTAAAAGTGAAAAGTAAAGGCAGAGCGTGTGAGACTGTAAAGACTGGCCGACACTGGTAATTGCAAAGACATCTGTTCTTTATGGCCTGATTGTGGTTTGGAACAAATAGACTCATGTGAATCAAATGATGTCCATCCCTGTGTGAGTGATAAGGAGTGCTAGGCCCCTCTTATCTTTGTGAGCAGCCACTACTTGTAGCTGCAGACTGCACGAAACACTCAGGAATGTACACCTAATAGAGATAGCAGGATGCGCCTCAATTACTTGTCACAAGGTAGAAACAGAACTCATGATCCATGTAGGGAGTGAGACCAGAATGGTTATTGATGATTCCTATGCTCTGGCTAATTAGCTTGCTTGTCCGCTTTGTTTTATCTTGCTGGTACAAAACAATATTTTATTAGTAACAAGTATGTATTGAGAATGGAGTGTATTGTAACCTCAGTAACAGATGTACTGCATGTCACCACATGGGTGAAGACGAATTGTACCGCACTGATTGGTTAAACAAGGAGGTGTAGCATGAATCTTAATGTATAAACAGTAGTACCTGTATCACAAACTTCACTTACTCTGGTGGACCAGACAGACTCTGGGGTGGAGTCAGTGTCGTTGCATTAGAGTAAGTCAGCCGGCTAAATGCGCAAATAAAGTAATTGATTTTACCTACACATCCGACTCGGTATATTTACTGAACCAGACTGAAGGCAAAAAGAACTCAGATTTACATTTTGGTGTCAGAAGTGGGATCTCAACAGACGACCGCCGATCATCAGCGAAATCAGAATCAGACTAGTGTTGGACGGAGAGAGGGGAAATGGGTCCCCGACGTGAGTAGTTGATATATGACCATGTCGGTTTTCCTCTGTCCCGTAGTCCGATAAAAGTTTGATCACTCGCTGATGGTCAGGTAAGATTGTCTGGGCGAGATCAATGATCAGTCTGGCGGATTAGAAAGACAAAGTTCAGTCGATGTAGGTATGACTGAGGTGTTATATCGTTAGGTCAGGTTCATGTTGGTTAGTTTAGACTACAGCTGATGGGAACTGAGGTTAAAGTTTTATTTTAGGTCAGGTTCAGTTGGTTAGTTTAGACTACGGCTGATGGGAACTGAGGTTAAAGTTTTATTTTAGGTCAGGTTTAGTCGGTTAGTTTAGACAACGGCTGAGGGGAACTGAGGTTAAAGTTTTATGTCAGGGTTAGTCGGTTAGTTCAGACTACGGCTGATGGGACTGAGGTTAAAGTTAAAGTTGGTCACGACTGAAGGCTTAAGCAGGTTGTTTTAGAATGGCTGAGGTTAAGGTTTTATTTGTATTTTTAGTTTCGAATAGGATAATTTGTGAGTAAAGTACTGTGTGATAAATATCCGGATGAAGGGAAAGTCTTCAGACAATTATCGGCAGGCTTAAATACGAAATTAGGAGTCCAATGGCCATTAGGGGGGACAAAAGATTTGGAAGTGACTAAAAAAAAACCCAAGAAAAAAAATCTGGAAACAAAATAAAGGCAATAGGGCCAAAGAATTAATTGGATTATGGAGACAATATTGTCAGGAGAAAAAAAATAGAATCCTCCTATCAAGTTGGCAAGAAAACGCCCTCAAATTAAGAATACCGATTAGTGAATGGGGAAACCAAAAGACTCTAAAAATTCTGTTGATCTCAACATTAACTGTGCCTGTTCGTCTCCTTGTGTGTGGTTCATCTTTTGTTTGTGTCTATTTGTTTTCTTGTGTCTTGTTCGTTTTCTTTCGTTTTAATGCTGCTTGATTCATAGAAAACTAGGGTTTGAGAAAGTAGAAGGAAGAATGGGCTCGACGGCTTGTAAGGAAGAAGGGTTGCCCCTGGGGACAAGTAAATCATGTCCTCTGGAGAAAGGCGACCCACGTCCGTTTGCCCACTCGAGAAAGACGCAGAAGCGCCACGGTAAAATATGTGTTTTTAAAGATAGGTATGTTTTCGAGTAAAAGTAAGTTACTGTGTCTTTGATTTGAATGTGAGAATGGTGGAAGCTTCCGCGATGGAATTGAATGTCTGGGATGTACAACTTGTGTTCTGTAAAACTGACTGTCGTTAACTCTTTGTTGTCTGGCCTTAATGATGAGAGAATGAGTCTGTTACTTTTTTTATTTTTACAAGTGTATATTTTGTGGGAACCTTGAATCATGTTTTGGTTGTGAATTCGTTGAACCTGTGTGTGTTCCTTGACATCGGGACAGGGAATTTTGAAAGAGATTTGGTATTTTGAATTCGTAACCCATTACAGAAATAAATTTTGGAAGTTGTTTGGAATTGAATGAGTGTGAAAGGTGATTGTTGAGTGTGTTCATTTCGATTTAGTGTTGTGCACCCAGGAATGGGATATAAAATTAAATTATATTTTAAGTTAAAATGTTATTTTGATTTTAAAAGCTGGTTTTGCAACTGTGAAAAGACAAGGAACAATTTTGTAAGAGATAAGCTTCAGCCTTGAAGGTCTGAAGATGTTTGGCAGAAATCCAATTTGAAGTTTACCACTCCTGCTTTAATTGGAGTTCCAGTTTAAAATCTGTTCTAATTTTTTTGGAGTTTAAATTAAAGACATGTTTTACTGACTTTTAAGTAGCAAATGTCAGGAATTGGATACTGGTTTAAGGGAGAGAAGAATAAACAAAGGAGATATAGGAAAGATTCTGTCTGTTTAAAGTTTGTTTAAGAAGCTGGTGTTAAATATTTTGTGTTAAGATTGTTAAATAACTTTTTCTTTAGTGTTTGGTTTTATTACAGTCATTTGAAAGGCACCTGAAGAATGAACAAGAAAATGACGTAATTTACCTATCTTTTGAAATAAGCACGTGCTATTCTGTTCTGTGTGTAGTTAATAAGTAGTATAAGTTAATACGTCTGAATTGAATTAATACTATTAAGGTTAATTGACCTGTTTATGTTGAAGAACTGGAAATTTCATTTGTTGCCACAATGAACTTTCAAGTTTATTATGTCATGTTTTGGAGGAGTCTTTGGTTCCGGGCAGAGGACTCACTCATATAACATTGGCAGTTTTTATTTTAAATATTATTGCAGTGAATTGGAATTCGGAATCATCTTTGTTAAAAAAAATAATAATCCTTGGATTAGAAACCTCTTATAAAAGATGAAAAATAAGTTTGGAAACAATTGGAGTTTAATCGAAAATGCTGTCTTTCCTGATGGAGATGGTTTCCTTTGAAGTTGATAATGTTACTAAAGATTTTGTTGTTTGAAAGTCCTAAGTATTAAAAAAAAACATTTAAAAAGCAGTTTAGTTCTTTTCCATTAAAAAAAAGGGTTACGTAAAGCGGCGCAGCGGAGAATGCTTTGCTTCGCCCCCTTGGAGACGAACAAGAAATTAACCATGCTCAACCATCCTTATCAATGAGACACAGTGCTTGAGAAGGAGAGATAGTTGCAAGCACTTCTGTCTTTAACATACAAAAAGTACAACCAAGTCTGGGCATAAGAAATTGGAATCAATAAACAAAATTCAATTGATATGAGTGGTTATTTAAAGCATTCAAAGGGAAATTTACTGTTATTTGAATTTGGAATAATCTGAGATGTCAAAAATCCAGTTTAATTTGGCAAGTTATTTAAGGAATTAAAATGTCATCTGAGGTAAAAAAAAAAAAGCATAAACAATATACACTAATGTCTGGAATCAAATGGAAATGTTTGATTTCTGTTTTAAGGAATTATGAATATTGTAAAGGTTCTCCAGGGCTCAAAATGAAATAGAATTATAATTAATGGGAATTGGCAATCAGATCTGGCTGATGCAAGCGCTAATAAAGGAATTCTGGGGATAAACAAATAGTGAAATAAACAGCTAATTTCCAAGAAGCCTCGAATTATCCAGTGACAGTCAGGAAAGTGTAGATAAGACTGGCAATTGATAGTTTTCTCTTGGAGATATGAGTTTTTAAAGAGAGCTACATTTGAAAGTCTGGCCATAACCTGAGACATCAGGACCCTGCAGTGGGTGGTAAGCAAAGATCTCAGATAGACACCACCAGCCCCCCCCCCCCTTTTCCTCACCGCTGATATTTGATCTTTTAATAAGATCACCTGAGAGTTCAGAATATGTGGCATGACAGTGGAATACCAGTGTAAGTGTGCAGATGTAATTTGTTATTTTGAAAGCAACGGAAGCATTTGTGGCATTTTCAACTTCAAAGGCGAGCAACCCTAAGGATACCAAAAGGATTGAAAAAAATAGTTTAAAATGGAGTGTCGTTTTTTTTCCGATCAGAGAAGGAAAAGGTTTTGTAACGTGACGCAGCTGAGACGATTTTGCTCCGCCACTTTAAAAAAAAAACCCCGCTGCAGCTGCTGTTTTTCCATTTAATCCACCACACAATTTTGCATTGCTGAGAGTAAAATTTATACATATTGGACATTGTTAAATTTTAAATTTCTAAATTGACAGATAGAATTGGACAAATTAACCCATTGGGCTCGGGGCAGAGCCACAAAGGATTCTTTGTGGGTTGCTTTTAAGCAGGTGACGACAGGCCATGTGAGAATTGATGCCACAGCAAGAGATCCAGCAGCTTTGAGAATTTAAGACCTTAATTGCAGACATCAAATATCACAGCATCTTCATCAATGAGACAATTTTCAGCATCTGCAGTATTTTGCTTTTATTTTAGTGGACAATTTAATCTACCAGGTGTGTCAGATTTTGACAGCAAAGGCCCTCAAGGGACCTTTTGTGTCAAAATCATTGGGGGGGGTGTACAAGGGAAAGAGCCAACAATCAAACCAGCATTCAAAATTTATTAAACGGACAACAAGCTCCAATCACCCGGATTACCCCCACATTTTAATTACTAACGAGTAAGGTTACGACCCAACAGCCACAAGTGACTGGTCTCCCTTGCCCGGCCTTGACTACAGAATGGACTTGCGATAATAAAAACTAATAAAATTGTATATGATAACATAAAGCTCGAGTTGGTTCCGGTAATATTGAATATCTCAGATATCCAGCTACCTGGCTGGTGCCCTAAGAACCGAGAGTTGTACAAGGTATTACTGTAACAATTGCTGAGACAGGAATTTGGTAATGAGGGAATAATAAAGGGAAAGAGACATAAACATAGTTTAGTGAATGACGCAGCCACAGTCCTTAATAAGGGAACTTCAATTGTCAATACTATAGATTTGGAAAATGTGGACCAGAATGTTAGAACGCTTAGTCAGCTAGTAAAGGATATTTTGAAAAAGGAACAAAAGGGACTGAGTGGTGTAGCTAAAGTAGGAAAGACTTGATGAATACGGTGACAGGAAGGGCAATGAGGTTGCCAGGGGATGTCATAGCAGGAAATAGGACCCGCAAGAGAAAGGGTTAAAGATTTGTGAAGGCGCTGTGCAGACAACTGCACAAGGTGAGGCAGGAGGTTCTATAGAAACATGATAGAGGAACAGACAAAGGTGCCTGTTGTGGGAGACAAAGTAATCGTAAAGGGAAGGGCCGATAGAAATACATGGTCCCAACTAAAAAAATATAATCAAGGGAATAATGGTAGTATTGATAGGCATTTGGATTATTATTAGATGGGTTACTAACTGGGCAACGATTGTGGGGAACGAAACCCGAGCACAATGGGACCATATCGATAATTTCAAAAGAGTAGAGATGATAAGAATATAAATTAACTCCTGGATTCCCCAGGACATGTTCGGTCCCCACAGGTAGACATGTATCCCTCATCGGAGGATACTCACAACATGGACAAGTACTAACACCAGGTGACCACCAGGGCAGTGTGTTTAAATTACAGATATAACCACTAGTGGCGAATGGGAAAGAACTGGACTGCAGTGGCTGTGGGGCCTGAAGAACAAAGACCCGGTAATGGATGCACAACGGATTAATGAAAGGAATATTGATATGCACTATATGAACTATGGGGCATTGCACAACATGTTGGAAGGGAAGTGTGTACGGTGTTCCACAGATGACCGTGCTAACTGCGTGATCAGACAGAAAGGGGAAGGGGTGACTGAGAGCTGTGCCTTTGGAATTGTTTGTGCCCCTCTCATTGGGCAACAGATGATAAGGAAAGTTGAAAGGAACATGGATGTGTGTGGGTACATCGAGCCCAGGGGAAGCGTTGTATGATAATGTTAAAAATGAGATTGTGCCTGTCCTGGTCAATATCTCAGGGATGCAAATGCCGGGATATTGTACGGAACAGGCAAGAAATATGTATAGTGTATTAAGTAAGATTGTAATGCAGCAGGCTGCCGATGCCATGGGTGCCGTCAGATTTCGAGGTCAGAATCAACTTTATAGGACAAGGAGAGGGATAGTTAATGACCTTGCTACCGGATTCAGTACCGGTGCCTCCATAGTAAAATACAGTTAATACTGGCCATAATATGGGGCATACTAGCTTGCCGTTCATGCAGGCGCTCTGTGCAGCGAAGGAGGATGAAAACCAGAGAAAAGGCAAGGGAGACAATTTGTCTATCTAGAAATATTATTTTAGTCTTTTGGGCCTCCTTATCTCGAGAGACAATGGATACGCGCCTGGAGGTGGTCAGTGGTTTGTGAAGCAGCGCCTGGAGTGGCTATAAAGGCCAATTCTGGAGTGACAGGCTCTTCCACAGGTGCTGCAGAGAAATTTGTTTGTTGGGGCTGTTGCACAGTTGGCTCTCCCCTTGCGCCTCTGTCTTTTTTCCTGCCAACTACTAAGTCTCTTCGACTCGCCACAATTTAGCCCTGTCTTTATGGCTGCCCGCCAGCTCTGGCGAATGCTGGCAACTGACTCCCACGACTTGTGATCAATGTCACACGATTTCATGTCGCGTTTGCAGACGTCTTTATAACGGAGACATGGACGGCCGGTGGGTCTGATACCAGTGGCGAGCTCGCTGTACAATGTGTCTTTGGGGATCCTGCCATCTTTTAGTAACCAGTAACATATAATATTAGTGAACAGTGACATTTCAAATAATAAGAGTGTTTGTAGTACATACAGTTTGTGAATGTTAGAATAAATTCGAGAAAATTCGAGGCAAATTGATGCAAGACAGGTGCCAGTTTGGATCAATGACACCCAGTTGGAATACTTAACTAGTCACACAAATGATAAAATTACCCGGTGCCAAATCAGAAAATTTAAAGTATGGAAAGATCAGGAATGTGTAAATACAGGATCTATGAGTATTAGATTAGATTAGAGATACAGCACTGAAACAGGCCCTTCGGCCCACCGAGTCTGTGCCGACCATCAGCCACCCATTTATACGAATCCTACACTAATCCCATATTCCTACCAAACATCCCCACCTGTCCCTATATTTCCCTGCCACCTACCTATACTAGTGACAATTTATAATGGCCAATTTACCTATCAACCTGCACGTCTTTTGGCTTGTGGGAGGAAACCGGAGCACCCGGAGAAAACCCACGCAGACACAGGGAGAACTTGCAAACTCCACACAGGCAGTACCCAGAATCGAACCCAGGTCCCTGGAGCTGTGAGGCTGCAGTGCTAACCACTGCGGCTGCAGTGCTAACCACTGCGGCTGCGCCACTGTGCTGCCCTGGAGTAGTAATGAGAATACCTGTAATTCTGGGAGATAAGTTAGGGATGCAATTAGACAAAGTAGAAACTACAGGAGTGATAAGGGGAAAAGATTACATAAAATACAATGATATTTTACCCTATGTTATGGAAGTTGGAAAAGAGGTAATTGGAACTGTCCATTGTCTGAGGGTAGTCTGGAAAACCAGGTGGTCATAAGTCCTCATCCTAAATATAAAACGGCAGAATCAAAATGTGGGCTTAATGCCACTGTAAATTACACCATGGAGACTAGGAAAGCATTGTCAGAGCTAACCCATGTGGCCTATATGAGAAAGGGGAGATATTGCTTAACCACCACAGCGAAGGAGTACCAGTATGGACATAAACGGACTTGTCCGTTGAGCAACAGTACATTTTGGTTCAACCCACAAATACCAACCCGAGTAGGGAAGATGGAGTTGGTACAGATACGTAAGCAAAAGACAGAAACAATAACTGTGACAGAAAGTATTAAGGAGGATTTGACTATTCAGCCATTGCCCACACGCTTGGGTAACGATCGACAGCAGCGAGAAGTCATTGCTGTAGTGTAATACAATTTGGAACAACAGTCGAAGATGCAACAAGATGAGATTGACGAGATAAATGATTCTTCCTGGCAGGATGACTTATGGAACTGGGGGTCAGACGTGCAGATACACCCCTGGTTTAGAATTATCTCCCATGTCCTGATAGTGGTTTGGGGTATCATGGTGTTATATGTGACCTACTTAATTTGGCAACTTTAGAAATTAATTAGGCGATGTAAGAGGATGTATGAACACAGGTTGGACAGCTACCCGAAAAAGCAACTGGTGTTCGAACTTGCTCTTTCAAAGGAGGGACAATTAGTTATGCCATAAAAGGGTAATTGTATAACCTTTTCATATATACTTAAAATTAATTAATGAATGATCAATGTACTCTAAGATGTTTGTACAATCGAAATTGTAATTGTATAAGTGTGCCACCTTTTATATTGCAAACGAGTAACTGAAGCCCTTGCAAAATTTGTGCCTTTACAGAGTTCCCGCAGGCCCCTATTATGGCACAAGCAGGCAACGTATTGAGTGCGACCCCTCTGGGTGTTGAAGGCTGTTTCTAGACAAATAGAGACCATTAAAGGCACCTAGGTGGGATCAAGGGAATGATTTTTAAAAATGGTTTGTCTGTGAGAACAGAATTTAGATTTTAGATTTTTTAAGAACAGAATTACATGGGAACATTTAAGATGAAACAATTAATCAATCATGTATTGCTAACAAGCTAGCTTCAGTGCTGCAGGGAGGGACAGCTTCTCAGAAATGACTTCATAACTTCAGGGCTGCAGAGGCAACTTGGCCTTGCAGCTGGTACAGCGAGAGAGCGAGACATTGTACTTCAACAGCACTCTTCTTATCACCCAGACATGATAATCCTAGGGAACAGTCAGAATGAAAAACATACTGACCAGGCTAATACACGCCCCCTTGTTGGAGGGTGGCTCAGCCTACCCTTCTGATTCAGCAGTTGCTGAGTTTTTTCTTTTATATTTGCTTTTATATTATACTGTTTAAATGTTATTTGAGTAAATAGATCCAGATAATCCTAGTGAATATATGTAATCATATATAAGTTGATCAGTAGAGAGAAGGTTATCATAGAATGATTAAAGGGGGGAATGTGGAAGTGAGCAGAAAGGCATGGCACTATGCTTAATGGGAAATATAGCCAAGTTAGGAATAGTAGCTTTGCTGAGCTTTGATTTTAAGTGGCAGAAACCACAATGAAATAGTTAAAAGTAAAGGCAGAGCGTGTGAGACTGTAAAGACTCGCCGACACTGGTAATTGCAAAGACATCTGTTCTTTATGGCCTGATTGTGTGACTCCCTGTGGTTTGGAACAAATGGACTCCTGTGAATCAAATGATGTCCATCCCTGTGTGAGTGATAAGGAGTGCTAGGCCCCTCTTATCTTTGTGAGCAGCCACTACTTGTAGCTGCAGACTGCACGAAACACTCAGGAATGTACACCTAATAGAGATAGCAGGATGCGCCTCAATTACTTGTCACAAGGTAGAAACAGAACTCATGATCCATGTAGGGAGTGAGACCAGAATGGTTATTGATGATTCCTATGCTCTTGCTAATTAGCTTGCTTGTCCGCTTTGTTTTATCTTGCTGGTACAAAACAATATTTTATTAGTAACAAGTATGTATTGAGAATGGAGTGTATTGTAACCTCAGTAACAGATGTACTGCATGTCACCACGTGGGTGAAGTCGAATTGTACCGCACTGATTGGTTAATCAAGGAGGTGTAGCATGAATCTTAATGTATAAACAGTAGTACCTGTATCACAAACTTCACTTACTCTGGTGGACCAGACAGACTCTGGGGTGGAGTCAGTGTCGTTGCATGAGAGTAAGTCAGCCAGCTAAATGCGCAAATAAAGTAATTGATTTTACCTACACATCCGACTCGGTATATTTACTGAACCAGACTGAAGGCAAAAAGAACTCAGATTTACAAGAGGACAGTTAAGAGTATGGGTCTAGAGTTAATGTAGGCAGATTTCCTTCCCTAAAGGACATTCGTGAACCAGATGGGTTAGACGGCAGTCATTGATAGTCTCAGTGCTAATGATGCCATGAAACTATCATCGGTTCCAGGATTTTTATGAATTAATTGAATTTAAAGTATGGGGGATTTTAACCCGTGTCCCCAGGGCCTTAATCTGGGCCTCTAGATTACTAGTTCAGTGACATTGCCACGACTCCACCGTCTCCTCTCAATTTATGATCTAGTACTAGGGGGCATAGTCAAAACATGGAGCCTGACCTTTCATTAATCCACTGCTGGGTCCTGTAAACTCGAGCATTAACCCACCCCTGGTCCCTGTGTACAATCTATATTCATGACTTAGACGAAGAGACTGAGAGTAATGTATCTAGGTTTGCTGACAATACAATGTTAGATGGGAATGCAAGCTGTGAGGAGGACACAAAGAGGTTACAAAGAGATATAGACAGGTTAAGTGAGTGGGCAACAAGGTGACTGATGGAATATAATGTGGAGAAGTGTGAGATTATTCACATTGCTCGTAAGAATAGAAAAGTGGAATATTTTTTAAAAGGCATGAATCTTAAAAATGTTGATGTTCAGAGACTTGGATGTACTCGTACAAGGAACATAAAAAGTTAGCATGCAGGTACAGCAAGCAATTAGAAAGGCAAATGGCAATTGGGCCTTTATTGCAAGTAGCTTGGAGTACAAGATTAAAGAAGCCTTGCTACAATTGTACGGGGCTTTAGTGATACCACACGTGGAATAAATTATTCATTTCACGGCATCGGTGGCAACGTTGGCATTTGTTGCCTATCCCTAATTGTCTCTTAAGAAGGTGGTGGTGAGCTGCCTTCTTGAACCACTGCAGGCCATGTGGGTTAGGTAGATCCACAGTGCTGTTATGAAGGGAGTTCCAGGATTTTGATATAGCGACAGTGAAGGAACGGCGATATAGTTCCACGTCAGGATGGTACGTGACTGGGTGGGGAACTTGCAGGTGGTCATGTTTGAATGTATCTGCTGCCCCTGTCCTTCGAGGGATAGAGGTCGTGGGTTTGGAACGTGCTGTCGAAGGAGAGTTGCAGCAGTGCATCTTGTAGATGGTACACACTGATTCCGCTGTGCATTGATGGTGGAGGGAGTGATTGACACCCCATCCACAAACAATCAAGTGGGCTGCTTTGTCCTCGATGGTATTGAGCTTCTTGAGTGTTTTGTGCTGCTGTCATCCAAGCAAGTGGAGAGTATTCCATCTCACTCCTGACTTGTGCCTTGTAGATGGTGGACAGGCTTTAGGGAGTCAGGAGGTGAGTTACTCGCCACAAAATTCCTAGCCTCTGACTTGCTCTTGTAGCCACGGTATTTATGTGGCTACTTCAGTTCAGTTTCTGGTCAATCGTAGCCCCGAGGATGTTGATAGTGGGGGATTTGGCAATGGTAATGCCATTGAATGTCAAGGGGAGATGGTTAGATACTCTCTTGTTTGAGATGGTCTTTGCCTGGCACTTGTGTGACGTAAATGTTGCTTGCCACTTCTTAGCCCAAGCCTGAACGTTGTCCAGGTCTTGCTGTATTTGGACATGGGATGCTTCAGTATCTGAGGAGTTGTGAATGGGACTGAATATTGGGTAATCATCAGTGAACTTCCCCACTTCTGATGTGTAGAGGCTTTTAATTTGTTTTACATATACAGATTTTTTTAACTTCATTCTTGGGATATGGGAATCACTAGCAAGACCAGCATATGTTGTCAATCTCCAGTTGCCCGTTGAGAAGGTGAGGGTGGGTCTGTTTGATCCATTATACTGTCCCATCAAACACTTCCAGGACAGGCACAGCACGGGATTGGCTGGAGAGCTTGGAGCATTTCCTGTGTGCAATTAGACGAACCAGCTGCACCTGAGCAGGCTGTGGGAGCTGGAACTGGAGAGGAGAGAGGAGAACCGCAACTCAGAGCTTCAACTGTGGAGCAGTTTCTGCTTTTCAAGAACGGAGAAAACTTACATGTCATTTTGGAGAGGTGGGTGTGGGAGCACCAGAGAACTGTTTCTGTTTGGACTGTTGATGGGAGGCAGGAGGTGCTGGAAGATCCAGGGGTGGGGCTGCCAAATTCTGTGGGGAGGCTCTGCAATTGCTCCTGTGGTTTTCTTCCATCCTGCATAAAGGGGGCTCCCTCCCCACCACAACTGTGTGGCTCAGGACGGCTGGAGCTGCCCAGCTGAAAAAAGTCATTATACAACAGCAGGTAAAGGAGAGAACCGGGCGGCTATCGCCGACCCGGGCGAAGAACCCACCCCTAACTGGAAGACTGGACTGTGGACTCTGCAGCAATGTGCTCCAACCACCGATCATACAGCAACATCCTTGCAGCCGTTCTCTCCCTTCCAACTATCGGCCACCTATCCACTCCTCTCCTTTTCCTTTCCACCCCTATCCTCCTCTAATACCACCCCACCCCCCATTCATATTGCTTAAGTTTAAAAAAAAACTGGTGTTTACTTTGTTTCTTAGGGGTGGGCATGGCTATTCGACCCCATGGCAAGCTCCTCTTTACCGGTGGCGGGGCGTTCTTGCACGTATGCTGTTGACGCTGCGACAGCTGCACCTGTTGCCCCGTCACTGTTTGCACTGATAACATTAAAGCATGGGCTCAAGAGCAACATCCACTCCAATATGCCAATAGAGACATGCGTGATAACAAAGGCCGTTTGGCTATTGTTGATGCGTCTAAAATGTACGGGAAGGCTGTGTTATTCCTGAAGACTGAGCGTGCGGTGTCCCTAGCCCTGAGCAAGGGGCTCACTAGGGCAGGACCTTTCTGCCATTAGACCCCCCTGGAGGCCATTGCGTGACGGGTCAAAGAACAAACAAAGAACAAAGAAAATTACAGCACAGGAACAGGCTCTTCGGCCCTCCAAGCCTGCGCCAATCCAGATCCTCTATCTAAACATGACGCCTATTTTCTAAGGGTCTGTATCTCTTTACTTCTTGCCCATTCATGTATCTGTCTAGATACATCTTAAAAGACGCTATTGTGCCCGCTTCTACCACCTCCGCTGGCAACGCGTTCCAGGCACCCACCACCCTCTGCGTAAAGAACTTTCCACGCATATCCCCCCTAAACTTTTCCCCTTTCACTTTGAACTCGTGACCCCTAGTAATTGAATCCCCCACTCTGGGGAAAAAGCTTCTTGCTATCCACCCTGTCTATACCTCTCATGATTTTGTACACCTCAATCAGGTCCCCCCTCAACCTCCATTTTTCGAATGAAAATAATCCGAATCTACACAACCTCTCTTCATAGCTAGCGCCCTCCATACCAGGCAACATCCTGGTGAACCTCCTCTGCACCCTCTCCAAAGCATCCACATCCTTTTGGTAATGTGGCGACCAGAACTGCACGCAGTATTCCAAATGTGGCCGAACCAAAGTCCTATACAACTGTAACATGTCCTGCCAACTCTTGTACTCAATACCCCGTCCGATGAAGGAAAGCATGCCGTATGCCTTCTTGACCACTCTATTGACCTGCGTTGCCACCTTCAGGGAACAATGGACCTGAACACCCAAATCTCTCTGGACATCAATTTTCCCTAGGAAATTTTCCATTTACTGTATAGTTCACTCTTGAATTGGATGTTCCAAAATGCATCACCTCGCATTTGCCCTGATAGAACTCCATCTGCCATTTCTCTGCCCAACTCTCCAGTCTGTCTATATTCTGCTGTATTCTCTGACAGTCCCCTTCACTATCTGCTACTCCACCAATCTTAGTGTCGTCTGCAAACTTGCTAATCAGACCACCTATACTTTCCTCCAAATCATTTATGTATATCACAAACAACAGTGGTCCCAGCACGGATCCCTGTGGAACACCACTGGTCACAGGTCTCCATTTTGAGAAACTCCCTTCCACTGCTACTCTCTGTCTCCTGTTGCCCAGCCAGTTCTTTATCCACCTAGCTAGCACACCTTGGACCCCATGCGCCTTCACTTTCTCCATCAGCCTACCATGGGGAACCTTATCAAACGCCTTACTGAAGTCCATGTATATGACATCTACAGCCCTTCCCTCATCAATCAACTTTGTCACTTCCTCAAAGAATTCTATTAAGTTGGTAAGACATGACCTTCCCTGCACAAAATCATGTTGCCTATCACTGATAAGCCCATTTTCTTCCAAATGGGAATAGATCCTATCCCTCAGTAACTTCTCCAGCAGCTTCCCGACCACTGACGTCAGGCTCACCGGTGTATAATTACCTGGATTTTCCCTGCTACCCTTCTTAAACAAGGGGACAACATTAGCAATTCTCCAGTGCTCCGGCACCTCACCCGTGTTTAAGGATGCTGCAAAGATATCTGTTAACGAACGCACCAGCTATTTCCTCTCTCGCTTCCCACAGTAACCTAGGATAGATCCCATCCGGACCTGGGGACTTGTCCACCTTAATGCCTTTTAGAATACCCAACACTTCCTCCCTCCTTATGCCGACTTGACCTAGAGTAATCAAACATCTGTTCCTAACCTCAACATCCGTCATGTCCCTCTCCTCGGTGAATACCGATGCAAAGTACTCGTTTAGAATCTCACCCATTTTCTGTGACTCCACGCATAACTTTCCTCCTTTGTCCTTGAGTGGGCCAATCCTTTCTCTAGTTACCCTCTTGCTCCTTATATATGAATAAAAGGCTTTGGGATTTTCCTTAACCCTGTTTGCTAAAGATATTTCATGACCCCTTTTGGCCCTCTTAATTCCTCGCTTCATTTTATCAAATCATTTTATCAAATGTTCCGCCCTTCATTCCTGGTGAGCTCCTCCTTCCCCACCTGCACCATCAGGGGGAAGTAAAGACAGGGCTCATCCCAGTCCAGGTTGGTCTTCGTGAGAACAGCCTCCGGCATATGTACTCCTTCCGTTGCCAGCTCTTTATGGCGCTGGTGTGGGAGGAGGTTACAGAGGGCCAGTTTAATGTGGAGTTCCAGGGGGCGGCCTCCCGTGTCTTCTGGACCTCGGACGGGGTGTGGTGCCATGCCTGCAAGGGGGTGAGGCATGTTCGGAAGAGCTGCCCCAACCTCCAGGCCACCAACTCCACCTCGGCGGCCCAGGGTGTTGCCGCTGCACCTTCTACTCCCCCAACACCTGCAACAACCACCGCTCAGGCATGGTGCAGTTCAAAACACCCAAAAGCACGCCCCCTGGACACAAGAGGAGGACCTAAGCCAGGGCTTAGCCCTAGGGCCAATCCAGGGGAGCCCACCTGCCCTGTGGCTGAGCTCGGGCCCAAGGGATCTGGGCAGGGGGGTTGCGGATGTCGAAGCAGAGGCCTCGACTGTGATTGAGGCCTATGAGCCTACGCGCTCCTCCTGGAATAAGAGGAGGAGGTGCTCCTCCTCTGAAGAAGGCCCTGAACTATGAGGTTCATCTCCTGGCGCGGGTCCTCGGGTTCCCCCTGCCACCAGCACCATGAGGACCTCGAGCCCTGTGCGGAAACCCTCCATCCCTTGGAATGGAGGGGGAGAAGATGCCTCTATAATCTTGGCAACTACCGAGGTGAGGAGCCCGCCCATGGTGGCGCAGTCTGTGGACCCACAAGGTGAAAATATTCCATCTGCCACTCGATCAGGTGCCCTGGGTGGGGACGAATCCTGTCAGGGTCAACCCTCCCAGTATCCTAGCACTGCTGACCAGGATGTACCCGACCCTGAGGCCGATTTGCGTGTTTTTCTGTCTGCTGGGCCTGTGGGCAGAAGATGGCCTCTCTTTACCTCAAGTCCTGGCTTTGGCTGGATTTGTGGAGTCGGCAATTACTGTCTCCTCTGGGAGGCTCATTGGCTTGGGTTTGGAGGTGGAGTGGGGTCCTGAACTGCTGGCACCCACAACCTTCAGTTCTGTTCAAGAACCCAGAGAGGACTCTTCCACCATCAGTCCTGGGGGGGTGAGTTCAACAGCTGGCACAGTTGGGACACCCGCCCCACAAGTGTGGTGGGTGTCAGCCGCTGGCGGTGACGACCCGGAGGAGGATGGGGACTCGGTGTGGGGCAAGGAGGATGTTCCTGAATCCATTGCCAGTGAGGACTCCCTCTTGCCTCCCACCAAGTCTCCTCTGATCCCCACAGCGAAACTCTGGGGTTTCCTTGTGGCATGCAGGTGTTGCCGCAATAAAGTTCACCTGGGTCTTGGCTGAAGGTGGAATCGGGCGCTAATTATCCAGTCCATCTGTACCGCCCTCAAGATGGAGGGGAAGGGCACGAGCATGAAACTGGTTGAGAGGCGCTGGTTTAAAGTGTTCCTCAATGGGTTGCTGGGGAGTGGAAGGCGAGGTGCCGGGTTTCTAATTACTTTTGACATGAAGATAACCATAACCAGCATCAGTGGCAGCAAGGGGGTCTCACCGCAGATTTCACAATCTCTCAGTCCACAGGGAAGGGAGATATGTGGTGAACTTTCTGCAGGAAACCCACACTGTTCCGGGAGACGAAGCCACCTGGCTCTTGGAGTGACAGGGTTGGGTCTACACAAGTCACTTACGCCTATTTCTAGTGGGGTGGCTATCTTGTTGGCCATGACTTTTCAGGCGCAGATCTTATTGGTCAAGGAGCTAGTGTCTGGCCGCTTCCGCCACCTTGCCTTACGCCTGGGTAGTGTGCCACTCCACTTTGTGAATGTGTATGCGCCCAGGCCCGGCGCAGTGCAAGCGCGCTTCGTTGGAGACATGTCCGTTCTCTTGAGCTCCATTGACAGTGGCGAGTGCATCATCCTTGGCCGGGGGGATTTTAACTGTACCCTCGAGGTGAGGGATCAGTCCGGTCCCCAGCGCTGCCAAGCGTCGGTGGAGAAGCTGAGGGGACTGATCATCTCCCTCAACTTGATAGACGTCTGCCGGAATCTCCAACCCGACTCCATGCCTTCACCTGAAGGTCTGGAGGAGGAAGGTCCCGAATCGACAGCCTCTACATTTCGCAGGCGTGCGTCTCTTGCATCTCGGCGGCTTCCATGTGGCTGGTGCAGTGCTCGGGCCATCACCTGGTGTGGGCAGAGTTCACTTCCCTCTGCACAAGGGTGGGGGTCCACGTCCTGGCACTTTAACAACCGGCTCCAGGAGGACGAGCGATTCCGGGACTCGTTCCGTCGATTCTGGGCTGACTGGAGAAGGAGGCGGGGGGCTTCTTCTCCTTGAGGCAATGGTGAGATGTGGGAAAGGCTCACATCAGTGTCTTCTGTCAGGAGTAAGCGAAGGGGTCGACCAAGAGGCGTGAGCCGAGATTGGGCACCTAGAAAGGGAGGTGCTCGACTTGGAGTCCCGTCTAGGTCGGGCCATCACGGACCCGGCCCTGTGGCAGGACTACAGAGAGAAGAAGGGGACGCTGAGGGACCTGCAGCTCATAGGGTCCCGAGTCGCGCTCGTGAGGTCGCGGATCCAAATCCTGGAAGATTTGGGCCGTGTCTCACCCTTCTTCTAGACACTGGAAAAATGGCGGGGGGTCCGTAAACAGTTCATTGACCTGCTGGCCGACGACGGGTCCTCCATCGTGGATCTGGAGGGAATGGGCATTTTGGTCCGAACCTATTACAGTGTGTTGTTCTCTCCGGATCCATCTAGCGAGGACGTGCGCAGAGTTTTGTGGGAGGACCTGCCAAAGGTCAGCCCCGAGGGTGCTGAAGGTTTGGAGGCTCCGCTCACATTGACAGAGCTGACCAGCGCCCTCCACCAGCTCTCAAGGGGCAAATCCCCGGGTCTGGACGGGCTTACCATGGAGTTCCTTAGGGTGTTCTGGGATGTCCTGGGGTACGATTACGTGCGGATCCTAGAGGAAAGCCTGGCGACCGGGGAGATGCCTTTGTCATGGCACTGGGCGGTCATCGGCCTGCTGCTTAAGAAGGGGATCTCCGCTTACTTAAGAACTGGCGTATGCTTTCCCTCCTCAGCACAGATTATAAGATATTTTCCCGTGCTATGTCTACCTGCCTGGCTCCATGCTGGCCCACATGATCCACCCGACCAGTCCTACATGATCCCGGGCCAGTCCATCCTGCACAACATCCACCTAGTCCGGGACTTGATCCATTTTTCCCAGAGGAATGGTCTGTTGGTCGCCTTTCTTCCCTTGATCAGGAGAAGGCGTTTGGCAGGCTGGATCACGTATTCTTTTTCGGAACTCTGCGTGCATTTGGACTCGAGCCACATTTTGTGGCCCGGGTCCGACTTTTATACGTCACTACAGAGTTCCTGGTTAAGGTTAATGGGTCCTTGATAGCACCCCTTTGCTTCAGGAGAGGAGTGCGTCAGGGAAGCCCCATGTCCAACCAATTGCATACCATCTGCGTGGAGCCATTCCTGTGCCTATGCTTCGCAGAAGGTTGATGGGTTTGGCTCTGTACAGGCCGGCCATGCGGGTCGTCCTCTTGGCTTACGCCGCTGGCGTGTTCCTCACAGTCATTGATCCTGTTGACTTGCGGAGGATGCGCGAGTGCCAGCAGACCTTTTCTGCCGCGTCCTCCGCATGGATCAATTGGGAGAAATATTCCCAACGCCTGGTGGGTCAGCGGCGGGTGGATTCCCTGCTGGAGAAATTAACACCTTTTGCATGGAGCACCACGCACCTTCTTGAGCTGGGAGTCCACCTTAGCCCCACTGAGGAAGCCTGGCTGGCAAACTGGCAGGAATTAGAAGTGAAAGTCACCACTCGGCTGGGGCGCTGGACAGGACTGCTCCGAGTGCTGTCCTACAGCGACCGAGTGCTGGTCATAAACCAAATGGTGGCCTCGATGCTGTGGTACTGGTTGGTCACTTTCGCCGCACTTTCTGCATTTGCCACCAAGATCCAGGAGAATCTCGTCGATTTCTTCTGGGGCAATAGGAAACACTGGGTCTCTGACAAGGTCTTGAGTCTCCCGATTGAGGAGGGCTGCCATTTGAGCAAAGAACAAAGAAAATTACAGCACAGGAACAGGCCCTTCGGCCCTCCAAGCCTGCGCCGATCCAGATCCTCTACCTAAACATTTGCTGGCGTGCGTCCGCACCCATGCTGCAACTGTCTTCGGACCCTGCAAAGATACCTGCACGAGTGTACTCCCAGATGGTGTGCGCTAGCGATGTATTTTTTCCGCTAGGAGCACTGCCTTCAAGACGACACGCAGCTCCCGGAGGAAAACGTCAGCCTCTCTGAGGGAGTTGCCTGTCCTTTACCGGGATCTGTTCAGAATCTGGAACATTGTCGCCTCCAGTCAAGGTGCTCCCTGGCCGACCGAGGAGAGCGGCTCGGCTGTCCAGGCGGCACGCTCCGGGTTGGACTGATGGGTGGAGGAGTAGCCGAAGCCCCTGGAATGTTCCTCACTTCAGGTGACGAGGGGGCTCGGGATTGCGGAGTGCTCCCGGCCGAGCTGACCCCTGTTCGGCCGGAACTGCTCATATGACCCAACGACCGAAACCTTCCTCGGTGCCAGTCCCACACAACCTGAGCCCCCTCTCGGAAATGCCCTCCGTGCCATTTCACATGGCACGGAGGGCATTTCCGAGAGGGGGCTCATTTCACATGGCACAGAGGGCTTTCCTGTACGGGCTGCTCCTGCACACTCTCCTCTTCCTTGCCCTCGCCAGCTGGCCGGACATGCCGTGGCGGTCCTTAATGCCATCTGGCTGCGAGGGGAAATCCTGGTGGAGGTCTCTCTATGTGGGGGTCCTCCCCCTTTACATCGGGGACCTGGGTGGAGGGTGCTGCACAGGGTAGTTCCGTGCAATAGACTTTTAAGCAGGTTCATGGACTCCCAGGCCGCCTGTAATTTCTGTGGCCTGGATGAGTCCATCTTCCATGTATATATGGGGTATGCGAGGTTGCAGCCCCTATTTAAGTATTTAAAGGGGCTGCTCCTCAAGTTTTGGCTGAACTTCAGCCCCACATTTCTGATCTTTGGGCACCTGCTGCGGTTGGGCATGGGCCGGGAGGAGGATCACATGGTCGATTTGCTCTTGGGTCTGCCAAGGTGGCAATTCACAGGTCCAGGCTGTGCGCCGGGGGGGGGTCCATCCGCCCTGATTGCCTGCCCATCTTCTGCAGTTACATTTGCGCCTGGGTGTCCCTGGAGAAGGAGCATGCAGGGTACGCTTGAGGCCTTCCGCGACCGGTGGGTACCACAGGGACTGGAGTGCATCATTGACGCCGAGAATGGCATTTTAATTTGAGTTTTGTTTTATTTATTCGATTTTAATAGTTATTTTATAAAATGTGTAATCAGGGGGGCCTGAGGAATAAAGGCCCCCTCAACATAAAGTGCATAAAAGGGGCCTGGGGTATGAAAGCCACTTTAAAAAAAAAAGAGAAATAAACGGGGTTAGATACAGAATAAAGCTTCCTCTATATTGTCCCCATCAAACACTCCCAGGACAGGTACAGCATTGGGGTAAAAAAAACAATAAAAGAAAAATTAAAAAATGGGGTTGGCTGCTGGCTAGTTGGAGGTGCTGAGTGCATCAACGCGGGGCAGCTGACTGTTGCTGTGGGCAGAGGCTGGACGCTGGAAGACTGCTGCAACAGGGAGAGACTGAGATTGAAACAAAGGGTTTTCATCAGTTTTTTTTAAAAGAAGAAAGCAGGAGGCTAGAAGAACTGCCAGATCTTGAGTTTGGGTATTGTAGCCCTTTCATTGATTGTTGTGGGGAGGGGGAAAGGAAGAGACCGGAAGACCTCTGGGTGGGGTTGCTTATTTGAACAGGGAGCTCCTGTGTTTAACAGCATTGAATAGGAGCTCCCTCCCCACCCCAACGAGTTAGCCTGGGATAGCTGGAGCTGCCCAGGTGAAGAGACTGTCTCTTAACTGTGTAAACTACATCAGAAGCAGAGTGTGCCTGGGCAGCTACAGCTGTCCCAGGTGAAGACATCGCACCCCCTCCCACCACCAACTGGAAGACCAGCAAAAGGACTGCCTGAATTAACACCGTCAAATAGGCTGATTCCTCCTGACCCTCCTCTCATTCAGCCTCTCTCCCGAGCCATACCCTCCAGTCTGTGCTTTTTTGGGCTAATTCATTATTTGTTATTCCTTTCTCTCGATTTCTATTTTTATTTTTTCTCTCAACGGTGGGTGTGACTCTTCTACCCCATGGCTTCACTGTCCTGTCTGGTAGCGGGGCCTTCCTATGCTGCAGCAGCTGCTCCTGTGGCCCCGTCACCATTTACAATATTGAAATCGAAGCATGGGTGAAGAGTTACACCACCCCAATATGTCTATAGAGGCCTGTGTAAAGGCAATGGCCGAGGTTGTCGGCCCCTCGGCCATTGTGGCAGCCTCAAAAATGTACGGGAAGGCTGTGTTCTTCCTGAAGACCGAGTGGGCCATATCCCTGGCCTTGAATAAAGGGCTCACTGTGGGTGGCACTTTCCTGCCGTTGGACCCTCTGGGGACCACTGCGCAGCGGATAATATTATCAAACGTCCTGCCCTTCATTCCCAGTGAGCTCCTCCTCCCCCACCTGCACCATCTGGGGATCACCGCACTCCTGCTCGGTCTTTGGGAGCACAGCCTCCGACATGTCTACTCCTTATGCCGCCAACTATTTATGCAGCTGGCGCGGGAGGAGGTCTTGGAGGGCCATATTGATGTAGAGTTCCAGGGGACGGCCTACCGCGTCATCTGGACCTCGGACGGGGCACGGTGCCACGTCTGCAAGGGGTGGGGCATGTTCGTAAGAACTGTCCCAACCTCCCGGCCGTCAACTCCACCTCGGCGGCCCAAGGTGGCGCCACTGCACTTGGCCTTCCACTCCCTCCTCACAGTGAGGTGTTCATTACGGCTTTTAAGTACCTTTGACATGAAGATAACCATAGCCAGCCTCAACATCAACGGCAGCAGGGGGTCTCACCGCAGATTTCACAATCTCTCAGTCCTCAGGGAAGGGAGATACGTGGTGAGCTTTCTGCAGACCATTCCGGGAGATGAGGCCACCTGGCTCTTGGAGTGGCAGGGTGGGGTCTACATGAGTCACCTCACCCCTATTTCTAGTGGAGCGGCTATCTTGTTGGCCCAGACTTTACAGCTGGAGATCTTGGGGGTCAAGGAGCTAGTGCCGGGTCGCTTGCTCCACCTTGCCGTTCGCCTGGGTAGCATGCCGCTCCACTTTGTGAAGGTGTACGTGCCCAGTCCCGGTGCATTGCAAGCACGCTTCTTTGAAGAAGTGTCTGCTCTCTTGAGCTCCATCGATAGCGGCGAGTGCATCATCCTCGGTGGGGGGGGGGGTGGAATTTAACTGTACCCTCGAGGTGGGGGATGTCTCCAGTCCCCAGCGCCGCCAAGCGTCGGTGGAGAAGTTGAGGGGACTGATCCGCTCCCTCAACTTGGTGGACGTCTGGTGGAATCTCCATCCCGATTCCAGCGCCTTCACGTGGAGGTCTGGAGGAGGAGGGTCCCGAATTGACCGCCTCTACCTTTCGCAGGCGTACGTCTCCCCTGTCACGGCGGCCTCCATGCGGCTGGTGCCGTGCTCGGACCACCATCTAGTGTGGGCGGAGTTCATTCCGCTCCACACGCGGGCAGTGTCCGCTTACTGGCACTTTTAACAATCGGCTGCTGGAGGACGAGTGATTCCAGGACTCGTTCCATTGATTCTGGGCCGACTGGAGAAGGAAGCAAGGGGGCTTCCCCTCCTTGAGGCTATGGTGGGATGTGGGCAAGACTCACATCCATGTCTTCTGTCAGGAGTATGCGAAGGCGTTGACCAAGAGACGGGAAGCCGAGATCGGGCGCCTAGAGAGGGAGGTCATCGACTTGGAGTCCTGCCTTGGTCATGCCGTCGTGGACCCGGCCCTGTGGCAGGCGTACAAAGAGAAGAAGGGCGCACTGAGGGACCTGCAGCTCATAGGGTCCCGAGGCGCATACGTGAGGTTGCAGATCCAGATCCTGGAAGATTTGGACACGCCTCACTCTTCTACTCGCTGGACAAATAGCATGGGTCCGTAAGCAGCTCATTGAGCAGCTGGCCGCCGATGGATCCTCCATCATGATTCCGGAGGGAAGGGACCTCCTGGTCCGTACTTATTACATTGCGTTGTTCTCTCCGGATCAGTCCAGCGAGGACGCACGCAGAGTTTGTGGGAGGACCAACCGCAGGTCAGCCCGGAGGGCGCCGAAGGAATGGAGGCTCCGCTCATGTTAGCGGAGCTCACCGGCGCCTTCTACCACCTCTCGAGGGGCAAAACCCCGGGGTTGGACGGGCTGACCGTGGAGTTCCTCAGGGCGTTCTGGAGCGTCCTGGGGGACGATTATGCGCAGACCCTGGTGGAAAGCCTGGCGACCGGGGAGATGCCCCTCTCGTGGTGCAGGGCGGTCATCGTCCTGCTGCCGAAGAGGGGTGATCTCCGCCAGCTTAAAAACTGGCGTCCGGTCTCCCTCCTCAGCACGGATTATAAGAACTTTGCCTGGGCTATGTCTACCCGCCTGGCCTTGTGCTGGCTCACATGATCCACCCCGACCAGTCCTGCACAGTCCTGGGCCGGTCCATCTAGGATAACATCCACCTGGCCTGGGGCTTGATCCATCTTTCCCGGAGGACTGGTCAGTCGGTCGCCCTTCTCTCCTTCGATCAGGAGAAGGCGTTTGACAGGGTGGATCACGAATACCTTTTCGGGACTCTGCGCGCTTTCGGACTTGGGCCGCATTTTGTGGCCGGGTCTGACTTTTATACGCCGCTGCAGAGTGTCTGGTCAAGGTTAACGGGTCCTTGACGGTGCCCCTTCGCTTTGGGAGAGGAGTGCGTCAGGGATGCCCCATGTCTCTCCAATTGGACACCATCTGTCTGGAACTGTGCCTGCTTCGCAGGAGGTTGACGATATTGGCTCTGTGCGAGCCGGCCATGCGGGTCAACCTCTCGGCTTATGCCGATGACGTGCTCCTCGCGGTCACAGATCCCGTTGACTTGTGGAGGATTTACGACTTTCAGCAGACCTTTTCTGCCGCGTTCTCCGCGAGGATCAATTGGGAGAAATGTTCCGGTCTCCGAGTGGGTCAGTGGCAGGCGGGCTCCTTGCTGGAGGAGTTGACACCTTTTGCGTGGAGCACCACGCACCTCCTCTATCTGGGAGTCCACCTTAGTCCCGCTGAGGAAGCCTGGCCGGCAAACTGGCAGGTGTTGGAGGCGTAGGTCACCACTCGGCTGGGGCACTGGACAGGACTGCTCCGAGCGCTTTCCTACAGGGGCTGAGCGCTGGTCATAAACTAACTGGTGGCCTCGATGTTGTGGTACCGGTTGGTCACTTTGGCCCCGCCCCCTGCATTTGCCACCAAGATCCAGAAGAAACTCGTCGATTTCTTCTGGGGCAAGAGGAAACACTGGGTCTCTGCCGCGGTCTTGAGTCTCCTGATCGAGGAGGGCGGCCAGTCGCTGGTGTGCGTCCGCACCCAGGCTGCGCCTCTCTGCCTTTGGCCCCTGCAGAGATACCTGTGCGTTGAGCGTCCTCCCAGATGGTGTGTGCTGGCAACGTATTCTTCCGCCAGTGTCACTGCCTTCAAGATGACACGCAGCTCTCGGTGGAGACCATTAGCCGCGCTTTTTTTTTAAGAGATACAGCACTGAAACAGGCCCTTCGGCCCACCGAGTCTGTGCCGACCATCAACCACCCATTTATACTAATCCTACACTCGTCCCATATTCCTACCACATCCCCACCTGACCTTATATTTCACTACCACCTACCTATACTAGGGACAATTTGTAATGGCCAATTTACCTACCAACCTGCAAGTCTTTTGGCTTGTGGCAGGAAACCGGAGCACCCGGAGAAAACCCACGCAGACACAGGGAGAACTTGCAAACTCCACACAGGCAGTACCCAGAATTGAACCCGGGTCGCTGGAGCTGTGAGGCTGCGGTGCTAACCACTGCGCCACTGTGCCGCCCTGATGCGCCACTGTGCCGCCCTGAAGGAGTTGCCTGTCTTTTATTGGGATCCATTCCGTGTCTGGAACATGGTCACCTCCAGTCAGGGCGCTCCCCCGCCGGCGGAGGAGAGCGACTTAGCTTTCTGGGCAGCCGACTCCGCGGACGGACTGGAGGGCGGAGGAGTAGCTGAAGCCCCCGGGACGCCCCTCACTGCGGGTGGCGAGTGGATTCGGGAGAGCGGAGCGTTCCCGGCCGAGCTGAACCCCGCTCGGCTGGAACTGCTCATCGGACCCAAGCCCCGAAACCCTCCTGAGGGGCCTCCTGTCCTGCACAACCCGAGCGGCCTCTCGCAAATGCCCTCTGTGTCATTCCAATTGGCGCGAAGGAATTTCCTGTATGGGCTGCTCCTGCACACTCTCCACTTCCTTGCCCTCGTCAGTCGGCTGTACACGCCCTGGCGGTCCGCGTTGCCACCTGGCGGCGAGAGAAAACCCCGAGAGAGGTCCCTCTATGCGGGATTCCTCCCCCTTTTCATCGGGGACCTGGGGTGGAGGGTGTTGCACAGGGCAGTCCCGTGCAATAGACTTTTAAGTATGTTCACGGACTCCCAGGCCGCCTGTACTTTCTGTGGCCTGGACGAGTCCGTGTTTCACGTATATATGGAGTGTGCGAGGTTGCAGCCCCTCTTTGAGTATTTGAAGGGGCTGCTCCTCAAGTTCTGGCTGCACTTCAGTCCCACGCTCCTGATCTTTGGACACCTGGAGCGGAACGGCGTGGGCTGGGAGAAGGATCTTCTCGTCGGTCTGCTCCTAGGCCTGGCCAAGGTGGCAATTCACAGATCCATGTTCCGGGCCATCGGGGAGCCCGTCCTCCCTCATTGCCTGCCCCTCTTCCGTGGTTACGCTCGCACTCGGGTGTCCCTGGAGAAGGAGCATGCGGTGTCCGCCGACACACTTGAGGCCTTCCGCGACCGGTGGGCACCCCAGGGACTGGAGTGCATCGTCGACGCCGAGAATGGCACATTTTATTTGAGTTTTTGGCTTATTTATCTGTTTTTAATAAAGTTATTTTAAAAATATGTATATAAAGGGGGCCTGAGGAATAAAGGCCCCCTCGACATAAAAAAGGGGGTAAATACAAAGTAAAGCTCCCTCTACATTGCCCCATCAAACAATCAAGAGAGCGAATACGCAGATATTGTCATTCAGGAGGAGAAGAGTTAAATATTCAATGGGATAAGTAATATTAAAGTGCTCGTCCTACTTGAAGGTGGCTACATGGTGTGAAATGCATCCCAGAATGCTCAGAGAAGCAAGGGAGGAAATAGCAGAGCCTCTGGCCATAAAAAAACGGCGTTAGCTACAGAGTTAAGCTCCCTCTACACTGTGCCATCAAACACTCCCAGGACAGATGGTGCATCTTACTGATACTTCGGTTGTGGGTAAAATGTTGGAAAAGGTTATAAGAGATAGGATTTATAATCATCTTGAAAAGAATAAGTTCATTACAGATAGTCAGCACGGTTTTGTGAAGGGTAGGTCGTGCCTCACAAACCTTATTGAGTTTTTTGACAAGGTGACCAAACAGGTGGATGAGGGTAAAGCCGTGGCTGTGGTCTATATGGATTTCAGTAAGGCGTTTGATAAAGTTCCCCACGGTAGGCTATTGCAGAAAATACAGAAGTATGGTATTGAAGGTGAATTCGTGCTTTGGATCAGAAATTGGCTAGCTGAAAGAAGACAGAGGGTGGTGGTTGATGGTAAATGTTCATCCTGGAGTATAGTTTCTAGTGGTGTACTGCAAGGATCTGTTTTGGGGCCACTGCTGTTTGTCATTTTTATAAATGACCTGGATGAGGGTGCAGAGGGTGGGTTAGTAAATTTGCGGATGACACGAAGGTCGGTGGAGTTGTGGATAGTGCCGAAGGATGTTGTAGGTTACAGAGGGACATAGATAGGCTGCAGAGCTGGGCTGAGAGATGGCAAATGGAGTTTAATGCGGAAAAGTGTGAGGTGATTCACTTCGGAAGGAGTAACAGGATTGCAGAATACTGGGCTAATGGGAAGATTCTTGGTAGTGTAGATGAGCAGAGAGATCTTGGTGTCCAGGTACATAAATCCCTGAAAGTTGCCACCCAGGTTAATAGAGCTGTTAAGAAGGCATATGGTGTATTAGCTTTTATTAGTAGGGGGATCGAGTTTAGGAGCCACGAGGTCATGCTGCAGCTGTACAGAACTCTGGTGCGGCCGCACCTGGAGTATTGCATGCAGTTCTGGTCACCACATTATAGGAAGGATGTGGAAGCTTTGGAAAAGGTGCAGAGGAGATTTACTAGGATGTTGCCTGGTATGGAGGGAAGGTCTTACGAGGAAAGGCTGAGGGACTTGAGGTTGTTTTCGTTAGAGAGAAGGAGGAGAAGAGGTGATTTAATAGAGACATATCAGATAATCAGAGGGTTGGACAGGGTGGATAGTGAGAGCCTTTTCCCTCGGATGGTGATGGCAAACACGAGGGGACATAGCTTTAAGTTGAGGGGTGTTAGATATAGGACAGATGTCAGAGGTAGTTTCTTTGCACAGAGAGTAGTAGGGGCGTGGAACGCCCTGCCTGCAACAGTAGTAGACTCGCCAACTTTAAGCGCATTTAAGTGGTCATTGGATAGACATATGATGAAAATGGAATAGTGTAGGTCAGATGGTTTCACAGGTCGGCGCAACATCGAGGGCTGAAGGGCCTGTAATGCGCTGTAATGTTCTATGTTCTATGTTCTATGTTCTATGATACCTTCCCAGGATACCATCTTCCGAGGGACTGATATGCAACGGCGCATGCGCGGCCTTCCTGGACCAGGGAGCAGGAGGAGAGACTTTTCTGACTTTCTATCCTGGACTGACAGTGATGACTTGTATCAACTTCTTTTACAGGGGCTTGGAAAGGGAGGATTTACACACAGCAAACTCAAACCAAACGTCGCAACAAGTCACTCAATTTATCAGGACCTGAATATCATCAAGCTTTGAATGTGGAAGGAAACAAGTTAGTCTCTTCTGTCTGAGAAAAGATTTGAGGTGTCAGTGTGACTGGAAAAGCACTGAGGTACACAAAGCCCTGGTTGGAACACACCTGGAGTATTGTGTTCAGTTCTGGGCACCACACCTTGGGAAGGATATATTACCCTTGGAGGGAGTGTAGCATAGATTTAGCTGAATGATACCTGGACTTCATGGGGTAAATTACACAAATGAGTTGTAGTCATTAGGGCACAGAATGAGGACATCATCATTTTATTATTATTCATTCCTGGTATGTGGGTGTCGCTGGCTGGGCCAGCATTTATTGCCCATCCCGAATTGTCTCTAAGAAGGTGGTGGTGAGCTGCCTTCTTGAGCAGCTGCTTTCCATGTAGGGTAAGTAGGGAGTTCCAGGATTTTTACCCTGCGGCAGTGAAGGAACAGCGATATGGGTCCAAGTCAGGATGGTGTGTGGCTTGGAGGGGAACTTGCAGGTGGTGGTGTCCCCATGCATCTGCTGCCATTGTCCTTCTAGGTGGTAGAGGTCGCGAATTTGGATGGTGCTGTCGAGGGAGCCATGGGGCTTTGCTGCAGTGCATCTTGTAGATGGTAAACACTGTTGCCACTATGCATCAGTTTTCGGATAAGTGAATGTGGTGTTAATCAAGTGGGCTGCTTTGTCCTGGATGGTGTCGAGCTCCTTGACTGTTGTTGGAGCTGCACCCATCCAGGCAAGTGGAGAGTATTCTATCACACTCCTGACCTCTGCCTTGTAGATGGTGGACAGGCACTGGGAAGCCGCTGGATTCCTAGCCTCTGACCTGCTCTTGTAGCCATGATATTTATGTGGCGACTCCAGTTCAGTTTCTGGTCAATGGTAAGCACCCAGGATGTTGATAGTGGGGGATTCAGTGATCGTAATGCCATTGAATGTCAAGGGGAGATGGTTAGATTCTCTCTTGTTGGAGATGGTTATTGCCTGGCACTTTTGTGGCGCGTATGTTACTTGCCACCTATTAGCCTAAAGCTGGATATTGTCCAGGTCTTGCTGCATTTCTACATGGACTGCTTCAGCATCTGAGGAGTCACGAATGGTACTGAACATTGTGCAATCATCAGCAAACATCCCCATTTCTGACCTGATGATTGAAGGAAGGTCATTGATGAAGCAGCTGAAGATGGTTGGGCCTAGGTCACTACCCTGAGGAACTCCTGCAGTCCTGGAGCTGAGATGATTGAGATGTTGATCCGACAACAACAACCATCTTCCTTTGCCCTAGGTATGACCCCAACCAGCGGAGAGTTTTCCCCCGATTCCCATTGACTCCAGTTTTGCTAGGGCTCTTTGATGCTGTACTCGGTCAAATGCTGCCTTGATGTCAAGGACAGTCACTCTCACCTCACCTCTTGAGTTCAGCTCTTTGGTCCATGTCTAAATTAAGGCCAGGAGCTGAGTGGGCCTGGCGGAACCCAAACTAAACATCAGTGAGCAGGTTATTGCTAAGCAAGTGATGTGTGATCGTAGTATCAATGACACCTTCCATCACTTTACTGATGATTGAGAGTAGACTGATGGTGTGCTATTAGGCTGGGTTGGGCCTGTCCTGCTTTTTGTGTACAGGACTTACCTGGGCAATTTTCCACTTTGCCGGGTAGATGCCAGTGTTGTAGCTGCACTAGAACAGCTAGGCTAGGGGCATCACAATTTCTGGAGCACAGGTCTTCAGTACTATTGCCGGAATGTTGTCTGGGCCCATAGCCTTTGCAGTATCCAGTGCCTTCAGTCGTTTCTTGTCATTATGCAGAGTAAACCGAGTTGGCTGAAGACTGGCATCTGTGATGCTGGGGACTTCAGGAGGAGGCCGAGATGGATCATTCAGTTGGCACTTCTGTCTGAAGATTGTTGCAAATGCTTCAGCTTTATCTTTCGCACTGATGTGCTGGGCTCCCCCATCATTGAGGATGGGGATATTTGTGGAGCCACCTCCTCCAGTTAGTTGTTCAATTGTCCACCACCATTCACAACTAAATGTGGCAGGACTGCAGAGCTTCGATCTGATCCATTGGTTATGGGATCGCTTAGCTCTGTCTATCGCATGGTGCTTACGCTGTTTGGCATATCCTGGGTTGTAGCTTCACCAGGCTGACACCTCATTTTGAGGTATGCCTGATGCTGCTCCTGGCATTCCCTCCTGCACTCTTCATTGAACCCGGGTTGATTCCCCAGCTTGATACTAATGGTAGAGTGGGGGATATGCCGGGCCATGAGGTTACATATTGTGGTTGAGTACAATTCCGCTGCTGCTGATGACCCACAGTGCCTCATGGATGCCCAGTTTTGCATTGCCAGATCTGTTTGAAATCTATCCCATTTTGCAGGGTGGTAGTGCCACACAACACAATGGAAGGTATCCTCAATGTGAAGACAGGACTTTGTCTCCTCAAGGACTGTGCGGTGGTCACTCCTACCAATACTGTCATGGACAGATGCATCTGTGGCAGGCGGATTGGTGAGGATGAGGTCAAGTATGTTTTTCCCTCTTGTTGGTTCCCTCACCACCTGCTGCAGTCTGGCAGCTGTGTTCTTTAGGAATCGGCCAGCTTGGTCAGTAGTGGTGCTACCAAGCCACTCTTGGTGAGGGACATTGAAGTCCCCCACCCAGAGTACATTCTGCGCCCTTGCCACCCTCAGTGCTTCCTCCAAGTACTGTTCAACATGGAGGAGTACTAACTCATCAGCTGAGGTGAGGGAGGGGTGGCGATAGGTGGTAATCAGCAGGTTTCCTTGCCCATGTTTGACCTAATGCCATGAGACTTCATGACATCTGCAGTCAATGTTGAGGAGTCCCAGGGCAACTCACTCCCGACTGTATGCCATCTCTGCTGGGTCTTCCTGCTGGTGGGACAGGACATACCTGGTGATGGTGGTGTCTGGGATTTCTCTGTAAGGTATGATTCTGTGAGTATGACTATGTCAGGCTGTTGCTTGACTAGTCTGTGGGACAGCTCTCCCAACTTCGGCACAAGCCCCCATACGTTAGTAAGGAGGACTGTGCAGGGTCGACAGGGCTGGGTTTGCCATTCTCGTTTCTGGTGCCGAGGTCGATGCCTGGTGGTCCATCCGGTTTCATTCCTTATTGACTTTGTGGTGGTTAGATATAGTTGAGTGGCATGTAAGAGTCAACCACATTGCTGTGGGTCTGGAGTCACATGTAGGCCAGACCAGGTAAGGATGGCACATTTCCTTCCCTAAAGGACATTGGTGAACCAGATGGGTTTTTACGACTATTGATGATAGTCTCAGCAATGGTGCCATGAAACTATCGTCAATTAATTTTTAAATTTCACCAACTATCATGGTGGGATTTGAACCTGTGCTCCCGGAACTTGGGATTACTAGTTCAGTGGCATTCGCACTATGCCATGTGTCCCCTTAATTTTGATTTAAAAATAGTGGACATAGTCTAAAGCTTAGAGACAGACTTTTCTTAATCCACGACATGGCCTATACACCCATGCATCAATCTATCCCTGGGCCCTGTAAATCCGAGCATTAATCCATCCCTGGGCCCTGTATACCCTAGTACTAATCCACCCCTGGGCCCTGTAAACCCAAGCATTAATCCATCCCTGGGTCCTGTAAACCTGAGCATTAATCCACCCCTGGGACCCGTAACTCCGAGCATTAATCCACCCCTGGGCCCTGTAAACCCAAGCATTAATCCATCCCTGGGTCCTGTAAACCTGAGCATTAATCCACCCCTGGGACCCGTAACTCCGAGCATTAATCCACCCCTGGGGCCTGTTGCCTTAAACATTAATGCACCTCTGCTGTACATACCCAGGGGTAAACAGGCCGTTCGGCCGCACTATTCTGTGCTGGTGTTTATAATCCTCATGAGCCTTCTCCCAATCTAATTACCTCACCCCACCCTGCCCCCATTTCCCGCTATTCCTTCTCCCTCATACATGTATTGAGCCTCTCCTTAAACACATCATTGCTCTCTGTTTCAACCACTCCACATGGCAGTGAATTCCACATTCTCACCACTCTGAGTAGAGAAATTCCTCCTAACTTCTCTATTTGACTTGTTAATGTCTGTCTATATTGCTGTCCCCTTGTTCTAACTCTCTGATAATTTTGAAGACCTCTATCAGATCTCCTAATTTTCTCTTTTCCAGAGGAAGGAGCTCCAGCCTGCTCAATTTTGCTGGATAATAGCATCCTCTCTGGTGACATCTTTGTAAATCTATTCTGCACTTTCTTCACTGCTTCAATATCCTTTTTTAATATGGAGACAAGAACTGCGCACAGTCCTTCGAAGTGAGGTTCTCTATAAAGTTAACACTCCCTCCCTGCTGTTACATTGTATTCCTCTAGAAAAGAACATCAGCTCTTTCTTTGCTCTCTTATCAACTTGTGTTGCTCCTTTTAGTGATTTATGTGGCTTGTTCCCAGACCTCTCTGTTCCTCTGCTCCATTTATTTTTTTACATTCTAATCAATAGCTGACCTCCTCCCAAAATGAGCCAGCTCACATTTCACTATGTTGAATTTTATTTCCCATTTTAACTGTCCAGTCTGCCAGCCTGTTTATGTCATCCTGGATTTCAGTGCAGTGCTCCACATTAATAGTTCTACCACCCAATTTGGTGTCATCTACACATTGTGAAAACATCCCTCTAGTTCCCGAGTCCAAATGTGAATAGAGAACAGAAATCCCAGTGTGCTTCACACCATAGATGATGGCCCTGGCACTCAGGTTTCTCTATAATTTATTTAATAATTTTGTTTATTGTCTCTCTGTCCCCAATTTCCATGGGATGACATGAAAATTATCGTCCATTCGACAATTGGACCATTTAATGGCAGATTAATTACCCAGGATTCCCCGTGGTTCAGAAAGTCCCCTATCGATGACTACAGGAGCCCAGTGCACCTGTGCGGGATTGGACTGTTGTCTGAGTGCAGTGCGGGTTGTTGCGACGGACTGAGGTGGAACAGGGGACTCGGGAGGCAGGAGGAGATTGTGGGCACGGGAGGAACTGGAGCTGTGCATGGGCTGGGAAGCTTCATAAAGACCTGGGGTCGGCCGGAGGCCCTGAATTAGAGGACACAGGCCCCGTGTTTACCCCATGGTGACAGGCCCAGGAGAGCAGGGGCACTGGCTGTCATCTTGGACAGGGTGGGGTCAGGGCTCTTGCGCTGCCGTCTTGTTGAGGGCACGGAGTGGACGGGGCTTCAGGGTCTCTTCCCAACCAGTTCCTCATGCCCGGGAGATGGAGCTTCCTGGAGAACTGGGTTTTTAGCAGCTTCACTCCCTTCCAGGCTGCATGCGATGTTTGCAGCCTCGAGGAGTCCATGGGCCCTGTATATATTTAGTGTGAGAGGTTACAGTCCCTGTTAGCTGAAGGGGCTGCTCCTCAAATTAGAATCATAGAAATTTACAGCACGGATGAAGGCCATTTGGCCCATCATGTTCATGTCGGTCGGCAAGGAGCCATCCAGCCGAATTCCACTTTCCACCTCTTAGTCCATTGCCTTGTAGGTGAGGGCAATTCAAGTGCATGTCCAAGTGCTTTTTTAAATGTTCTGAGGGTTTCCGTTCTGCCACCCTCCTAGGCAGTGAGTTCCAGATCCCACCACCGTCTGGGTGAAAACATTTCCCCTCAACTCCCCTCTAAACATCTTCGCCTAAATCTCAGACCCAGGTTATAGACCCCTCAACTAAGGGGAATAGGTCCTTCCTATCCACTTTATCCAGATCTCTCATAATTTTATACACTTCAATTACATCTCCTCTGTTCCAAAGAAAACAGCCGTCACCTATCCAATCTTTCCTCCATAACTAAAATTCTCCAGTTCAGGCAACATTCTCGTAAATCTCCTTTGTACCCTCTTCAGTGCAATAACATCTTTCCTGTACTGTGGTGACCAGAACTTAACACAGTACTCCAGCTGTGGCCTAACCAGTGTTTTATACAGTTCCAGCATAATCTCCCTGCTTTTATATTCTGTGTCTCGACTAATAACCGCAAATTTCCCATATGATTCTTTGACCACCTTATCTACCTGCCCGGCCAACTTCCAGGATCTTTGAACATGTACACCAACGCCCATCTGTTGCTCTATATTTCTCAGTGTCCCACCGTTTATTTTGAATTGCATTTGCCACTATTCTGTCCATCTGACTAGTCCATTCATATCTTCCTGCAGTCTACAGCTTTCTTCTTCCTTATCAAACACACGATCAATGTTTTAAATCATCTGCAAACCTCTTAATCATACCCATCTATTTTGAAGTCCAAATTATTGATATATACCACATAAAAGCAAATGATCTCGTACTGAGCCCTGCAGAACCTCACTGAAAACAGCCTTCCAGTTACAAAAATGCCCATCACCCATTACCCTTTGCTTCCTGCCTCTGAGTGAGTTTTGGCTCCAACTTGCCACTTTGCCTTGGATTCCATGGGCTTTTACTTTCGTGACCAGTCTGCCATGTGGGACCTTATCAAAAGCCTTGGTTCCACTTTAGCCTCACTCTCCTAATCTTTGTCCACTCATTGTGGAGGTGGGTGGATCAGTCGGAGGATCTTCTCCTGGACCTGTTCTTGGGCCTGGTTAAAACGGTAATTTGTCGATCCAGGATGTGCGGGAACCATGTTGGGGATGGGTGGGGTGGGGTCATTCTGGCTGCTGGTCTCTCTTCCGTGGTCTGGTCTGTACCCGGGTGACCCTGGAGAGGGAGCACATTTGATACCTTCTGTGACCAGTGGGCACGTCAGTATACGGAGTATCTCATAGCCACTGGGAACAACATTCTGGTTTAGTTGGGAAGTTCCCTTTGCTTTTGTTGCGATTTTGCTGCTTATTTTGTCATCTTTTAGTTTGAAGGGTGTGCACAGAGTGGAGACTTTGCCTGAGTGAGACGTAATCAGAGTGTGAAGGTGGGAATTTGGTTCTCGTGGGAATTCGGTGCAGAGGGGGAAAGAGGAATTGATGTGTACCATTCCAGCAAAGAAGGTAAGTGATTGGTTGGTGAACATTTTCTATTTTTCTGTTATCTAAACTAAGGTATTTTAATGGGGTTAGTTTAACATTAATTGGAATAATCAGAATAAGAATCTTTTGAGACTCAGGGAATTTATTAGTAAGGTTTTAATCGTATTAAGAAGGTTCACCAGCAAAGAACAAAGAACAAAGAAAATCACAGCACAGGAACAGGCCCTTCGGCCCTCCAAGCCTATGTCGATCCAAATCCTCTATCTAAACCATTTCGCCTATTTTCTAAGGGTCTGTATCTCTTTACTTCCTGCCCATTCATGTATCTGTCTAGATACATCTGAAAAGACGCTATCGTGCCCGCGTCTACCACCTCCACTGGCAACGCGTTCCATGCACCCACCACCCTCTGCGTAAAGAACTTTCCACGCATATCCCCCCTAAACTTTTCCCCTTTCACTTTGAACTCATGTCCCCTTGTAATTGAATCCCCCACTCTGGGGAAAAAGCTTCTTGCTATCCACCCTGTCTATACCTCTCATGATTTTGTACACCTCAATCAGGTCCCCCCTCAACCTCTGTCTTTCTAATGAAAATAATCCTAATCTGCTCAACCTCTCTTCATAGCTAGCGCCCTCCATACCAGGCAACATCCTGGTGAACCTCCTCTGCACCCTCTCCAAAGCATCCACATCCTTTTGGTAAGGTGGCGACCAGAACTGCACGCAGTATTCCAAATGTGGCTGAACCAAAGTCCTATACAACTGTAACATGTCCTGCCAACTCTTGTACTCAATACCCCGTCCGATGAAGGAAAGCATGCCGTATGCCTTCTTGACCACTCTATTGACCTGCGTTGCCACCTTCAGGGAACAATGGACCTGAACACCCAAATCTCTCTGGACATCAATTTTCCCCAGGACTTTTCCATTTACTGTATAGTTCACTCTTGAATTGGATCTTCCAAAATGCATCACCTCACATTTGCCCTGATTGAACTCCATCTGCCATTTCTCTGCCCAACTCTCCAGTCTATGTATATTCTGCTGTATTCTCTGACAGTCCCTTTCACTATCTGCTACTCCACCAATCTTAATTTCGTCTGCAAACTTGCTAATCAGACCACCTATACTTTCCTCCAAATCATTTATGTATATCACAAACAACAGCGGTCCCAGCACGGATCCCTGTGGAACACCACTGGTCACAAGTCTCCATTTTGAGAAACTCCCTTCCACTGCTACCCTCTGTCTCCTGTTGCCCAGCAGTTCTTTATCCATCTAGCTAGTACACCTTGGACCCCATGCGCCTTCACTTTCTCCATCAGCCTACCATGGGGAACCTTATCAAATGCCTTACTGAAGTCCATGTATACGACATCTACAGCCCTTCCCTCATCAATCAACTTTGTCACTTCCTCAAAGAATTCTATTAAGTTGGTAAGACATGACCTTCCCTGCACAAAACCATGTTGCCTATCACTGATAAGCCCATTTTCTTCCAGATGGGAATAGATCCTATCCCTCAGTATCTTCTCCAGCAGCTTCCCTACCACTGACGTCAGGCTCACCGGTCTATAATTACCTGGATTTTCCCTGCTACCCTTCTTAAACAGGGGGACAACATTAGCAATTCTCCAGTCCTACGGGACCTCACCCGTGTTTAAGGATGTTGCAAAGATATCTGTTAAGGCCCCAACTATTTCCTCTCTCGCTTCCCACAGTAACCTGGGATAGATCCCATCCGGACCTGGGGACTTGTCCACCTTAATGCCTTTTAGAATACCCAACACTTACTCCCTCCTTATGCCGACTTCACCCAGAGTAATCAAACATCTGTCCCTAACCTCAACATCCGTCATGTCCCTCTCCTCGGTGAATACCGATGCAAAGTACTCATTTAGAATCTCACCCATTTTCTCTGACTCCACGCATAAATTTCCTCCTTTGTCCTTGAGTGGGCCAATCCTTTCTCTAGTTACCCTCTTGCTCCTTATATATGAATAAAAAGCTTTGGGATTTTCCTTAACCCTGTTTGCTAAAGATATTTCATGGCCCCTTTTAGCCTTCTTAATTCCTCGTTTCAGATTGCGCCTACAATCCCGATATTCTTTCAAAGCTTCGTCTTTCTTCAGCCGCCTAGACCATATGTATGCTTCCTTTTTCCTCTTAGCTAGTCTCACAATTTCACCTGTCATCCATGGTTCCCTAATCTTGCCATTTCTACCCCCCATTTTTACAGGAACATGTCTCTCCTGCACGCTAATCAACCTCTCTTTAAAAGCCTCCCACATATCAAAGGTGGATTTACCTTCAAACAGCTGCTCCCAATCTACATTCCCCAGCTCCTGCCGTATTTTGGTAGAGTTGGCCTTCCCCCAAATTAGCACTCTTCCTTTAGGACCACTCTCGTCTTTGTCCATGAGTATTCTAAAACTTACAGAATTGTGATCACTATTCCCAAAGTAGTCCCCTACTGAAACGTCAACCACCTGGCCGGGCTCATTCCCCAACACCAGGTCCAGTATGGCCCCTTCCCGAGTTGGACTATTTCCATACTGCTCTGGAAAACCCTCCTGGATGCTGTCTACAAATTCTGCTCCATCTAGACCTCTAACACTAAGTGAATCCCAGTCAATGTCGGGAAAATTAAAATCTCCTATCACCACCACCCTGTTGCTCCTACAGCTTTCCATAATCTGTATACATATTTGTACCTCTATCTCACGCTCACTGTTGGGAGGCCTGTAGTACAGCCCCAACATTGTTACCACACCCTTCCTATTTCTGAGTTCTGCCCATATTGCCACACAGCTCGAGTCCTCCATAGTGCCTTCCTTCAGCACAGCTGTGATATCCTCTTTGACCAGTAATGCAACTCCTCCACCCCTTTTACCTCCCTCTCTATCCCGCCTGAAGCATCGGTATCCTGGGATATTTAGTTGCCAATCATGCCCTTCCCTTAACCAAGTCACAGTAATCGCAATAACATCATACTCCCAGGTACTAATCCAAGCCCTAAGTTCATCTGCCTTAGAATTAGAATATTACAGCGCAGTACAGGCCCTTCGGCCCTCGATGTTGCGCCGATCATCTGACCTACACTATTCCATTTACATCCATATGTCTATCCAATGACCACTTAAATGCCCTTAAAGTTGGCGAGTCTACTACTGTTGCAGGCAGGGCGTTCCACGCCCCTACTACTCTCTGCGTAAAGAAACTACCTCTGACATCTGTCCTATATCTTTCACCCCTCAACTTAAAGCTATGTCCCCTCGTGTTTGCCATCCTCATCCGAGGAAAAAGACTCTCACTATCCACCCTATCTAACCCTCTGATTATCTTGTATGTCTCTATTAAGTCACCTCTCCTCCTCCTTCTCTCTAACGAAAACAACCCCAAGTCCCTCAGCCTTTCCTCGTAAGACCTTCCTTCCATACCAGGCAACATCCGAGTAAATCTCCTCTGCACCCTTTCCAAAGCTTCGACATCCTTCCTATAATGCGGTGACCAGAACTGCACGCAATACTCCAGGTGCGGCCTCACCAGAGTTTTGTACAGCTGCATCATGACCCCGTGGCTCTGAAACTCGATCCCCCGACTAATAAGGGCTAACACACCATATGCCTTCTTAACAGCCCTATTAACCTGGGTAGCAACTTTCAGGGATTTATGTACCTGGATACCAAGATCTCTCTGCTCATCTACACTACCAAGAATCTTCCCATTAGCCCAGTACTCTGCATTGCTGTTACTCCTTCCAAAGTGAATCACCTCACACTTTTCCGCATTAAACTCCATTTGCCATCTCTCAGCCCAGCTCTGCAGCCTATCTATGTCCCTCTGTACCCTACAACACCCTTCGACACTATCCACAACTCCACCGACCTTCGTGTCATCCGCAAATTTACTAACCCACCCTTCTACACCCTCATCCAGGTCGTTTATAAAAATGACAAACAGCAGTGGCCCCAAAACAGAACCTTGCGGTACACCACTAGTAACTAAACTCCAGGATGAACATTTGCCATCAACCACCACCCTCTGTCTTCTTTCAGCTAGCCAATTTCTGATCCAAAGCTCTAAATCACCTTCAACCCCATACTTGCGTATTTTCTGCAATAGCCTACCGTGGGGAACCTTATCAAACGCCTTACTGAAATCCATATACACCACATCCACGGCTTTACCCTCATCCACCTGTTTGGTCACCTTCTCGAAAAACTCAATAAGGTTTGTTAGGCACGACCTACCTTTCACAAAACCGTGCTGACTATCGCAAATGAACTTATTCTTTTCAAGATGATTATAAATCCTGTCTCTTATAACCTTTTCCAACATTTTACCCACAACCGAAGTAAGGCTCACAGGTCTATAATTACCAGGGCTGTCTCTACTCCCCTTCTTGAACAAGGGGACAACATTTGCTATCCTCCAGTCCTCCGGCACTACTCCTGTCGACAATGACGACTTAACGATCAACAACAACGGCTCTGCAATCTCCTCCCTGGCTTCCCAGAGAATCCTAGGATAAATCCCATCTGGCCCAGGGGACTTATCTATTTTCACTCTTTCCAAAATTGCTAACACCTCCTCCTTGTGAATCTCAATCCCATCTAGCCTAGTAGGCTGTATCTCAGTAATCTCCTCGGCAACATTTTCTTTCTCTACTGTAAATACTGACGAAAAATATTCATTTAACGCTTCCCCTATCTCCTCTGATTCCGCACACAACTTCCCACTACTATCCTTGATTGGCCCTGTTCTAACTCTTATCATTCGTTTATTCCTGATATACCTATAGAAAGCCTTAGGGTTTTCTTTGATCCTATCCGCCAATGACTTCTCGTGTCCTCTCCTTGCTCTTCTTAGCCCTCCCTTTAGATCCTTCCTGGCTAGCTTGTAACTCTCAAGCGCCCTAACTGAGCCTTCACGTCTCATCCTAACATAAGCCGCCCTCTTCCTCTTGACAAGCGCTTCAACTTCTTGAGTAAACCACGGCTCCCTTGCTCGACAACTTCCTCCCTGCCTGACAGGTACATACTTATCAAGGACACGCATTAGCTGCTCCTTGAATAAGCTCCACATTTCGTTTGTGCCCATCCCCTGCAGTTTCCTTCCCCATCCTACACATCCTAAATCTTGCCTAATCGCGTCATAATTTCCTTTCCCCCAGCTATAATTCTTGCCCTGCGGTATATACCTGTCCCTGCCCATCGCTAAGGTAAACCTAACCGAATTGTGATCACTATTGCCAAAGTGCTCACCTACATCTAAATCAAACACCTGGCCGGGTTCATTACCCAGTACCAAATCCAATGTGGCATCGCCCCTGGTTGGCCTGTCCACATACTGTGTCAGAAAACCCTCCTGCACACACTGGACAAAAACAGACCCATCTAAAGTACTCGAACTATAGTATTTCCAGTCAATATTTGGAAAGTTAAAGTCCCCCATAACCACTACCCTGTTACTCTCGCTCCTGTCGAGAATCATCTTCGCTATCCTTTCCTCTACATCTCTGGAACTATTCGGAACTATACCTATTACACTTCTTGCATTAAAACAAATACACCTCAGACCACCAGTCCCTTTGCTTTCATCATCTGCTCCCTGCCTACTCTTTCCCTTAGTCACGCTGACTTCATTATCTAGTTCCTTACAGGCTTTTCTTACTACCTCCTTACTCTCCACTGACCTCATTTTGTTCCCATCCCCCTGCCACATTAGTTTAAACCCTCCCCAGCAGCGTTAGCAAAAGCACCCCCAAGGACATTGGTTCCAGCCCGGCCCAGGTGTAGACCGTCCAATTAGTAGTGGAGCTTAGTAGTAGTGTTTATTAATTATAGATTAACTAAGAAAAATAAAATAACACATAATAAAGATGGCATAGCAGGTGATGTGTTACAGTTGTAGTATGTGGGAGCTGATGGACACCAGTGTGATCCACGGCAAACACGTCTGCAGTAAGTATCTACAGTCACACTCCTGAGGATAGGGCCTTCTGATCTCATCAGTGGTCAGTAATTGGAGGATGTGACTGTGAGTGAGATAGGTGATGGGGGATGGAGAATGCAGAAGTGGAGGAGGCTCAGCGCTTGCAATTGTCCAACAGGTTTGAGGTTCTTTCAGCTTGCATAGATGAGAGTGAGGGCTGCAGCATGGAAAAATAAAATGGTATAAAACAGTGAACATTATCCACTTCCACTCCCTGCTGGAGTCGCACAACATGAATAAATTAATTGCAACAATTCATTTGATTTAATTTTAAATAGTTGTTTCTAAATTGAATCATGTTTCTCTAATTGCATTTCACGACTCAGATTCATGGCCTCAGTTTCAAGGGCAATTAGGGTTGGGCAATAAATGCTGTCCTCGCCAGCAACCCCAACATCCCATGAACGAATAATAATCAATCTTTTCTTCCTCTGAGCCTCTGAAATTCATCTGACAGTGTAACGTTGGTGAGTGGAGATTGATTGTCCTGGGACGCAACAGGAAAAAGCTCCGAGCCAGAGAGCCAAGGCAGCAGCATGTTCTGTAACCAATGATTGAGGGGTGGAACCTGATTTGGCCAGTTCGTTGAGTCAGTATAAGCCCCTCTTAAACTATTTATCTTTTAATAGTTGCATTGACATTGCTATTTTCAACAAAACGGCACAGTGGCGCAGTGGTTAGCACTGCAGCCTCACAGCTCCAGTGACCCGGGTTCGATTCTGGGTACTTCCTGTGTGGAGTTTGCAAGTTCTCCCTGTGTCTGCGTGGGTTTCCTCCGGGTGCTCCGGTTTCCTCCCACATGCCAAAGGTTGATCGGTTAGTTGGCTATTAGCAATTGCCCCTAGTATAGGTAGGTGGTAGGGAAATATATAGGGACAGGTGGGGATGTGATAGGAATATGGGATTAGTGTAGGATTAGTATGAATGTGTGGTTGATGGTCGGCATAGACTCGGTGGGCCGAAGGGCCTGTTTCAGTGTTGTATCTCTAAACTAAACTAAACAAAACAGTTTAACATTTGTCAGTGTTTTGTTTTCCTGGAGGTCCAGTTCTGAGTTTCCGTCACTTCATTGGCCAGATTTGTATAGATCATTCATTTCCCTATTTCCATGTTGCTGTTAGTTAAAGATACCGAGAATGACTGTCCCATCATTCTGTATCTGTTTGAGATATTTACAGGGACAGACTCACCTTTCTGCCGATTTATCAGCTAACGTAACATCCTTTCAGCAGAGAGTCAAATTCTGTACTGGAGAAGATGTCTGGTGATGTCAGCCTTTAAAATACTCATTCGTTTGTTCAATTGCCTCCATGTCCTCACTCCCTCCCTATCTCGGTGACCTCCTCCAACTATATAACCCTCTGAATAAGGAGAAACCCTTTCCAGTGTCAGAAGAGTTGGTAGCAGATGGCACAGATTTAAGGTAATTGGGAAAAGATCCAGAGGTGACATGAGGGAAGACATTATGCAGTGAGTTGTTCTGATCTGGAATACACTGTCTGAAAGGACGGCGGAAGCAGATTCAATAGTAACTTTCAAAAGGGATGAACACTTGAATTGAAAACGTTTTCAGGTTGACAGGTGACGTGCTGGAGAGTGGGTCTAAATTATGCAGCTCTTTCAAAGGGCCAGCATGGGCATGATAGGCTGAATGGCCTGCTGTGCTCTGTCATTCTATGATTTTATGAACTCTGTTCCTCCAATTCTGGCCTCGTATTCCCCAATAACCTGCGAACCAATGGTCAGCTTGGATTCCGCCAGGGCACTTGGCTGCAGACTCTATTACAGCCGTGGCACAAATGTGGAGAAAAGACCAGAATTCGAGAGGTAGGTCAGAGTGACTGCCTTTGATTTCAAGGTAGTTTTTTTACCATGTATATCAATGCAAATCCTTCTTTTAATGTCGGAGATATGGCAGGAAAATTCCACACAGAAAAGTCCCACAAACAGAAAGTTGTTTTATTTAGTGATGTTGGTTGAGGGATAAATATTGTTAGCACACCAGGGAGAACACTCCTGCTCTTCAAATTAACTTCATGGGATCATTTACATCCACTTGAGAGGATAGATGGGGTCTTGAAGATGTCATCTGAAAGACGAGACCTCTGACAGTGCAGCACCCCCTCAGTACTGCATTGGAATATCAGCCTAGATTTTATGCTGAAGTCTCTGGATGTGGATTTCTACACGCAATCTACTGACTGGGGGATGAGAATGTAATCACTGAGCCACGACTAACACTTCATCATAATTCTACATTATTTCAGTTCTCAGTCCTTTGGTTACTCTCATGGACAAGTCCCAGCTCCCCATATATTCCAGAGAGCCTTTCCTAGTCTTAGTATCCAGGGATTGTATCGGTAACAAGTCCATGTATCTGCTGTTGGAGTATTTGATGGGACAGGGTAGAGGGAGTTTTACTCTGTATCTAACCTGCACTGTCAGTGCCCTGGGAGTGTTTGATGGGACAGTGTCGAGGGAGCTCGAGAACAAGAGGGCACAGATTTAAATTATTTGGTAAGAGAAGCAAAAGTAACATGAGGAAAAACTTTTTCACACAGCGAGTGGTTAATGTCTGGAATGCACTGCCTGAGAACGTGGTAGAGGCTGGTTCAATTGAAGCATTCAAAAGGGAATTAGACAGTTATCTAAAGGAAGAATGTGCAGGGTTACGGAGAGAGGGCAGGGAAAGGGAACTAAGTGAATTGTTCTTTGGGAGAGCCAGTGTGGACATGATGGGCCGGATGGCCTCTTTCTACACTGTAATTCTGTGATAAGAGAAACCCACCAGTTTCTACCAGGACACAGATCCAGAGGGACAGTGAGTGTCCTGAACATTATTGTTCATTCCGATCGATGTTTCTTCCCTGGTCTGAGCTTTTTAGTGCTCAGTTGAATTTGATGTCCTCCAGTTACTGCCTCACTGACGAGTGTAAATAGTTTTTCCTCATTTACCTGGTGCAATTTTGAAGTCCTCTCTCAGATCTCCAATGACCTAATGAAAAGAGCCCCAGTTTCTCTAATCTCGCCTGATAACTAAAACCTCTCTTCCCTGGTATCATCTCAGTGAATCTCTTCGACACCCTCTCCATGGCCTTGACATCCTTCCAGCTGTAAGATGCCAAAACATGACCGCTAACTGCTGCCGAACCAATGATTTGTCCAGGTTTTGGTCTCCTTATTTAAGGAAGAATGTAAATGTGTTAGAAGCTGTTCAGAGAAGGTTTATTGGACTGATACCTGGAATGGGCGAGTTTAATTTAGCTTTAGTTTGAGATACAGCCCTGAAACAGGCCCTTCGGCCCACCGAGTCTGTGCAGACCATCAACCACCCATTTGTGCTAATCCTACACTAATTCCATATTCCTACCACATCCCCACCTGTCCCGATATTTCCCTATACTAGGGGCAATTTATTATGGCCAATTTACCTATCAACCTGCAACTCTTTGGCATGTGGGAGGAAACCGGAGCACCCGGAGGAAACCCACGCAGACACAAGGAGAACTTGCAAACTCCACACAGGCAGTACCCAGAATTGAACCCGGATCGCTGGAGCTGTGAGGTTGTGGTGCTAACCACTGCGCCACCCTAGAGTTGTCTTATGAGGGAAGGTTGGACAGGCTAGGCTTGTATCCGCTAGATTTAGGTGACTTGATTAAAACATATTAGATCCTGAGGGGTCTTGACAGGGTGAATGTGGAAAGGATGTTTCCTCTTGTGGGAGAATCTAGAACCAGGAGTAACTGTTTAAAAATAAGGGGTAGCCCATTTAAGACAGAGATGAGGGGAAAGTTTTTCTCTGAGGGTCGTGAGTCTTTGGAATTCTCTTCATCAAAAGGCATTGGAAGCAGAGTCTTTGAATATTTTTAAGGCAGTGGTAGATAGATTCCTGATGAGCAAGGGGGTGAAGGGTTATTGGGGGTAGGCTAGAATGTGGAGTTGAGGTTACAGTCTGATCAGCCATGATTTTATTGAATGGTGGAGCAGGCATGACGGGCTGAGTGGCCTACTCCTGCTCCTAATTCGTATGTTGTTCTATAATTGTGAAACTATAAGAAATAACAGAAGTAACAGTAGGCAGGGTAGTTAAGGAATAATGAGAAATTTACTGAAGAAAAGTAACTGCTGGGAACCAGGGTATGTGTCCTTGAAAATCACAGATTAGAGAAGTTCCAGCTGTCTTTTCCTCACTTCCTGACAAAACCCAGAAGAGAAGACAAAGAGTCAGGTGTCCCAGCTGGATCACTACAGGGTATAACATTGATTTTTGATTTCCAAAAATACACTGTATTCATAAAAACATGTAAAAAATCATACATGACAAAACAGTTCAAATTTGACATTTCAGAGTGCAATAAAGATCAGATTCCTTCAATACAGAACATGAGGTTCCTCACAATTCTTGCCATTCCATTTTATATGAAATGTACATTTGTATTACATAGCAAAAACTATTTTTGGTGCGTACAGCCCGAGGGGTTTTACATGGATTCCAGCCCCTCAGTGTACTATGGCAGGTAGGCCTTAGACCATGGCCTTTCCCTATTGAGCCTTTGCGGCAGCTGTCCCAAGCTTTAGTGCGTCTCTCAGCACGTAGTCCGGGACCTTGGAATGTGCCAGTCTGTAACACTCTGTCATGGACAACTCTTTGCACTGGAAGACAAGCAGGTTTCGGGCAGACCGGAGAGCATCTTTCACTGAGTTGATGGTCCTCCAGCAACAGTTGATGTTTATCTTGGTGTGTCCCCCTGGGAGCAGCCCGTTGAGCACAGACCCCTGTGTTACAGAGCTGCTCGGGATGAACCTTGACACAAACCACTGCATCTGGTTAAGGAGAATATCACAGCTGTACTGCGGGAGGACACCTCAGAGGGGTCATGCAGCGAGGCAATATGGGGGAGCTCAGGAATAGGAAGGGTGCAGTCACGATGTTGGGGGTTTACTACAGGCCTCCCAACAGCCAGTGGGAGGTAGAGGAGCAGATATGTAGACAGATTTTGGTGGGTGATTTGAACTTTCCCAATATTGACTGGGACTGACTTAGTGTTCGGGGCTTGGATGGGGCAGAATTTGTGAGGAGCTTCCAAGAGGGCTTCTTGAAACAGTATGGAGATAGTCCAACTAGGGATGGGGCCATTCTAGACCTGGTATTGGGGAATGAGCCCGGCCAGGTGGTCGAAGTTTCAGTGGGGGTGCATTTCGGGAGCAGTGGCCATAATTCCATAAGTTTTAAGGTACTTGTGGATAAGGATAAGAGTAGTCCTCGGCTGCAGGTGCTAAATTGGGGGAAGGCTAATTATAACAATATTAGATAGGAACTGAAGAATTTAGATTGGGGGCGGCTATTTGGGGTAAATCAACATCTGACATGCGGGAGTCTTTCAAATGTCAGCTGATTAGAATCCAGGACCAGCATGTTCCTGTGAGGAAGAAAGACAAGTTTGGCAAGTTTCGGGAAGCTTGGATAACATGGGATGTTGTGAGCCGAGTCAAAAAGAAAAAGGAAGCAGTTGTGTGGGCTGGAAAGCTAGGAACAGATGAAAGACTTGAGGAATATAAAGACAGTAGGAAGGAACTTAAGCAAGGAGTTAGGAGGGCTAAAAGGGGTCATGAAAAGTCATTGGCAAACAGGATGAAGGAAAATCCCTAGGCTTTTTATACATATATAAAGAGCAAGAGGGTAATGAGGGAAAGGGTTGGCCCACTCAAGGACAGAGATGGGAATCTATGCATGGATCCAGAGGAAATGGGCGAGGTGCTAAATTAGTACTTTGCGCCAGTATTCACCAAGGAGAAGGACTTGGTGGATGGTGGGCTTCGGGAAGGGAGTGCAGATCGTCTCAGTCATCTCATTAACAAAAAGGAGGAGGTGTTGGGTGTCTTGCAAAGCATTAAGGTAGATAAGTCCCCAGGGCCGGATGGGATCTACCCTAGAATACTGAGGGAGGCAAGGGAAGAAATTGCTGGGGCCTTGACAGAAATCTTTGTATCCTCATTGGCAACAGGTGAGGTCCCAGAGGACTGGAGAATAGCCAATGTTGTTCCTTTGTTTAAGAAGGGTGGTAAAGATAATCCAGGAAATTATAGGCCAGTGAGCCTTACGTCAGTGGTAGGGAAACTATTAGAGAGGATTCTTCGGGACAGGATTTACTCCCATTTGGAAACAAACGAACTTATTAGCGAGAGACAGCATGGTTTTGTGAAGGGGAGGTCGTGTCTTACTAATTTGATTGAGTTTTTTGAGGAAGTGACGAAGATGATTGATGAGGGAAGGGCGGTGGATGTTGTCTATATGGACTTTCGTAAAGCCTTTTACATGGTCCCGCATGGCAGACTGGTGCAAAAGGTGAAGTCACACGGGATCAGAGGTGAGCTGGCAAGATGGATACAGAACTGGCTCAGTCACAGAAGACAGAGGGTAACAGTGGATGGGTGTTTTTTCTGAATGGAGGGATGTGACTAGTGGTGTTCCGCAGGAATCAGTGCTGGGACCTTTGCTGTTTGTAGTATATATAAATGATTTGGAGAAAAATGTAGCTGGTCTGATTAGTAAGTTTGCGGACGACACAAAGGTTGGTGGAGTTGCGGATAATGATGAGGATTGTCAGAGGATACAGCAGGGTATAGATCGGTTGGAGACTTGGGTGGAGAAATGGCAGATGGAGTTTAATCCAGACAAATGTGAGGTAATGCATTTTGGAAGGTCTAATGCAGGTGGGAGGTATTTAGGAGTATTGACAGGCAGAGAGATCTGGGCGGACAGGTCCACAGGTCACTTAAAGTGGCAACGCAGGTGGACAAGGTAGTCAAGAAGGCATACGGCATGCTTGCCTTCATCGGTCGGGGCATAGAGTATAAAAATTGGCAAGTCATGTTGCAGCTGTACAGAACCTTAGTTAGGCCACACTTAGAATATTGCGTGCAATTCTGGTCGCCACACTACCAGAAGGACATGGAGGCTTTGGAGAGGGTACAGAGTAGGTTTACCAGGATGTTGCCTGGTCTGGAGGGCATTAGCTATGAGGAGAGGTTGGATAAACTCGGATTGTTTTCACTGGAACGACGGAGGTGGAGGGGTGACATGATAGAGGTTTACAAAGTTATGAGCGGCATGGACAGAGTGGATAGTCAGAAGCTTTTTCCCAGGGTGGAAGAGTCAGTTACTAGGGGTCATAGGTTTAAGGTGCGAGGGGCAAAGTTTGGAGGGGATGTGCGAGGCAAGTTTTTTACACAGAGGGTGGTGAGTGCCTGGAACTTGCTGCCAGGGGAGGTGGTGGAAGCAGATATGATAGCGACGTTTAAGAGACATCTTGACAAATACATGAATAGGAAGGGAGTAGAGGGATATGGGCCCCGGAAGTGCAGAAGGTGTTAGTTTAGGCAGGCATCAATATCGGCGCAGGCTTGGAGGGCCGAATGGCCTGTTCCTGTGCTGTACTGTTCTTTGTTCTTTGTTTTGTTCTTTGTTATGGAGCAAGGGTATTCAGGGTGGTCGAGACAGGGCAACAACTTCCATTCATGGACACATTCTCCTGAGTGTGTGGTGATGGTGTGTCCAGTTACACACAGGCGGTGAGAACCAAGGAGAGGCACGAGGAAGGAACGGCCAACATGGTTGGTGCTGCGAAGGAGATCAGCAACCCTCTCCCCGGCGAGGAGGATCTGCCTAAGGAAGACAAGGTGCAGGAGCTGCAGCAAGCTGCCAAGCGCCAACCCTGTGCTCGAAGCCTCCTCCTCAGCAGACAGAATCAATGAAGGGGCAGACAGCAGGGGGACAACCGAGTGAGTGGCAAGTGGTCAAGCGAGAAACCATGAAGGAGGCCCAGGAAAGAGAACAGGACACTACCCGAACCAGTTGCAAGAGGAGGCTAATGTCGGAAACAGACCACAGCGGCTGGCCTGAGGAAGGGCAGGAAAGACAGCAGCAAAATAAGCGATGAACACAAAAGGAGCTGGAAGAAAAGGTCCCCCAGCTCTGTAACATTGGAAACAGCGAAAGGCTCAGTGTACACCAACCCCGAAGCACAGAGCATAGCGAGAAGCCCACTTCATCCCAGCTCCAGGAAACTGGGAGCAGAAACGTCCAGCGCATCCCAGCTCTGGGAAACCAGGAGTAGTGAAGCTCCTGGGTACCCCATCTCCACGAAACCGGAAGTAGTCAAGCTCCCAGTGCATGCCAGCTCTGGGAAACCAAGGAGAAACAGAAGGGAAAGACACCACCAGCAGCAGACAGTTCGTGCCTTGCTGCTTGCAAGATCCCTGTGTGAATGACCAGGGCAGTTTTCTCAGCCCAACAACTGTGCACCAGTTTGTGAACACTATGGGTTTGCAGGAACATACCCAAGGACTGGGACCAGTAACGACACCTGCTGTGCTAAGCAACATACATCGATAGTCATACAGCCTAGAAACAGGCCCTTCGGCCCACCGCGTCCATGCCGACCATAAAGCCTATCTATACTAATCCCACCTTGCTGCATTAATTTCATATCCCTCTATGCCTTGCTCATTCAAGTACCTGTCCAGATGCCTCTTAAATATCGCGACTGTTCCTGCCTCCACCACCTCCTCAGGCAGCTCATTCCAGGTACCCACTATTCTTTGTGTGAAAAATTTACCCCTTTGATCCCCCTTTAAACCTCTTCCCACTCACCTTACATCTGTGCCCTCTAGTTTTAGTCACCCCGACCATGGGAAACAGACTCTGGCTATCTACCCTATCTATGCCTCTCATAATTTTATATACCTCGATCATGTCCCCTCTCAGCCTCCTTCCCTCCAGGGAAAACAGACCAAGCCTATCTAATCTCTCTTTATTACTCAAGCCCTCCAAACCAGGCAACATCCTTGTGAATCTTTTCTGCACCCTCTGTAGCTTAATCACATCTTTCCTGTTGTGCAGCGACCAGAACTGCACACACGACTCCAAATGCGGCCTAATCAACGTTATGTACAACTGTAACATGACATCCCAATTCTTGTACTTAATGCCTCAGCCAATGAAGGCAATCATGCCATATGCCTTCTTCACCACCCTACCTGTGTTACTACTTTCAAGGAACTATGTGCTTGCACCCCAAGGTCTCTCTGCTCAACAGGGCCCTGCCATTCACTGTATTTGTCCTGCCCTGGTTTAACATCCCAAAATGAATCACTTCACACTTGTCTCCATTAAATTCCATTTGCCACTCCCTTGCCCACTTTCCCAGTTGATCTATATCCTGTTGTAACCTTAGACAACCTTCTTCACTGTCCACTATACCACCAATTTTGGTGTCATCTGCAAACTTACTAATCATGGCCCCTACATTCACATCCAAGTCATTAATATATATGACAAACAACAGAGGGCCCATCAACGATCCCTGCGGTACACCACTGCTCACTGGCCTCCAATCTGAAAAACAACCCACCACTATCACCCTCTGCCTCCTGTCACCAAGCCAATTTTGTATCCAATTAGCTAGCTCACCCTGGATCCCATGTGTTCGAACCTTCTGGACCAGCCTACCATGCGGGACCTTGTCAAAGGCCTTGCTAAAGTCCATGTAGACAACGTCCATCGCCCTGTCCTCGTCAATCCTCTTGGTCACCTTCTCAAAAAACTCAATCAAATTCGTGAGACATGATTTCCCACACACAAAGCCATGCTGACTATCCCTAATCAGACCATGCCTTTCCAGATGCATAGAAATCCTGTCTCTCAGAATCCCTTCCAATAACTTGCCCACCACTAATGTAAGGCTCACTGGCCTGTAGTTCCCTGGCTTATCCCTGCTGCCCTTCTTAAATAAAGGCGCAACATTAGCTATCCTCCAGACTTCCGGTACCTGACCCGTGGCTAACAATGATACAAAAATTTCTGCCAGGGCCCCAGCAATCTCCTCCCTTGCTTCCAATAGAATCCAAGGATACACCTGATCAGGCCCTGGGGATTTATCCACCACAAAATGCGCTTCAAAATCTCCAACACCTCCTCCTATGTAATGGTGATATGCTCCAGGATATCGCTGTTCCCTCCCTTGAACTCACTAACTTCCATGACCTTCTCCACGGTAATTACGGACGAGAAATATTCATTTAAGACCTCGCCCATTTCCCGTGGCTCCTCAAATAGATTGCGACACTGATCCTTAAGGGGACCTACTCTCTCCCTTGCTACCCTTTTACTCTTAATATACTTACAATATACTTATACTCACGGTTGGTGTGTTGCCTCCCAGGTGCCAGGGTTCGTGATGTCTCGGATCGTGTTTTTGGGATCCTTAAGGGGGAGGGGGAGCAGCCCCAAGTCGTGGTCCACATGGGCACCAACGACATAGGTAGGAAGAGAGATGGGGATTTAAGACAGAAATTCAGGGAGCTTGGGTGGAAGCTTCGAGCGAGAGCAAACAGAGTTGTTATCTCTGGGTTGTTGCCCGTGCCACGTGCTAGCGAAGCGAGGAATAGGGAGAGACAGGAGTTGAACACGTGGCTGCAGGGATGGTGCAGGATGGAGGGTTTCGGTTTCTTGGATAATTGGGGCTCTTTCTGGGGTAGGTGGGACCTCTACAAACAGGATGGTCTTCACCTGAACCAGAGAGGTACCAATATCCTGGGGGATAGATTTGCTAGTGCTCTTCGGGGGGGTTTAAACTAATTCAGCAGGGGAATGGGAACCTAAATTGTAGTTCCAGTGTACAGGATGTTGAGAGTTGTGAGGTCAGGGATAAGGTTATAAGGACACAAGAGGGCACTGGCAAGCAAGAACTTGGTTTAAAGTGTGTCTACTTCAACGCCAGGAGCATCCGGAATAAGGTGGGTGAGCTTGCAGCATGGGTTGGTACCTGGGATCTCGATGCAGTGGCCATTTCAGAGACATGGGTAGAGCAGGGGCAGAAATGGATGTTGCAGGTTCCGGGATTTAGATGTTTCAGTAAGAACAGAGAAGATGGTAAAAGAGGGGGGGGGGGGGGGGTGGTGTTGCATTGTTAATCAAGGAGAATATTACAGCGACAGAAAGGACGTTTGAGGACTCGTCTACTGAGGTAGTATGGGCCGAGGTTAGAAACAGGAGAGGAGAGGTCACCCTGTTGGGAGTTTTCTATAGACCTCTGAATAGTTCCAGAGATGTAGAGGAAAGGATAGCGAAGATGATTCTCGACAGGGGCGAGAGTAACAGGGTAGTTGTTATGGGGGACTTTAACTTTCCAAATATTGACTGGAAATACTATCGTTCGAGTACTTTAGATGGGTCAGTTTTTGTCCACTGTGTGCAGGAGGGTTTTCTGACAAAGTATGTCGACATGCCAACCAGGGGCGATGCCACATTGGATTTGGTACTGGGTAATGAACCCGGCCAGGTGTTAGATTTAGATGTAGGTGAGCACTTTGGTGATAGTGATCACAATTCGGTTAGGTTTACCTCAGCGATGGACAGGGACAGGTATATACCGCAGGGCAAGAATTATAGCTGGAGGAAAGGAAATTATGATGCGATTAGGCAAGATTTAGGATGCGTAGGATGGGGAAGGAAACTGCAGGGGATGGGCACAATCGAAATGTGGAGCTTATTCAAGGAGCAGCTACTGCGTGTCCTTGATAAGTATGTACCTGTCAGGCAGGGAGGAAGTTGTCGAGTGAGGGAGCCGTGGTTTACTAAAGCAGTTGAAGCGCTTGTCAAGAGGAAGAAGAAGTCTTATGTTAGGATGAGACGTGAAGGCTCAGTTAGGGCGTTTGAGAGTTACAAGCTAGCCAGGAAGGATCGAAAGGGAGAGCTAAGAAGAGCAAGGAGAGGACACGAGAAGTCATTGGCGGACAGGATCAGGGAAAACCCGAAGGCTTTCTGTAGGTATATCAGGAAGAAAAGAATGACGAGAGTTAGATTAGGGCCAATCAAGGATAGTAGTGGGAAGTTGTGTGTGGAATCAGAGGAGATAGGGGAAGCGTTAAATGAATAGTTTTCGTCAGTATTTACAGTAGAGAAAGAAAATGTAGTCAAAGAACAAAGAAAAAAGAAAATTACAGCACAGGAACAGGCCCTTCGCCCCTCCAAGCCTGCGCCGATCCAGATACTCTATCTAAACATGTCGCCTATTTTCTAAGGGTCTGTATCTCTTTTCTTCCTGCCCATTCATGTATCTGTCTAGATACATCTTAAAAGTCGCCATCGTGCCCGCATCTACCACCTCCGCTGGCAACGCGTTCCAGGCAGCCACCACCCTCTGCGTAAAGAACGTCGAGGAGAATACTGAGATTCAGACTACTAGGCTAGATGGGATTGAGCTTCACAAGGAGGAGGTGTTAGCAATTTTGGAAAGTGTGAAAATAGATAGGTCCCCTGGGCCAGATGGGATTTATCCTCGGATTCTCTGGGAAGCTAGGGAGGAGATTGCAGAGCCTTTGTCCTTGATCTTTATGTCGTTATTGTCGACAGGAATAGTGCTGGAAGACTGCAGGATAGCAAATGTTGTCCCCTTGTTCAAGAAGGGGTGTAGAGACAGCCCTGGTAATTATAGACCTGTGAGCCTTACTTCGGTTGTGGGTAAAATGTTGGAAAAGGTTATCAGAGACAGGATTTATGATCATCTTGAAAAGAATAAGTTCATTAGCGATAGTCAGCACGGTTTTGTGAAGGGTAGGTCGTGCCTCACAAACCTTATTGAGTTTTTCGAGAAGGTGACCAAACAGGTGGATTAGGGTAAAGCAGTGGATGTGATGTGTATGGATTTCAGTAAGGCATTTGATAAGGTTCCCCACGGTAGGCTATTGCAGAATATATGGAAGTATGGGGTTGAAGGTGATTTAGAGCTTTGGAGCAGAAATTGGCTAGCTGAAAGAAGACAGAGGGTGGTGGTTGATGGCAAATGTTCATCCTGGAGTTGAGTTACTAGTGGTGTACCGCAAGGATCTGTTTTGGGGCCACTGCTATTTATCATTTTTATAAATGACCTGGATGAGGGTGTAGAAGGGTGGGTTAGTAAATTTGCGGATGACACGAAGGTCGGTGGAGTTGTGGATAGTGCCGAAGGATGTTGTCGGGTACAGAGGGACATAGATAGGCTGCAGAGCTGGGCTGAGAGATGTCAAATGTAGTTTAATGCGGAAAAGTGTGAGGTGATTCACTTTGGAAGGAGTATCAGGAATGCAGAGTACTGGGCTAATGGGAAGATTCTTGGTAGTGTAGATGAACAGAGAGATCTTGGTGTCCAGGTACATAAATCCCTGAAAGTTGCTACCCAGGTTAATAGGGCTGTTAAGAAGGCATATGGTGTGTTAGCTTTTATTAGTAGGGGGATCGAGTTTCGGAGCCACGTGGTCATGCTGCAGCTGTACAAAACTCTGGTGAGACCGCACCTGGAGTATTGCATGCAGTTCTGGTCACCGCATTATAGGAAGGATGTGGAAGCTTTGGAAAGGGTGCAGAGGAGATTTACTAGGATGTTGCCTGGTATGGAGGGAAGGTCTTACGAGGAAAGGCTGAGGGACATGAGGTTGTTTTCGTTGGAGAGAAGGAGGAGGAGAGGTGACTTAATAGAGACATATAAGATAATCAGAGGGTTAGATAGGGTGGATAGTGAGAGTCTTCTTCCTCGGATGGTGATGGCAAATGCGAGGGGACATAGCTTTAAGTTGAGGGGTGATAGATATAGGACAGATGTCAGAGGTAGTTTCTTTACTCAGAGAGTAGTAGGGGCGTGGAACGCCCTGCCTGCAACAGTAGTAAACTCGCCAACTTTAAGGGCATTTAAGTGGTCATTGGATAGACATATGGATGAAAATGGAATAGTGTAGGTCAGAGGGTCTCACAGGTCAGCGCAACATCGAGGGCCGAAGGGCCTGTACTGCGCTGTAATGTTCTAATTCTATATCTGAAACCCTCCTGTCTGCACCAGCTGCTCAGCCACGTGTTTCGCTGCACTATCTTCCTATTTCTAGCCTCACTGGCACGTGGCACAGGGAGTAATCCAGAGATTACAACCCTAGAGGTCCTGTTTTTTTTTTTATCAGGAACAGATGATCCCGGGATTGTGAGATGAGCTCAGGGCATCAGTCTCATTGATCCTGTGAAATAGAGGAACACGTGAGTGGGAGAAGGCCATTCAGCCACTCGAGCCTGTTCTGCCATTCAAGTACATCATGACTGATCTGTATCTCAGCTACATTTACCAGTTTGGTTCCGTATCACTTAATAACCTTACCAACAAAAATATATCAACCTCAAGTTTTGAAATTCTCTTATCTGTTTCTCTCTCTCTCTGTCGCTGTGTCTGCCTCTCCATTTCTCGATGTTGTCTAACCTGACTCCATTTCTTCTTCATTTACATACACTTTCTAACCAGTCCCATTTCTCCTTTCTCTACCGATGCTACCTGACCCGTTCCATTTGTCAGTCTGAGTTCAGTTGTCCACACTCTCCCTGATGAGTCGGAAGGATTTGGGATCAAGATGCACTCAAGGCCGGCATTCCAGTGTCGGACTGAGGGAGTGCTGCACTGTCCGAGGTGCCATCTTTCAGATAGAACATTAAACTGAGGCCTGGCCTGCCCTCTTAGGTGGATGTAAAAGATCCCATGGCAGTATTTCAAAGAAGAGCAGTGGGATATTCCCTGTGTCCGGGCTAATATTTGCATCACGTTAAACAGTAGAGAGATAATTGGTCATTATCACAATGCTGTTTGTTGGAGCTTGCTGTGCACAAAATGACTGCTGTGATTCTGACATTACATTGATCATACTTGAAAACAAATTCATTGGCTATTCAGCACTTTGGGACATCCTGTGCTCATGAAAAACACGAGAGAATAAAAACCAAAAGTGCTGGAAACATGCAGCAGGTCAGGCAGCAACTGTGGAGATAGAAGCAGAGTTAAATGTTTCAAGTCTGTGACCTTTCATCAGAAAGTCAAGGCTTTTTTAAAAGGAAAAGTCTCCATTTACAGACACTCCCTGACCAGTTACCATTTCTCTTTCCATTTACAGACTCTCGCTAACAAGTCTCCAGTTAGCCTCCATTTATGGATGCTACCGAACCAGTCGTCATTTCTCTTCCATTCAAGAAGAGCGGCAGCGGGACCGGAGGACCGAGCTGGGGCTGCGTCCTGCAACCAATTGGTGCGTGTGAAGGCGGGACGAGCGTCAAGGAGTGGGCGCCCGTACATCTGATCCTCCAGTCCCGCCCTCTCTGGCTATTGGTCCAGAGCTGCGTCAATCAGTTAGACATTGTGAACTGAAAGGTCAGAGGTCGCTGTACTGGGCTTCAAGTACTCAGTGCGCAGGCGCGGTGTGGCATAATTTGGAGCATGCGTAATGCGGGGGCCGAACTGGACGGAGGAAGTCGTGTTGGATCCACAGCGGGTGAGAGAACCGGCTGGAGGGTGGGTTGGCGGGTAGGTCTCAGAAACACCCGGTGTAGGCCTCAACACCCCCAATAAGAAGCTCCCGGTCCTGCGTTTCCACCGAGCTGGTTGGCAGCTGCGGGTCTTCTCTCGTGGACAGGCCCCGGATTAACTGCCGCCAGATTTCCAGTTCTTTTGGAGGAATTAAAGATTAATAAACTGTAATATCAAAGAACAAAACTTCAAAGGAAACTTATCTCAGTTTTAAAGGGGCCTGGGGGAGGGAGGAACCATTTGGGACACAGCACAGCACAGGAGGTCCCCACTCCCTGCTTCCACAAAGTCTCACCTTGGACTAGGCCGCACCTGGACAGGGCTGGCTCAAGGTGCGGGAAGCTGTAAACTGACATGCTGAGCTGTGGACTGGGAGAAGTGGGGGGTTTGACTGACAGGCCTGGGGAGGGGGATATTAGGGCAGGTACACACACTGCTCGCCCTTTTCTTCCTGCCATGTTTTGCTGGAGTCGTGTTGGTGCGTGTTTCTAAACTCTGTCTCCCTATCCCGGTAATGTCAGTGGATTGTAGTTTGCTGTCAGTGTTGGATTGTTGCTGAGGGTGATGGTCGAGGGTTGTTTTTGCGAGTGGAAGCCGGTGACCAGTGGTGGACCTCAGGGATCGGTGCTCGGACCCTTGATGTTTGTAGTGTACATTAATGATTTAGACGTGAATATAGGAGGTATGATCAATAAGTTCGCAGATGACATGAAAATTTGTGGTGTTGTAAATAGTGAGGAGGAAAGCCTTAGATTACAGGACGATGCAGATGGGCTGGTAAGATGGGTGGAGCAGTGGCAAATGGAATGTAATCCTGAGAAGTGTGAAGTGATGCATTTTGGGAGGACTAACAAGGGAAGGGAATATACAATGGATGTTAGGACAGAGGGAAAGAGGGATCTTGGTGTACTTGTCCGTAGATCACTGAAGGCTGCAGCACAGGTAGATAAGGTGGTTAGGAAGGCATATGGGATCACAATCACAGAATAATACAGTGCAGAAGAGGCCCTTCGACCCATCGAGTCTGTACTGATGCATTAAAGACACCTGACCTGCCTACCTAATCCCATTTGCCAGCACTTGGCCCATAGCCTTGAATGTTATGACATGCCAAGTGCTCATCCAGGTACTTTTTAAAGGGTGTGAGGCAACCCGCCTCTACCGCCCTCCCAGGCAGTGCATTCCAGACCGTCACCACCCTCTGGGTAAAAAAGTTCTTCCTCAAATCCCCCTTAAACCTCCTGTCCCTCACCTTAAACTTGTGTCCCCTCGTAACTGACCCTTCAACTAAGAGGAACAGCTGCTCTCTATCCACCCTGTCCATGCCCCTCATAATCTTGAACACCTCGATCAGGTCACCCCTCAGTCTTCTCTGCTCCAGCAAAAACAACCCAAGCCTATCCAACCTCTCTTCATAGCTTAAATGTTCCATCCCAGGCAACGTCCTGGTGAATCGCCTCTGCACCCTCTCCAGTGCAATCACATCCTTCCTATAATGTGGCGACCGGAATTGCACACAGTCCTCCAGCTGTGGCCTTATCAAAGTTCTATACCACTCCAACATGACCTCCCTGCTTTTGTAATCTATGCCTCGATTGGAAAAGGCATGTGTTCCATATGCCTTTTTCACCACCCTATTAACCTGCCCTTCTGCCTTCAGAGATCTATGGACAAACACGCCAACGTCCCTTTGTTCCTCAGAACTTCCCAGTGTCAGGCCATTCATTGAATACTTCCGTGTCACAGTACTCCTTTCAAGGTGTATCACCTCACACTTTTCGGGGTTAAATTCCATCTGCCACTTTTCTGCCCATTTGACCATCCCGTCTATATCGTCCTGTAACCCAAGGCACTCAACCTCACTGTTAACCACTCGGCCAATCTTTGTGTCATTCGCGAACTTACTGATCCTACCCCCCACATAGTCATCTATGTTGTTTATGTAAATGACAAACAATAGGGGACCCAGCACAAATCCCTGTGGTACACCACTGGACACTGACTTCCAGTCACTACAACAGTCTGTCATCACTCTCTGTCTCCTACAGCAAAGCCCATTTTGAATCCACCTTATCAAGTTACCTTGTATCCCTTGTGCATTTGCTTTCTTGATTAGTCTCCCATGTGGGACCTTGTCAAAGGCTTTGCTGAAATCCATGTAAACTACATCAACTGCACTACCCTCATCTCCACACCTGGTCACATGCTCAAAAAGTTCAATCAAATTTCTTAGGCATGACCTCCCTCTGACAAAGCAATGCTGACTATTCCTAATCAAATTTTGCCTATCCAAGTGGTGATAGCTTCATTCCTTCAGAATTTTCTCCAATAGTTTCCCTACCACTGACGTGAGACTCACTGGTCTGTAGTTCCCTGGCTTATCTCTACAACCTTTCTTAAATAGTGAGACCACAGTAGCTGTTCTCCAGTCCTCTGGCACCTCGCCTGTGGGCAGAGAGGAATTAAAAATTTGGGTCAGAGCCCCTGCAATCTCCACCCTCGCCTCATACAGCATCCTGGGACACAAATCATCCAGACCTGGAGATTTGTCCAATTTTAAGCCTGCCAAAACCTCCAATACCTTGTCACTCCCTTTGACAATTTTCTCAAGACCCTCACAGTCACTCTCAGTTCCATATCTACATCCTCATTCTCTTGGGTGAAGACACATGTGAAGTAATCGTTTAACACCCTGTCAATGTCCTCTGGCTCCACCCACAGATTTCCCCCTTGGTTCCTAATGGGTCCTACTTTTTCCCTGGTTATCCTCTTCCCATTGATATACTTATAGAATATCTTGGGATTTTCCCTATTTTTACCAGCCAGAGCTTTCTCATATCCCCTCGTTGCTCTCCTAATTGCTTTCTTCAGCTCCATCCCACACTTTCTGAACTCCACTAATGCTTCCGTTGATTTGCTCTCCTTGTATTTGCTAAAAGCCTCTCTTTTCCTTCTCATCATATCCTGAATATTTCTGGTCATCCATGGTTCTCTGGGCTTGTTGCTCCTATGTATTACCCTAGAGGGAACATGTTGGGCCTGTACCCTCCCCATTTCCTTTTTGAATGCCCCCCACTGCTATTCTGTAGATTTCCCGACAAGTAACTCTTTCCAGTCTACCTTGGCCAGATCCTGCCTTATTTTACTAAAATTCACTCTCCCCAATCCAAAAGCTCTTTTCAACTTGTCCATTTCTTTCTCCATAACGAGCTTAAAATGTACCATGTTTTGGTCACTATGACAAAAAGCTCCCCCACCAACACATCAACTACCTGTCTGGCTTCATTCCCCAGAATTAGGTCCAGCACTGCATCCTCCCTTGTTGGATCCTCTACATATTGAGCTAAAATGTTCTCCTGTATACATTTTAAGAACTCAACTCCACCTAAGCCCTTAATACGATGACTATCCCAATTAATGTTGGGAAAGTTGAAATCACCTAATATAATTACCCTATTATTTTTACTCACCTCTGCGAATTGCGCACATATTTGCTCCTCAATTTCCCGCTGACTATTTGGGGGTCTATAATCACCTGGCAATGTGGCTGTCCCTTTTTTATTCCTAAACTCTACCCATAAAGCTTCATTTGATGCCCCCTCCAAGATATCATCTCTTCTTACTGCAGTAACTGACTCCTTAACTAATATTGCAATGCCCCCTCCTCTTTTACCCCCTCCTCTGACTCGCCTGAAGATTCTGTATCCCGAGATATTGAGCTGCCAATCCTGCCCCTCCCTCAACTATGTCTCCGTGATGGCTCCTATATCACAATTCCATGTGTCAATCCTTGCCCTTAACTCATCCATTTTACCTGCAATACTCCTGGCATTAAAGTAGAGGCCATCCATCCTGGTCATACTCCCTTGAAACCTCCGCTGTATTTCCTCTGACTTGTTTGCTTTCCTGTGTTTAGCTGTGTCCCTATTCTGCTTGGAGTCTGCGTCCCCTCCCCCTGCCAAATTAGTTTAAACTCCTCCCAACAGCACTAGCAAACCTGCCAGCAAGGATGTTAGTCCCCCTCTGGTTCAGATGTAGACTGTCCAGGTATACTGCTTGTACAGGTCCCACCTTCCCCAGAAACGGTCCCAGTGGTCCAGGAATCTAAAACCCTCGATCCTGCACCAACTCTTAAGCCACGTATTCATCTGTGCTATTCTCCTATTTCTATACTCGCTAGCACGTGGCACTGGGAGTGATCTAGAGATTACAACCCGAGAGAGGTCCTGCTTTTTAGTTTACAGTCTAACTCCCTGAATTCTTGATGCAAGACCTCATCCCTCTTTCCACCTATGTCATTCGTACCAACATGTACCATGACCTCTGCCTTATCACCCTCCCCCTTCAGGATGCCCTGCAGCCGTCAGTGACATCCCGGACCTTGACACCAGGGAGGCAACACACCATCCTGGAGTCACGTTGACAGCCACTGTCGTGCCTATACGTTCCCCTGACTATAGAATCCCTTATTACTATTGCTCTTCCTCTCTTTTCCCCCTTCCTGTGCAGACAGGCTGCTTGTGGTGCCAGAAGCTTGACTCTGTCCGCACTCCCTGGAGGAACCAGCCTCATCAGCCTCCAAAATGGAATACCGATTTGTAACCGGGACCCAGGGGACTCCTGAACTACCTGCCTGTTTCTCTTGGAATGCCTGGTCACCCATTCCCTTCCTTCCTCAAGTCCCTTCAGCTGCAGTGTGACCACCTCTCCAAACGTGCTATCCACGATGCTCTCAGACTCGTGGATGCTCCACGGTGTTTCCAGCCGTTGCTGCAGCTGGACACACTTCCTGCACACATGCTGGTCCCGGGGACTGGAAATGTTCACGGATTCCCACATGCAGCAAGAGGAGCAAACCATGGCTTTAAGCTCTCCTGCCATGACTAAACCCTTTAAATTTAAAACTTCAGAAGACGGTTATAATAAAAAAAAATCAACTAAGTCTTGCTCAAACAATGACTTACAATTCAATCCAGTTAAAAAAAAATACCGACCAGGACTTACTCACCAGTCAGCTGTGCTCTTTGGAAACTCTTTGAGGACAGGTAGGAAATGAAAGGAGCTCCTTGCTCTCTCCTCACCGAACTCCCTCAGTCACAGAACTCCCACTTTAGCACTCTAATGCAACCCCAAGTCAGCACTCCAGTGCAAATGAAGATACTTGTCTTTAAATACTTGAGCATCTGGTAAGATACTTGAGGATACTTGTCTTTATTAGCTGAGGCATAGAATATAAGGGCAGGGAGGTTATGATGGAGCTGTGTAAAACGCTAGTTTGGCCACAGCTGGAGTACTGTGTACAGTTCTGGCCACCGTACTATAGGAAGGATGTGATTGCAGTGGAGAGGGTGCAGAGGAGATTCACCAGGATGTTGCCTGGGCTGGAACATTTCAATTATGAAGAGAGACTGGATAGGCTCGGGTTGTTTTCCTGAGAGCAGAGAAGGCTGAGGGGGGACCTGATTGAGGAATACCAAATTATGAGGGGCATTGATAGGATAGATAGGAAGAAACTTTTTCCCTTGGCAGAGGGGTCAATAACCAGGGGGCATAGATTTAAGGTAAGGGGCAGGAGGTTTAAACGGGATTTGAGGAAAATAATTTTCACCCTAAGGGTGATTGGAATCTGGAACACACTGCCTGAAGGAGTAGTAGAGGCAGGGACCCTCACAACATTTAAGAAGTATTTAGATGAGCATTTGAAATGCCATAACAAACATTGCTGTGTGCCAAGTGCTGGAAAATGGGATTAGAATGGATAGGTGCTTGATGGCTGGCACAGACACGTTGGGCTGAAGGGCCTGTTTCTGTATAACTCTAACTCTATGATTATATTGCCTCTCCTCATTCTTCCTTCTTCTCCCACTCTTGAGTTCCAGACTGCAGGTTCTGGCTCCTTGAGGCACCTGAAATGTTAACTCTGTTTCTCTCTCCACGGATGCTGCCTGACCTGCTGAGTATTTCCAGCATCTGCTGTAGTTTGGCTTTATTGCAGGCGTTGTTCATAGAACTGAATCGAGAAACAAAGGCGAACCAATTAAGAGCCAGTTTGTGTCAGGGTGGTTGTTAGATGCGGATGTCGGTCCTTGAGCTCCTGTGTTGCTCTTTTTTGTTGCATCAGTTTGATCTGCAGTGGAGATAAAGGAGAAGCTGCTGGGTTTAATCCCAATTACTTTTGAACCCAGTTGGGCCCAACAATTTCCAATGTGAAACTGTCAAGGGAGGTAGATTCCAGGGGAGATGAGGTTGCTCAACTGACAAAAGCCACTCAATGTTAAAGAGTATTGTATTAGTTTAGTTTAGTTTAGAGATATAGCACTGAAACAGGCCCTTCGGCCCACCGAGTCTGTGCCGACCATCAACCACCCATTTATACTAATCCTGGATTCCTACCACATCCCCACCTGTCCCTATATTTCCCTACCACCAACCTACACTCGGGGCAATTTATAATGGCCAATTTACCTACCAACCTGCAAGTCTTTTGGCTTGTGGGAGGAAACCGGAGCACCCGGAGAAAACCCACGCAGACACAGGGAGAACTTGCAAACTCCACACAGGCAGTACCCAGAATTGAACCCGGGTCGCTAGAGCTGTGAGGCTGCGGTGCTAACCACTGCGCCACTGTGCCGCCCATGAAGTATTTCTGTCGCGGCTTTTAATCCATTTTACACGTACGGATTTTTTACTTCATTCTGGGGATATGGGCGTCACTAGCCAGACCAGCATATTGCCAATCCCCAGTTGCCCATTGAGAAGGTGATGGTGGACCGCCTTCTTGAACCGCTGCAGACTGTGCAGTAAAGGTGCTCCCGCAATGGTGTTCGGGAAGGAGTTACAGGATTTTCATCCAGTGATGATGAAGGAACGGTGTTATATGTCCAACTCAACAACAAATTGTATTTATGTAGCATCTTTAATGTAATAAAATGTTCCAAGGCTGTTCACAGGAGCGTTATAAAGCAACATTTGACACTGAGCCACATAAGGAGATCTAGGGCAGACGACAAAAAGCTTGATCGAAAAGGTGTATTTTAAGATGTGCCTGAAGCACGGAAGATGAGGTAAAGAGGCGGAGAGGATTAGGGAGGGATTTCCAAAGCTTATGGCCTTGACAGCTGAAGGAACGGCCGCCAGGGTTGGAACAATGAAAATTGGGGATGCGCAAGATGCCAGAATTAGATCCCTGATCTCTGAGGGTTGTAGGGCTGGAGGAGATTATAGAGATAGTGAGGGGCGAGGGCATGGAGGGATTTGAAAACAAGGATGAGGATCTTAAAATTGAGGTGCTGCTTCACAGGGAGCCTGTGTAGGCCAGCAGGCACTGTGGCAATGGGTGAACAGGACTTGGTTTGAGTAAGGACACAGGCAGCAGAGTTATGGATAACCTCAAGATTACAAAGGGTAGAATGTGGGATACCAGCCAGGAGTGTGTTAGAATATTCAAGTTGAGAGCTAACAAATGCATGGATGTAAGTTTCAGAGGCAGATGAGCTGAGGCAGTGGCGAAGTTGGGTGATATTGAGGTGGAAATAGGCGCCGATATGCATTCGGAAGCTCATTTTGGAAGCTCAACTTGGAGCCAAATATCACACCCAGGTTATGAATGGTGTGTTTTAGCCTCAGGCAGCTGTTAGGGATAGGGATTGAGTTGGTAGCTCGGGAGTGGAATTTTTAGCAGAAACTGAAGACAATGGCGTCAGACTCCCCAATATTTAGTTTAGTTTAGTTTTAGTTTAGAGATACAGCACTGAAACAGGCCCTTCGGTCCACCGAATCTGTGCTGACCATCAACCACCCATTTATACCAATCCTACACTAATTCCATATTCTTACCACATCCCCACCTGTCCCTATATTTTCCCTACCACCTACCTATACTAGGGGCAATTGCTAATGGCCAATTTACCTATCAACCTGCAAGTCTTTGGTATGTGGGAGGAAACCGGAGCACCGGTTTATTAATTGGAGGAAATTTTGGTTAATCCAGTATTGGATGCCAGACAAGTCAGGATGGTGTGTGACTTGGAGGGGAACTTGAAGGTGATGGTGTTCACATGCACCTGATCGCCTGGCCCTTCTAGATGATGGAAGTTGAGTGTATGGGAGGTTCTGCCAAAGTTCTGGTCGAGTTGTACATAGAGAAAATCCCTCTCCTCTCCCTGCCCCTCCCTCTCTCTCCCTCTCCTCGCATAGAGGGCAGAGTCTTGTGTAGGTCCAGACTGGGTGTCAGTTTCCTTTCCCTGAAGGACATTAGTGAACCAGTTGGGGTTGTATGTCAATCCAGCAGCTTTCACGGTCACTCTTTACTAGTGCCGGCCCCCTAAATTACCAGATTCATTCAGCTCCATTTCACAACCTGCCTTTGTGTTTTTGTGGGTTCTTTCACATTCCTTTTTTTTTCTGTTTTAAATCAATTTCACAGGGATTTAGAAAGGGAGGAATTGTAGCCGTGAAATGCAAAGCAAACGTCAGACATCTGAAGGAGTCGCCATTTTTATCGTCACCCGAATGTCAGTAGATTTTGAACATGAAAGGAAAAAGCACCGATTACAGTGAGGAGAAACTGTACACGTGTTCTGTCTGTGGACGAGGTTTCAGCCGATCATCTGGCCTGTCGAGACACAAGCGCAGTCACACTGGAAAGAAACCATGCAAATATGGGGACAGTAGAAAGGGATTGAATTATCCAGTTGAGCTGGAAACTCGTCCATGCAGTAACAACCTGGAGAGGCTGTTCACCTGCTCCGTGTGTGGGAAAGGATTGGCCAAATCAGCCGCCCTGCTGGCGCACCAGCGAGTTCACACTGGAGAAAGGCCATTCACCTGCTTAGAATGTGGGATGGGATTCACTACTTCATCCGACCTGCTGAGACATCAGCGAGATCACACTGGGGAGAGGCCATTCAGGTGCACTCACTGTGGAACAGGGTTCAAGCGATCATCTGAACTCACTGTACACCAGCGTATTCACACTGGGGAGAGGCCATTCACATGCTCCGAGTGTGGGAAGGGATTCACTACTTCATCCGACCTGCTGAGACATCAGCGAGATCACACTGGGGAGAGGCCATTCACATGCTCCGAGTGTGGGAAGGGATTCACTACTTCATCCCACCTGCTGAAACACCAGCGAGTTCACAAGTAACTTCGGGATGAGAAATTTCCACGAAATAGCTGATCTCTGACCTTGGGTTTTCAGAAATCCACCAATGCCTTCTCCCTTTCCAACTTTAACAAAAGAGTGGTTTTTTAAAAAAATGTCAGCTTATTTTTTTCAAAGTTGGACAACCGAAAAGCAGTCTACAGGTGTTTTTTATAAACCTGTTTTTAAGTCGTCTTTATTTTTTATCGTCTCCCACCTCGGTGGAAATGAACTTCAACCAGGAATGTATGCGGGTGAAACTGCATCCTCCTTCACTCGTTCAGTGTGCCAGTCTTCTGTAAATGGCCCAAGAGGAGGTATGTGCATACACAGACCAATTCCCAATGTTTGTTTTTGCCCTCACGGGATATCTTAGCAGAGACCACCTGAGAACTGACACAGTTCATTTGCCATGGCTTAAAATGAATGGTGCAGGATCAGTGCTCGCAAGTCACTGGTCTGCAGCAAAAACATTGATCGGTCAATAGGAATTTGAAACTTGCTTCCATTTACACAGCAGTGTGTGTCTGAAGTAATTTCTGAAAACCTGCACCAACTGGTTACTGAATGTGAATATCCTGCAGTGAGCATGAACTGTATAAACTTAATATGTCCTGTGTTTTGCAGCAACTGAAGTGATCTGGAATTTCCGCTTTTTGGTTTGCTCAGGTGTATGGCTGAATTCCATTCAATGTTCATCTGCATTTTCACTGTCTACTGCCCCAGTCACACTGTAAACCTTGAGTCGGTGTGAAGCTGTCTTTTGCACCATAGGGATGCAAGGCAAGAGTGTCACTCTGGCCATCTTTCTTCAGTGTGTGGTTTGGAATTGCTTAAGATTATCTGGAAAAGGCTGTCCTGCACCACCAGTGCTGTGCATTGGCTGCAGTGCAACTATCCTGTGAGCTCTCTGCAGTCACTATAAATGATGACTGGGCTTCTGAGGCACAATACTCTGTACATGTATGAATATGTATATACAGAGTGCTGCCTTTCTCCAAGCCAACACAATAGTTATGATTTTCAGCTCACATTGCTGTTAAATACAATTGGTACAGTAGAGCAGGAGCCAGAAGTGTTCATCACTGTTGGGATATACAGCTGTCCATTGGACCTGCTGCATTGTCACAGGCCCATTACCAAATTCTTGAGCCTTGTTTAGGGATGATGCAACAAAACCTCAATCTTGTTACTGTCGAGGTCAGCATCGACTGTCCAATGTGAGACAATTTTGTAGGACATGCTATACCTGTCAAATGGTGGGAAAACCACAACCTACCACAAAACTAGCACCACTATTTTTAGATAGAGCACCAAGTCTGTGCCGACCAACAACCACCCATTTATACTAACCCGACAGTAATCCCATATTCCCTACCACCTACCTACACTAGGGGAAATTTACAATGGCCAATTTACTTATCAACCTGCAAGTCTTTGGCTGTGGGAGGAAACTGGAGCACCTGGCGAAAACCCACGCGGTCACAGGGAGAACTTGCAAACTCCGCACAGGCAGTACCCAGAATCGAACCCGAGTCCCTGAAGCTGTAAGGCTGCGGTGCTAACCACTGTGCCGCCCAAACCAGTTCCCATGCCAATGATTGGCGAACCATTTAGCAGGGTATTAGTAGACTATGTCGTGCCCTCGCCAAAAACTATCATGGATATGGCTACTTGATTTCCAGAGGCAATTCCTTTGAGGACAAGTACTGCTAGAATAGTAGTAGAAAGTTAACCCGATTCTTTGAGACATGGATTACCACTTGAAGTTCAATCAGATCAAGATTCTAATTTCAAGTCTAGGATATTTCAAGAAGTCCTGGGCAATTTGGGGATTCGATGAAATCTTCAGCATATCACCCACTGTCACAGGGAGCTTTAGAGAAATATCACCAGACTCTCAAAACGATGATTAGAACATATTGTCACGAATATCCACATGACTGGGATAAAGGACTAGACTTCCTTTATTTGCCACCAGAGACTCACCGAAAGAGTCTGTTGGCTTCAGTCCTTCCGAACTGGTTTGTGGACATGAAGTAAGAGGTCTTTTCTGAGTTTTAAAGGACATATTCTTGGACCACAAGAATGAATCTTCAATACTAGACTATGTATCTTTGTTCTGGGAAAGTCTCATGAAAGCTTGCAGTGTGGCTCAGGAACACCTGAAAGCATCCCAAGCCAATATGAAAAAATGGGCAGACAAGAATGCAAAAAAAACATGATTTTTAACCAGGGGATGAAGTATTAGATGCTGCCAGACCTGCTGAGTATTTTCAGCATTTCTTGTTTTTATTTCAGATTTCCAGCATCCGCAGTATTTTGCTTTTATTATGATGAAGTATTAGTGTTGTTACCATTACAGAGAGAACCATTAAAAGCACAGTTCAGTGGCCCAAATCGAGCGTTCAAAAAAGTGGGTAAGGCAGATTACTTGATTGACACCCCTGATTGCCGGAAGAACAACAGATTGTGTCATGTTAATGTGCTTAAACAATATTACTGCAGGGAGGAGGATAAGCCAGTGCAGGTATGGCAGGTAATTGAGACTGTTGAGAAGGAATAGGATAGTGAGGATGAGGCAGAAGCAGGCCTAGGAAATTCTCAGATTGAACCTCCAACTATCAGATTAGCGAATACCGAATGGCTAGGAAAATTAAACAATATGCTTGAGAGGCAAATCAGCGTGAAGACTTAACCATGGTTTTCACAACGTTTGAAAAAGTTTGTAAGGATAAGCCAGGATGTAAAACCTTAGCCACACATTATGTGGGTTTATGGGGAACCATTCCTTTAAAACAACATCCTTGTCGCTTAGGTCCAGACAAACAGGCCCAAGTGGAAGCAGAGGTGCAATCCATGCTGAAGAGCAGCTTAGTTGAACCTAGTCAGGACAGCTGGAACTCACAGGTGGTCTTGATGCCTAAACCTGGTGGGTCGGTTCAAACTTGCATAGACTACAGAAAAGTCATGCCATCAAAGGGGTACATTTTTCACACAAAAAATAGTGGGTATCTGGAATGAGCTGCCTGAGGAGGTGGTGGAGGCAGGAACAGTACTGACATTTAAGAGGCAGCTGGACAGGTACTTGAATGAGCAAGGCTTAGAGGGGTATGGAATTAATACAGGCAGGTGGGATTAGTCTAGATAGCCATTATGGTCGGCATGGATGCGGTGGGCCGAAGGGCCTGTTTCTATGCTGTATGACTGACTCGAAAGAAGGCAGACTCCTACCCAAATTCTCATTTAAAAGACTGTATGGACAAAGTGGGCAACGCTATGTGTCTTAAAGAGACAAATATGTTGGAGGGATACCGTTAAATTCCTTTGACAACCCAAGATAAGGAAAAGTCAGCTTCTGTTGCACCGAACAGGGTTTTTCAAATATCAAGTGATGCCACACAGGTTAAAGGGTTCTCAAGAAACCTCTCAGAGAATAGTGAACCCGTTGTGGTCAGTGCTCCAAGCTGTGTATTTCACCTGGCTGAGGTGTTGGACAATAGGGCCACTTGAAAGGAAAACACAAAACAACTGGAAGATTATGATTGGAAATTTGAAATGAGTTAATTGGGACAAGGTTTTGAAAACTGAAAATGTTCTGGTAGAACTTGTTGCTGTAGTCTCAACATTCTAGAAAATTGTATGTCTGCATTTCAGGTGAAAATATTATCACTGACGCTTTGTCGTAGATTTAATCAGGTTGACATACGTAGATGGCGATGGTATAAAAGAATGCTGTATTGCGTTATTGCGGGGAAAAAAGTGTCAGTGTTTTTTCAATTACTTTTCTCCCATTGTAATGAAACACCTTTCGGGAATGGCATTTCATTCTGCCAGGGGTGGAGGTGTTATGATCCTGGTGTTTTTTTGGGGGAAGTATGCAGTGTATCTTTAAGACAGCAAAGGATCAGTACTGATTTAAGGAAAAGCAAGCCTCAGGAGTTAGCGAGAAGGTGCATTCTGGTCCCCATTCGATAGAAAATAGGAACGGTAGGCCATTCGGCCCTTCGAGCCTGCACCGCCATTCAATACGATCATGGCTGATTGTCCAAACTCATTACCCTGTTCCTGCTTTCTCCCCAATACAACCATACAGTGTGGAAGAATCAGCCAGCTTCACATGTGCATCATTGTTGCCTTGGATATAGCCATTCAGAGACTAGGGATGGAAACACAATGTTGCGATTAACATCTAAAATCTTCTTGTTGAGACAGGCTTTTAACAGACAGACAGCTGGGATAGCATGAACTAAACCGAGATCTCTGTTAATTTAAACTGAAGGAAGGGAAGTTAGACTGGAAAATTTTTATCCCTCAAAACTCTAAAGCCAAATTGATTCATTGAAAAGTATTTGCGAGTTGTTTATCTGCAATGGTCATTGCTGGAAGAAAGACGAGTTGAAGCTTCGGATGTTGGTCTATTCTTTGCTTCCTCATCATACCCTGGAAGAGCGTGAATCAGGATTGTTCATCGGGAAGTGTAAATCTCAAAGGACACTTTTGTTTCTCTTTTAAATGTTTTTATCTTGGCAGTCTTTAAGATTTTAGTTTTTTTCTAATAAACAGTTAATTTGTTGATTGAAAGACACCTGGTTTGGTTCACCTCATATGGAGGTTAATAGATGGTTCAATTTGGCTGCAGATTTTTTTAATTTGTAAAGTTTAAAGTGATATTTTAGACGACCTATTTGTTTCCATTTAAGTTAATGGACAGCAAATTGGACAGGTTGCATAACTGGCATACAATCCTCCCTACCTGGTTTTGCTTTCTGCTGGTGATTATGTATGTCATGGCACAAAATAAGAAAAATTGCCCTACTTTTGTTCAGGTTTCTGGATTGTGAATGTCTCATAAATGTTTACTTTTTATTAATTTATATACCAACTGATCTGTGCACATTGCTTACCAAGGTACCAGAATGTAATATCTCATATGCTTATATATATTGCTTTCCATTAAAGTTGACACATCTTCACAGAACAGCTTTTACATGAACAATCTATAAATAGGCAGAAGCAGGCCATTGAGAACGTGAACTCTGTAAAACCAGTTGTCAGCTGTCAGGAAAGTCTGATGAAATTGTATTCTGAGCACATTACAATTATATTTATTACATATGCAAAATTGTACGAAATTGCCATTGATCAACTAATTTGCTTCAATAACAATGCTATAATTACATGATTCCTTGTTTCCCACCCCCCATCCCCCCCCCCCCCCCCCCCAAAAATAAAATAAAAATCAGACTTTTTTTGTCTTTGGTCACTAATTTTCAGACCTTTTGGTCTTTGGCTACTCTCACCCCTGCGTTTATTACTTGTTTAGTGAAATAGATTAGAACATTACAGCGCAGGACGGGCCCTTCGGCCCTCGATGGTGCGCCGACCTGTGAAACCATCTGACCTACACTATTCCATTTTCATCCATATGTCTATCCAATGACCATTTAAATGCCCTTAAAGTTGGCAAGTCTACTACTGTTGCAGGCAGGGCGTTCCACGCCCCTACTACTTTCTGTGTAAAGAAACTACCTCTGACATCTGTCCTATATCTATCACCCCTCAACTTAAAGCTATATCTCCTCGTGTTTGCCATCACCATCCGAGGAAAAAGACTCTCACTATCCACCCTATCTAACCCTCTATCTTATATGTCTCTATTAAGTCACCTCTCCTCCTCCTCCTCTCCAACGAAAACAACCTCAAGTCCCTCAGCCTTTCCTCGTAAGACCTTCCCTCCATACCAGGCAAAATCCTAGTAAATCTCCTCTGCACCCTTTCCAAAGCTTCCACATCCTTCCGATAATGCGGTGACCAGAACTGCAGGCAATACTCCAGGTGCGGTCTCACCAGAGTTTTGTGCAGCTGCAGCATGACCTCGTGGCTCCGAAACTCGATCCCCCTACTCTCCCTATTGGTGCTCAACTGCTGGATAACTCTGATTGCATGTAAATGTGTTTATACGTGTTTATAAAGTGTGTGCCCAGATTTAACTAAGTTGTGATTTGTACCAATAAATGATGTTTAGGGCATGATTTATAGTTTGGTATGTTGGTGATTTGTCATGGAAATTTAATTCACTCAGCCGCTTGAGAGGAACCAGACTGAGGTTGAATGAAGATAAGAAGTAGGAGCTGGAGGAGGCCTTTTGGCCCTTTGAGCCTGCTCTGCCATTCACGGAGGTCATGGTTGATCTTCTACCTCAACTCCACTTTCCAGCACTATCCCCATATCCCGGGTGGTGCAGTGGTTAGCACCGCAGCCTCACAGCTCCAGCGACCCGGGATCAATTCTGGGCACTGCCTGTGTGGAGTTTGCAAGTTCTCCCTGTGTCTGCATGGGTTTTCGCCGGGTACTCCGCTTTCCTCCCACCACCAAAAGACTTGCAGGTTGATTGGTGAATTGACCATTATAAATTGCCCCTAGTATAGGTAGGTGGTAGGGGAATATAGAGACAGGTGGGGATGTGGTAGGAATATGGGATTAGTGTAGGATTAGTATTAATGGGTGGTTAATGGCCAGCGCAGACTCGGTGGGCCGAAGGGCTTGTTTCAGTGCTGTATCTCTAAATAAAAAAAAAAATTCCCTTAGTACCCAAAAATCTATCAATCTGTGTCCTAAATATAACTCAATAACTGAGCATCCACAGCTTCCTGGGGTAGATAATTCCAAAGATTCACAGCCCTTTCAGTGAAGATATTTCTCATCTCAGTCCTGAATGGCCGACCCCTTATCCTGAGACTGCGATCCGGTGTTGTAGATTCCTCAGCCAGGGGAAACATTTTCTCAGCATCCACCCTGTCAAGTCCCTGAAGAGTATATTGTTTCAGTTAAAACACCTCTCATTCTAAATTCCAGGGAATGTAGGCCCAGTCTATTCAGTCTCTTCTTGCAGGAGGACATGGAGCATCGTGGTTATGTTGCTGAACTAGTAATCCAGAGGCCTGGACTAATGATGCAGAGACATGGATTCAATTCCCACCACAAATAGTTATACAGCACAGAAACAGGCCCTTCGGCCCATCGTGTCTGTGCCGGCCATTAAGCACCTACCTATTCTAATCCCATTTTCCAGCACTTGGCCCGTAGCCTTGTCTGCTATGGCGTTTCAAGTGCTCATCTAAATACTTAAATGTTGTGAGGGTTCCCACCTCTACCTCCCCTTCAGGCAGTGTGTTCCAAATTCCAACCACCCTCTGGGTGAAGTTTGTTTCATCAAATCCTCTCTGAACCTCATGTCCCTTACTTTAAATCTATGCCCCCTGGTTATTGACCCCTCTGCAAAGGAAAAAAGTTTCTTCCTATCTATCCTATCTATGCCTCTCATAATTTTGTATACCTCAATCAGGTCCCCCCGCACCCCCCCCCCCCCCCCTCACCCTTCTCGGCTCTCAGGAAAACAACACTAGCCTATCCAGTCTCTCCTCACAGCTGAAGTGCTCCAGCCCAGGCAACATCCTGGTGAATCTCCTCTGCATCCTCTCCAGTACAATCACATCCTTCCTATTGTGTGGTGGCCAGAACTGTACACAGTATTCCAGCTGTGGCCTAACTAGCATTTTATACAGCTCCATCATAACCTCACTGCTCTTACATTCTATGCCTCGGCTAATAAAGGAAAGTATTCCATATGCCTTCCTAACCACCTTATCTCCTGTGCTGCTGTCTTCAGTGATCTATGGACAAGTACACCAAGGTTCTTCTGACCCACTACTTCCTAGGGTCCTAGCATCCATTGTATATTCCCTCACAGTTCTCAGGATTAAATTCCATTTGCCACTGCTCTGCCCATTTTACCAGCCCATCTATATTTTCCTGTAATCTAAGGCTTTCCTCCTCACTATTTACGACACCACCAATTTTCGTGTCATCTGTAAACTGACTGTTCATACCTCCTATATTCACATATAAATCATTAATGTACACTACAAATAGCAAGGGTCCCAGCACCACTCCTTGCGGTACACCACTGGTCACAGGCTTCCACTCGCAAAAACGACCCTCGACCAACACTCTCTGCCTCCTGCCACTGAGCCAATTTTGGATCCAATTTGCCAGATCGCCCTGGATCCCATGGACTCTTACCACCTTAATCAATCTCCCATGTAGGACCTTATCAAAAGCCTTACTGAAGTCCATGTTGACGACATCAACTGTGTTACCCTCATCTACACATCTAGTCACCCCCTCGAAGAATTCAATCAAGTTTGTTCGACAGGATCTTGCCCTGACAAAGCCACACAGTTCAGGAATTTAAACTGGATTAATTAAATAAAGCTGGGATTAAAAAAATAGTTTCAGTAATGATGACCATGAAACTAACGGATTGTCCTAAAACCCCACCTGGTTCATTAATTTCGTTTAGGGAAGGAAATCTACTGCCCTTCCCTGATCTGGCCTATATGTGACTCCAGACCCAAAGAAATGTGGTTGACTTAACTGCCCTATGAAACGGTCCAGCAAGCCATTCATTTGTATTCAAGGAGGTGGCTCACCACCATCTTCTCCAGGGCAATTAGGGATGGGCAATAAATGCTGGCCTTTCTAGCAACACCTACATTCCGTGAATAAATAGAACAAATGCCTCATCCCAGGAACCAGACTAGTGAACCTTTGTTGCATTCCCTCAAGGGCAAATATGTCCCTCCTTCGGTAAGGAGACCAAAATTGCACACAAGACTCCAGGTGGGGCCTCAACAATGTCCTGTATAATTGTAGTAAGACCTCTTTACTCTTCTCCCCCAATCCCAATGTAACAACAGAATCACAGAATTGTTACAGTGCTGGAGGAGGCCATTGCGTGCACACTGGCTCTCTGAAAGAACAGTTCCCTCTGTTCTATTCCCCCACCTTTGCCCTGTAACCCTGCACATTCTTCCTTTTCATTGAACTGTCTAATTCCCTTTTGAATGCTTCAATTGAACCTGCCTCCACCACACTCTCAGGCAGTGCATTCCAGACCTTAACCACTCACTCCATGCAAACTTTTTTCCTCATGTCACTTTTACTTCTCCTCCCTTAAATCTGTGCCCATTTGTTCTCGATCCTTTCATGACTGGGGACAGTGTCAATCTACACTGTCCAGACTCCTCATGATTTTGAATACCTCTATCAAATCACATCTCAGCCTTCTCCAAGGAAAACTGTCCTAACTTCTACAATCTATCCTCATAACTGAAATTCCTCATCCCTGGAACCATTCTCGTGAATCTTTTCTCTCCAATGCCCTCACATCTTTTCTCAAGTGCTGCGCCCAGAACAGGATGCAATACTCCAGCTGAGCCGAATTGTATGAGTATACAAGTTCAGCATAACTTCCTTGCTCTGTACTCTATGCCCCTATTAATAAAGCCTAGTATACTGTATGTTTATTAATCGCTCTCTGAAACTGCCCTGTCACCTTCAATGACTTATGCACATATACACCTCGGTCCTTCTGCTCCTGTACCCCCTTTAGAATTGTTCCCTCTATTTTATATTGTCTCTCCATGTTCTTCCTAGCAAAATGAATCACTTCCCATGTCTCTGCATTGAACTTCATCTGCCACCTGTCTGCCCATTCCAACAACTTGTCTATGTCCTTTTGAAGTTGTTCTCCTCAGAGTTCACAATGCTTCCAGGTTTTGTATCATCTGCAAAAATTGAAATTTTGCCCTGTATATCACGATCTAGATCATTAACATATATATCAAGTAACGTAAGTGTCCCAACACTGATCCCTGGGGAACTCCACCATAAACCTTCCTCCAGCCCGAAAAACATCCACACTCTTTCTTTCCCATCATTCAGCCAATTTCGTTTTCATGTTGCTACCGTCCCTTTTATTCCATGAGCTTCAAGTTTACTCACAAGTCTGTTGTGTGGCACTGTATCAAAAGCCTTTTGAATGTCCATGTACACCATCCCAACTGCACTGCCCTCATCAACCCTCTCTGTTACCTCCTTAAAAAACTCCAGCAAGTTGGTTAAACATGATCCATGCCGGCTTTCCTTAATTAACTCGCATTTGTCCATGTGACTATTGGTTTTGTCCCGAATTATTTTTTCTAGAAGTTTTCTCACCACTGAAGTTAAACTGACTGGCCTGTAGTTGCTGGGATTATCTTTACACCGTTTTTGAACAAGAGTGTAATGTTTGCAATTCTCCAGTCCTCTAACACCACCACTGAGTCTAAGGAAGACTGAAAAATTAAGGCCAGTGCCTGTACAATTTCCACCCACACTACCCTCAGTATCCTTCCTCTTTATCAATTTTAAACGCCTCTAGTGTCTGACTTACATTCTCTAGCAAAATTGTCTGAGTTGCATATTCTTTCTTGGTAAAGACAGATGCAAAGTATTCATTTTACCTCATCTATGCCCTCTGCCTCCAAGAGTAAATCCCCTTTCTGGCCCCTAATCGGCTCCACTCCTCCTTTTACCACCCTTTTACTATTTATATGACTGTCGAAATTTTGGGGATTTCCTTTGATGCTGGCTGCCAGTCTCTTTTCATGCTCTCTCTTTGCTTCTCTTATTTTCTTTTCACTTCCCCTCTGATCCTTCTACATTCAGACTGGTTTTCAATAGTATTTTCTACCTAGATTCTGCCATAAAACACACTTTTTCTTCTTTATCTTAATCTCTACCTCTTTTGTCATCCAGGGAGCTCTAAATCTGTTTTCCTTACTTTTCCCCTTCGAGGAACATACCTTGACTGTGCCTGAACTATCTCTTCTTTGAAGGTAGCCCATTGTTCATTATATTCGCTGGAGTTCAGAAGAGTGAGGGGGATCTCATAGAAACCTGTAAAATTCTAACAGGACTTGACAGGGTAGATGCAGCAAGGATTTTCGCGATGGTGGGGGAGTCCAGAACCAGGGGTCATAGTCTAGGGATATGGGGTAAACATTTCAGGACTGAGATAAGGAGAAATTTCCTCACCCAGTGAGTGGTGAGCCTGTAGAATTCGCTACCACGGAAAGCAGTGGAGGCCAAAACATTGTATGTTTTCAAGAAGGAATTAGATATATGTCTAGGGATCAAAGGATATGGGGGGAAAGCAGAAACATGTTACTTAGTTGGATGATCAACTATGATCATAATGAATGGCGAAGCAGCCTCGAAGGATGAATGGCCTACTCCTGCTCCTATTTTCTATGTTTCTAAATCCCAGTTAAATGCTGACTGCAGACCAGGCTTTTATAAAGAGGTCAACACTTAAAATCCCTACTCACCAAACTGGAATCTCCACTCTCAGCTTGTAATTTGAACACCATTTGTAGGTTGCACCCAGACCTCCATATTTACATCTTTTGAAGCTGAAACTGCAGCAACCAGATTTGACTGATCAGCTACTTAACTGATCAGCTACTCAGCAGTAGAGCCTGTTAATCCCTGCCTAAGACTGTAAGAAACTTACTTTACTTTCTACACCCTAATTTACTTTCTTAACCCTACTTTATCTAGAGGGTAAATCCCAGTTAAAAGCAAACTGCAGACCAGATTTTTATGAAGATAATAGCACCTAACAAACTCGAATCTCCATACTCGTCTTGCAATCTGCACCCCGTTTACAAATGCTAATGAATGGTGGTCGACAATTACACAAGTAACTGGAGGGGGAGGCTCCACAAATATCTCCATCCTCAATGGTGGGGGAGTCCAGTACATCAGTGCAAAAGACAGGGCTGAAGCATTTGCAACAATATTCAGCCAGAAGTGCTGAGCTGATGATCCATCTCGGCCTCCTCCTGAAGTCCCCAGCATCACAGATGCCAGACCTCAGCCAATTCAATTCACTTTGCGAGATATCAAGAAATGACTGAAGGCACTGGATACTGCAAAGGCTATGGGCCCTGACAATATTTCAGCAATAGTACTGCAAGTCTGTTCTCCAGAATTTGTTGAACCCCCAGCCAAGCTAGTCCACTACGTCTACAACATTCGCATCTATCCTGCAATGTGGAAAATTGCTAAGGTATGTCCTATACACAAAAGGCTGGACAAGTCAAACCCAGCTAAATACTGTCCCATCAGTCTACTCTAAATCATCAGTCAAGTTATGGAAGGTGTATTCGACAATGCTATCAAGCAGCACTTGCTTAGCAATAACCTGCTCAATGACACTCAGTTTGGATTCCGCCAGGGCAACACCGCTCGTGACCTCATTACAGACTTGGTTCAAACATGGACAAAAGAACTGAACTCAAAAGGTGAGGTGAGAGTAACTGCCCTTGACATCAAGGCAGCATTTGATCGACTGTGGTATCAAGGAGCCCTAGCAAAACTGAAGTCAATGGAAATCAGGGTGAAAACACTCCGCAAGTTGGAGTCATACCTAATGCAAAGGAAGATGGTTGTGGTTGTTGGATGTCAATCATCTGAGCTCCAGGACATCACTGCAGGAGTTCCTCAGGGTAGTGTCCTATGCCCAACCACCTTCAGTTGCTTCATCAATGACCTTCCTTCAATCATAAGGTTAGAAGTGGGGATGTTCGCTGATGATTGCACAATGTTCAGCACCATTTGTGACTCCTTAGATACAAAGGAATACCGTGTCGAAATGCAAAAAAAACCTGGGAAATATCCAGCCTTGGGCTAATAAGTGGCATATAATATTCATGCAGCACAAGTGCCAGCTACTGACCATTTCCAACAAGTGAGAATCTAACCATCACCCCTTGACATTCAATGGCATTACGATCACTGAATCCCCCACTATCAACATCCTGGGGGATACTATTGACCAGAAATTGAACTGGAGATCCATATAAATACCGTGAAGACAAGCAGGTCAGAGGTTGGGAATTCTGCGGTGAGTAACTTACCTCCTGACTCCTCAAAGCCTATACACCATCAACAAGGCACAAGTCAGGAGTGTGATGGAATACGTTACACTTGCCTGGATGAGTGCAGCTCCAACAACACTCAAGAAGCTCGGCACCATCCAGGACAAAGCAGCCCACTTGATTGTCACCCCATTCACAAACATTCGTTTCCTTCACCACTGATGCACAGTGGTAGCAGTGTGTTCCATCTACAAGATGCACTGGAACAATGCACCAAGGCTCCATAAACAGCACCTTCCAAACCTACGACCTCTGCTACCTAGAAAGACAAGGGCAGCAGATTCATGGGAACACCCCCACCTGCAAGTTCCCCTCCAAACCACCCCATCCTGACTTGGAACTATATTGCTGTTCCTTCATCGTCGCTGGGTCGAAATCCTGGAACTCCCTTCCTAATAGCACCTACTCCACTCTGGATTGGAGCAGTTCAAGAAGGCAGTTCACCACAACCGTCTCAAGGGCAATTAGGGATGGGCCATAAATTCTTGCCTAACCAGCGACGCCCACATCCCAGGAACGTGTATTAAAAAATACAATTTGCCTTTCTAATTGCTTGCTGTGCCTGCATGTGAACTTTCTCTGAGTCATGCATGATGACACGAGGTCCCTCTGAATGCAAACATTTCTCAGTCTCTCACCATTCTTAAAAAGAAAATAGTTTAAAAAGAAATTCCCATCAAAGTTGAAGACTGCACACTTTACCACATTGTATTCCATCTGCCATGTTCTTGTCCACTAACCCAACCTGTTTATATCCCTCTGCACCCTGTTTGCGTCCACCTCACTGCTTACTTTCCCACCTAACTCTGTATCGTCAGAAAACCTGGATACATTACGCTCAGTCCTCTGTTATGGACAGGTAGGAAATGGGGTGGCTGGCTTTCACTTTTCACCTCACAGCTGACCACAGATAGTGTTTTTGAGAAACTAATATTTCAGACATTGAGTCTTGTAAGGGTCAAATATACAGACCAACGACAAGTTTTCTCATAGGTTTAAAGAAAACTAACTATTTTTTTCACAATAACTGAATTCTTCGTAACTTTCACCTACTCACACATTCATACACATAATCACACATAAGGACAGATAGAAAGGGAAAGGTAAGATGCACTTAAAGTCCCAAGTGATTTAAAAGTATTGTGGTTTGTAACAATCTGTTGAATCATCTCAGAGGAAAGTCTATTCAAAGGTGCAGGCCTGGATGTTTGTAGCATTGAACTTGCTGAAGTATTGCAGACTTCTGGTTTACTTCTGCTGGTGGGGAGTTCAAAGTCACCTACAATTACTCTCTTCCTCAGTTGTTCAAAGATGGTTTGAAACTATTTTTGCAGGCAGTGCTCCTTTGCTTAGCTGGTCGGCCTCACAACTTCGCTGGCTGGAAGTATGGCCTTCAGTCTCTCTCTCTATCTCTCTCTTGAAGAAAAAGATCTTCTCAGCTTGGTTTCGGTCATGTGACCAATGAATTCTCTCTCCTGCAGTGTATATACAATATCTTTGAATTTGCACCATTGTTAAACATGGGGTTTGAAGATGGCTCATCATGATACTGTGGTGTTGCACCATACCTATTTTAGCTCTTGAATCTACAGTCTCCCTTTCTGCCAGGGTCTTTGATAACATAATTGTGGATGATGGGAGCACTTTGCTTTGAATTGTCTGTTACGATATGATGAAGAAGGGGTCTCAGGCTCCCCTTTTGCCTCTTCTCTGGTTTGACCCAACAGGGTCTATCTCTTTAACACAGTGGTTTAACTTACCACCTCAGTGAGCACTTGCTCCTGTTCCTCTAATATAATTGCAAATGCACAAACCAATCAAGCAGGTTTTCTTGAGTTAAAACAAGAAAGATGTAAGTTTATTAACCTTGTCACACTAAATGGCTTAAAATTAGTCAAATATGCTATGCATCCATGCCCACATTCACACAAGATCCACACACACAAATACATTATGGAGGGAAAAGCAGAGTTGGGAAGTTGGAGTAGAGTTTGTAATAAATGAATTGAAATACTGAATATCAGTCCCAGAGGTCTTAGTTGAAATTGTAGTTCTGAAGTCCTCGCTGGGCCATGTACACGGTTGCAGTCTTTCTTGTATCCCCATTGTTGGGTGTAGGAGCCGGTAGATTTGAGGCTTTACCAGTTGCTGCTTGAGGCTTCTCTGGACCTCGACTGGAGAGAGAGAGGGAGAGCTGTTATCTTGATGACTTTCAGTTACAGTCTGCCTTCTGAGTCACAACGCACAAACTCCCAGAGTTGAACAAGCAGTCACATGATATGGCCACCTCTTGGTGTTTAATGTTTTTCTGGAATTTTGTTTGCAAGTTAAGGCTCTTTCCGCAGGCTGCTCAGAAATACTTGGTGGGGTTGGGGCGGGGATGGGGTATTAGCCCTTCCAAAATCAATGGGTATTGATGGCTTTTGACGAACTCATCTTGACAAGGTTACTTTCTATAATTGAATCAACGATCACCCTGTTGTTCTGGCTAGCTTGAAACAATCAGGTTTGTCTCCAGTCTGCTCTGTTGCTGATTCATGTGAATCGTGTCTGCTAGTTTTTTTTTTTAACAACAATTTCCAGAAAAAAGTCTCAGGCAATGATCTACTCAAGTAAATTAATATTTTCCACTTGACATGTGGGGTTTTCATTACATTCCCGTACCACGCAGAATGAAATGTGACAATGGTAGCATTGCAATGGCAGTGGTGACTTTAAATGCCCTTTTGCCTTGAGGTTGGTCTGAGATAGTTAGATGTTGTCCAATGGGTTTAAAGCCTCTTTAGTATCCGTTTATAATAAGCTGGGTTTGGGAATCTTAATCAACATATGGTTGCTTGGGGAAGCTTTGTGCCTGCAAATTTCCATAATTGTCTGGGGTAAGTTCTCCTTTTGTGCACAAACTTTAATCCCTCAGCTGCTATTTCTGCAACACGTGATTCTTACCCTTCAGGTTCCAGTACCTTGCTAATTTATCTCCCTATGGTGGTATTGGGTGATAATTTGGTTTGAAACCGCTGTGAGGTATTTGTTCTTGTTGGAGACGGAAGTGAGGTTGTTGGATTTGATTAGCTTTGAGCTTGAGCTCTGATCACTGGATTCTGCAGTGGGTAGATTAACCTGAACCTCACTTTAAGTTCTCTGGTGAGTCAGACCAGTGCTGCTCAATTTAGGACATTTTTGATTCTTTTTTTCCTTTATTCTGGGGAGAGTCTCTTTGCTAATCTCCCTCATGCCCTCCATGACATTCCTGCTCACATGCATTTGTTCAGCTTCCACTGCACTCCACTGTGGCACTTGGACTAAGGGAGGAACTACCCTCACTGTTACTCTGCCTTTTTGGGAATTTTCTTTGCCCTTGCAGGTTTCTGTATATACTGTTTACAGCCCGAGGAGGGTGCTTCCCAGGTCTGCATTTATGTAGGAAGATGTGGGGTCTAATTTTCCCAACATTTCGGGGTTGGCTGACTGGACAGAAGGGAGTTCCATTTGAGAATCCTCCCGGACATCCTTTAACCGGTCTTCACAGTCCTTTAGTCACCTTACTGTCTGCCAGATCTGTGCTTGTCTGTCCCCTTTTCTTCTCAGTAGATGTCCCTCACAGGTCAGCAGCCCTCTACTGGAGAGTTCCCTGAACACCAGTACAGGAATTAGGGGCGCAGATATTACTGCAGGTTGGAGCTTACTCACAATCTGGTACATGTGGAAAGTGCTATAGTACTCCACTACAGTTTTGTGGTGTTTAGCCAGTCAAACTGCTGTCTTATGCAGAATTTGGTTTTCCGTACACCAATATTGTTACAACAAGGTGAAAAAGGGGTCTCGGGGTTGCCTCTCAACCTTTCCCTGGTTTAACCGCAATGGGGTTTAATTTTAAATACACCATGTTTTGAGCTCCCCCTTCGTGAATCCTTGTTCACCGCTTTCCAATTATAAAGCAAAGAAACTAGCCAAAACGGGTTTCTTTGTTTGAAACATGAAAGGTGGAAATTTATTAATCTTAAACTCTAATTCGGTTAATGACCACGAGTACATAACACGACTGTGCTGGCATGCATGCACGATAAACACACAAGCAGATAAAGACAGGAAAGTTAGAAGGAATAAAGTGGACAAACTTGAGGCAATAGATGGATTATAGTTACAGTCCTTTAAATTTGATGTTGAGTCTTTGGTTGCCGGTAAATCTTGCTATTTGTTGGGGCCCAGTACACTCTTTAAACCTTGTTCCGCTGCAGGAGTCTCTTCTCTTTTATTTATTTTTTTAAAATTTTATTTATTTATTTTCTTTTTATTAATTTAGAGAAACAGCACAGAAACAGGCCCTACGAGTCTGTACCTACCAAAAACCACCCATTCATACTAACCCTACAGTAATCCCATATTCCCTATCACCTCCCGACACTCGGGGCAATTTCCGACGGCCAATTTACGGGAGGAAACCGGAGCACCCGGCGAAAACCGACGCAGACACAGGGAGAACTTGCAAACTCCGCACAGGCAGTACCCAGAATTGAACCCGGGTCTCTGGAGCGGTGAGGCTGCAGTGCTAACCACTGCACCACGTGTCTTCAGTGGGTCCAGAGGCTTGGGAGAAAGAGAGGGAGAGCCAGACAGGAGAGGAGCTCTCTTCCAAGTTCAGCAGCAGTCTCAAATCTAACTGTATTGATCAACGTTCACAGAACTTGCTAGCCAGCTGGTAATGTGATCAACTGGTTTCAGAACTTTTGTGTTTGTGGATTCTGCCATTTTAGCAGACACACTTGAATGTGGGCTCTCTTATACAACAATGCCGGATGATCAAAATCCATTTGGGTTAATTGGACCTTGGAACAGTCCTTTTGTCTTTCCAAGTACCGTTCTTAGTATGAATTGAAATACTGAATCTCAGTCCCAGAGGTCTTAGTTGAAATTATAGCCTGAAGTCCACGCTGGGCCACGTGCACTTTTGCAGTATTTCTTGTATCCCCATTGTTGGATCTAGGAATCTATAGATTTGAGACTTTACCAGATGCAGCTTGAGGTTTCTCTGGAGAGAGAGAGGAAGATCTGTTCACTTTATGACTTTCTGTTACAGTCTGCCTTCTGAGTCACAGCTCACAAACTCCTAGAATTGCACACGCAGTCACATGATATGACCACCTCTTGGTGTTTGATGTTCTTCAGGAATTTTCTTTGACATTCAAGGTTCTCCCCTGTAGGATCGGAATCCCTTCCAACTGGGAAAATTCATGGACTATAAAATTCAGACCCACAGACATGCTTTGACCTTATATTTGGGTTACAATGCAAAAAGCCAAGCTGCAGCCAGAAGCACAGACTGGGCAGAACAGGGTTAATTTGGACATTCGGTAAAAGGACAGTGGCTCCTCAATAGGAATTCAAACATTGAGACCAGAAGAAAAGCCATCAGCTAATACTGATTATCCTGTACAATGGTGCAAGGGACATGCCATCGATATGATAATTAGACTACCATTATAGACAATAGCACTGAAATCTAGCCATTAATTTATGTCGAGGAGAGGAATGAGACATTCACACCTTCCAGCGACTTCAGAGCCAGGTGTTGTTCATGCATTGCCTCAAAACAGCAGGAGGATTTGTTTTAAACAACCTGAGAGTTCTAAGATTTGTCTAGGTCATTTCCTCCATGGAAGGACTGTATTGTTGCACCCAGTATGAGTTATCATATTAGTCTGAAGATTTGTCTGGATTATCTCTTCCACAGAAGGACTGTATTGCTGCTCCCAGTATGAGCCAATCAAATTCATCTGGGCCATGCATGAAATAAACTAAAGGGTGTTACCTGCCGGATACTGCCCAGCATGAACAACAGGAAACAAATTTTAGAAGTCCTGAGTCATTTTATTATTAAAAGAAGGCACATCAGACTGACTGTGCTGCAGTTACGTGAAGAAGGATGGGGACCAGTCATCTCAGATCCAGGCCTACAATCAACATCGGTAATGATTGGAAGTTTTTAAGTCAAATCTTTTTTTTCAGAGATACAGCACTGAAACAGGCCCTTTGGCCCACCGAGTCTCTGCCGACCATCAAACACTCATTTATACTAATCCCGCACTAATTCCATATTCCTACCTCATCCCCACCTGTCGCTATATTTCCCTACCACCTACCTATACAAGGGGCAATTGCTAATGGCCAATTTACCTATCAACCTGCAAGTCTTTTGAAGAGGTTTATATGGTGGGGACGACAGCTGGGAAAAGGGTCAAGATTGGTCATCTTGACTCAGGACCTACAATCAAACCTGTTCCAATCGGCCATGTGGGTGATTGTAACTGTTTTCAGGCAAATCGCAGTGATCGTGGTCTTACGATTTGGGGTCAAAACCTGAGTGTTTTACCTGAGATTTGTAAGTTTGAACCAACTTGTAGTGACTTTGTTTTGGGTAACTGGGAACAGTGGTCAAATTGCTGAAGGGTTCAGCTCGGAATTGGAGTGTCAATTTTAAATTACTGCACGAAGTTTTGTGCTGAGGACAGTTTTGTTTTATTTATGTTTCAACTAACCATAGAGGTATCTGTATTAGGGATATATTGAATTCAATAAAAGAACAATCCATGGTTAAGCCAAACCCTGTGTCGTGCACAATTTTGTTCTTGTAATTCCTAAAGATCAAGAACTGCAGAAAGGGGTACGGGAATGGAACCTCTTACACCCCTCAGGCTGTCCCGACATGCATGCTGGGGCGGGGATGGTTGACCCTTTCAAAGTCAATGGGTATCGATGGCTTTTGAGGGCCACATATTGACAATCCATCTCAGATAATTGAATCAGGCTGTGCCCATTGCTCTGGCTAGGCTGAGTCAATCTGGGCTGTCTCCAGTCTGCTCTGTTGCTAACTTACCTTCTTTGAGTGGAGCGGAGCGGACCTGTGGGAAGAACGCCGAGAGAGGAGCCAATAAATAGAGCTCGAGGCTCATGGCCGAGATGCCTATCTCCTGGGAGCAGAGCAGACCTGCGGGGAGAATGCCGAGTGAAGAGCGGATAAATAAAGCTCGAGGATCGTGGCCTAGGCACTTATATTCCGGGAGTGGGCAGAGAGGAGTGGATCTGAGGGGGGAATGCCAAGAGAGGAGCAAATAAATAGAGCTGAATATCGCGGCCTTGACACAAGCCTTCCATGAGCGGAGCTGAGAGGAGCGGATTTGAGTGACAGTAGTCCAGGTGTGCCAGTGTTTTGTTAAAAGAAGAAAAAAAAGTGAATAGTGACATCACAGGAAAGGTGCAAGGTGACTGGTTGGGTAAGCAACAACTGTTACTGCCTGTAAACAACTTAAAAAACCAGGGAAAGTTTTTTTGGGGGAAAAAACCTTAAAACTTACTGTAGAAGTGATAAGGTTAGTAATGCTAAAGTGTGTGTTTTTTTTTCAATTAGTGTAATTTATTAAGGTCTTTAGATTGTAGAGGGTAGTGTTTCAGTAGAACAAGGCCCCTAGTGTAATTTGTATTTTTTAAATAAAGGGAGTAACGAAGTAATCTAAAGGTAAGTCATGGCAGGAGAACTCGCACCCGTGATATGCTCCTCCTGAGCTATGTCGGAAATCAGGGATGCTTACAGTGTCCCTGACGACCATGTGTACAGGAGGTGTATCCATCTGCAGCTACTGGCTACCTGCATTATGGAGCTGGAGCTGCGGGTAATTCACTGTGGAGCATCTATGATGCAGAGACTGTGGTGGATAGCACGATTAGTGACGTGGTCACACCGCAGGCAAATGCTGCAAAGGCAGGAAGGGAATGGGTGACCACCAGGGAGAGTACAGGAAGGCAGGTAGTGTAGGATTCCCCTGTGGCCATCCCCCTCTCTATCAGATATACCACTTTGGATATTGTTGGGGAGGTGGCTCAGGGGAAAGCAGCAAGAACTAAGTTAATGGCACCATGTGCGGCTCTGCTGCACAGGATGGGAGGAAGATGAGTGGCAGAACGATAGTGATAGGGGATTCAATCGTAAGGGAAACAGGCAGGTGTTTCTGGGGCCGCAAAAGAGACTCCAGGATGGTATGTTGCCTCCCTGGTGCAATGGTCAAGGGTCTTAGTGGCTGCTGGAGAATCTGAGGGGGGAGGGCGATCAGCCAGTTGTCGTGGTTCATATCAATACCAACGACATACGTAAAAAAAAGGATGAGGTCCTGCAAGCTGAATAAAGGGAGCCAGGACGAAAATTAAAAAGTAGGGCCTCAAAGCTAGTAATCTCAGGATTACTACCAGTGCCACATGTTAGTGAGAGCAGAAATAGCAGGATTTATCAGATGAATACGTGGCTGGAGAAATTGTGCATGGGGGAAGGATTCAGATTCCTGGACATTGTGACCAGTTCTGGGGAAGGTGGGACCAATACAAGCTGGACGGGTTGCATCAGGGCAGGACTGGCACCAATTTCCTCAGGGAGTCTAGGGAATGTTGGGGGTGGAGTGTGGGGGGTGTCGGAGGGTCTTGTTTGCTAGTGCTGTCAGGGAGGTTTAAACTAGAATGGCAGGGGGTTGGGAATCTAAGCAGTGCGACAGATGAGAGGGAAACAAGGATAAAAATGAAAGCCAGGAAGGTAAGAAGCAAAAGTGGAAGGCAGAGAAAACAAGGGCGAGAAACAAATGGGGCCGTAGTGCAAAATAAAACTAGGATGACTAACAATGTTAGAAAGACAAGTCTAAAGGCTCTGTGGCTTAATGCACGGAGCATTCCCAATAAGGTAGATGAATTAACAGTGCAAATATATATATATATAAATGGTTATGATTTTGTAGTGATTACGGAAGTATGGCTGCAACGTGATCAAGGATGGGAACTGAACATCCCGGGGTATTGAGAATATGGGAAGGACAGGCAAAAAGGGAAAGAAGGTGGGGTAGCATTATTAGTAAAGGAGGAAATCAATGCAATAGTGAGGAAGGATATTGTCTCAAAAAATCATGATGTTGAATCTGTATGAGTGGAGCGAAGAAACACCAAGGGAGTTCTCTATAGACCCCCAAACAGTAGTGGAGATGTAAGGGATGGCATTAATCCGGAAATTAGAGATGCATGCAACAAGGGTACAACTGTAATCATGATTTTAATCAACATATAGATTGCTCGTTTAGAATCTCACACATTTTCTCTGACTCTGCACATAACTTTCCTCCTTTATCCTTGAGTGGGCCAATCCTTTCTCCAGTTACTCTCTTGCTCCTTATATATGAATAAAAGGCTTTGGGATTTTCCTTAACCCTGTTTGCTAAAGATATTTCATGACCCCTTTTAGCCCTCTTAATTCCTCGTTTCAGATTGGTCCTACATTCCCGATATTCTTCCAAAGCTTCGTCTTTCTTCAGCCGCCTAGACCTTATGTATGCTTCCTTTTTCCTCTTAGCTCGTTTCACAATTTCACCTGTCATCCATGGTTCCCTAATCTTGCCATTTCTATCCCTCATTTTCACAGGAACATGTCTCTCCTGCACGCTAATCAACCTCTCTTTAAAAGCCTCCCACATACCAAATGTGGATTTACCTTCAAACAGCTGCTTCCAATCTACATTCCCCAGCTCCTGCCGAATATTGGCATAGTTGGCCTTCCCCCAATTTAGCACTCTTCCTTTAGGACCACTCTCGTCTTTGTCCATGAGTATTCTAAAACTTACGGAATTGTGATCACTATTCCCAAAGTCGTCCCCTACTGAAACTTCAACAACCTGGCCCGGCTCATTCCCCAACACCAGGTCCAGTCTGGCCCCTTCCCGAGTTGGACTATTTACGTACTGCTCGAGAAAACCCTCCTGGATGCTCCTTACAAATTCTGCTCCATCTGGATCTCTAACACTAAGTGAATCCCAGTCAATGTTGGGAAAATTAAAATCTCCTATCACCACCACCCTGTTGCTCCTACATCTTTCCATAATCTGTTTACATATTTGTACCTCTCTCTCACGCTCGCTATTGGGAGGCCTGCAGTACAGCCCCAACATTGTTACTGCACCCTTCCTATTTCTGAGTTCTGCCCATATTGCCTCACTGCTCGAGTCCTCCATAGTGCCCTCCTTCAGCACAGCTGTGATATCCTCTTTGACCAGTAATGCAACTCCTCCACCCCTTTTACCTCCCTCTCAATCCCGCTTGAAGCATCGATATCCTGGGATATTTAGTTGCCAATCGTGCCCTTCCCTCAACCAAGTCTCAGTAATAGCGATAACATCATACTCCCATGTACTAATCCAAGCCCTAAGTTCATCTGCCTTACATACTACATTCCTTGCATTAAAACAAATGCACCTCAGACCACCAGTCCCTTTGCGTTCATCATCTGCTTCCTGCCTACTCTTTCCCTTAGTCATGCTGACTTCATTATCTAATTCCTTACAGGCTTTAGTTACTACCTCCTCACTGTCCACTGACCTCCTCATTTGGTTCCCATCCCCCTGCCACATTAATTTAAACTCTCCCCAACTGCGTTATCAAATGCACCCCCAAGGACATTGGTTCCAGTCCGGCCCAGGTGTAGACCGTCCAATTTGTAATAGTCCCACCTCCCCCAGAAGCAGTCCCAATGTCCCAAAAATCTGAACCACTCCCTCCTGCACCATCTCTCAAGCCACGCATTCATCCTGACTATTTTTTAATTTCTACTCTGACGTGGCACTGGTAGAAATCCTAAGATTACTACCTCTGAGGTCCTACTTTTTAACTTAGCTCCTAACTCCCTAAATTCTGCTTTTAGGACCTCATCCCGTTTTTTACCTATATCATTGGTGCCTATGTGCACAACGACAACTGGCTGTTCACCCTCCCCTTTCAGAATGTTCTGCAGCCGATCTGAGACATCCCTGACCCGTGCACCTGGGAGGCAACGTACCATTCAGGAGTCTCGTTTTCGACCACAGAACCGCCTATCTACTCCCCTTACAATGGAATCCCCTATGACTCTAGCCCTTCCACTCTTTTTCCCGCCCTTCCGAACAGCAGAGCCAGCCACGGTGCCATGAACCTGGCTACTGCTGCCTTCCCCTGGTGAGCCATCTCCCTCAACAGTATCCAAAACGGTATACCTGTTTTGGAGGGAGATGACTGCAGGGGACACCTGCACTGCCTTCCTGCTCTTTCTCTGCCTTTTGGTCACACATTCCCTTCCTGCCTCAGCAATCCTAATCTGCGGTGTGACCAATTCGCTAAACGTGCTATCCACTACCTCCTCAGCATCGCGGATGCTCCAATGATGGCGGTCTTCCGAGAATCGTTGATTTGTGTAAGGTCTTCCGACAGTCCAGGACACATATTTCTGACGTTCCAGTTTGCAAAGCGAAGGGCTGGCACCTTCTTTCCTTTTTTCATGTTGTTTGCTGCGGTGTTGCAGTCCACCTTTCGGGCAATGAGCCTGAGCTCCATTGAAGCAGCTGAATTGTGGCGGGGCAGAACCTTATTGACTGGGGGCTGCCAGGTTTGAGGCGGGCGGTAGCTGTCCAGTGAGGTGCGATGACCTCTCCCACCGACAAAGGCAACACGTGGCGTCCAATCTGTACGCCAATTGAGCTGGACTTATAACCCATAACTGCTGCCTTCCGTGTTGCTTCGGTCGCTGTGAGGCGACTATGGAGTGACCTCTCCATGGCACATTTCTGGGCGAATGTATGGAGGTTGACTGCTGCCCAAGCATCAAAACCCCCCTCTCGGCCTCTCTGGTGGGGTCCAAAGGAGTGCAGAGCACGACGTTTGGCACCGGTATGGCTGCAGGAACTGCCGGAAACATGCCAAAGTTGACACATGACCACCTACGAGGTTCCGCTCCGGATTTTCTGTTAGGGTTTCCTCCCATACCCTTGGTCTCTCGCGGGATGCCCACAAGGCAATGGGGTTAATATATTCTAAATAATAATAGTAATAAAAACTGCTGCAGTCTGGGAAACCATCGTCACATATGTAAACAAACACAGAGAATCCATTGAGGATCTTCCCCGGAACCCAATATGTTAATTCATGCAATCATCTCTGTCAATTGAGAAACTTAACATATAATCATGCCCAGCACACGAATTTACACTTGGCGATACAATAGTTGTGTGGTGAAAAAAAAATTATCAATAAAGTTGTTAACATAAGGAGTTAACTTCTCCACTTGTTTGCAAGGCAGCGGAAGAAACTTCTCATTTGCATGCAATTCTCCCACTTTACATGTTAAAAAAACTTCAAAGTTTCAAGACAAACTGAACACCATTTCCAACTATATTTTGAAACTTTGGTATCATTCTTCAACTTTGTCTTTAGAATAGAAAACAACAAAAAATAACACTCGTGACATTACCAACTTTAAAGAAAAAACATTTTCATCACGGAAGACAGCATTCTAGATTAGAATTGCATGATTTCCTAAGTTTTCTGCATTTTTCTCAAACCAATTTATCAATCGCTGATGCTTGTTCATTAACCTAATTTGAAAACTATCTTTCAGGCCATGCATCTTTAACTTAAAATAAAATTCAGCTTTTGTTTTAATCTCAATTCTGTGTGAAGCATGTTAAAATCAAAAGAACAGATTCAAAAATCACATTAATGCTTTAATTCGTTCATGAAATTTAGAAATGCTGATTCCTGCAATGGTTTATGAACTCAAATTGCCAATTTGTTGCGGTATTCCCAGGTTTTAGGTCTGTGGAAAAATTAGAGTTTCAACTGGTTCAAAACTAAAACTGATTCAAATTGCTCACAAAAAATATACACGTGCATGTATACATTGAGAAGACTCAAAAGCAAGTATGCAAAGGTTTGATTATTTATTTGCCTCTCAGAGGAGAAAATATGCCATTGGCATGCACACAGACATTTTTTTAAAGTCAGATGTTCAAATAACAGAAATGCTATAACAGCTGAAGCATTTAGAGTCATGAGATGTTCACAAATTCACAGAAAATTGACTTCCACAAAAACTGAACACCCTTTCAGTACTCTTGTTGTTCTCCAGGTATCATCATGCCAGTCATCGAATGATTAAACCATAGAATGTTTACAACACAGAAGTAGGTCATTCAGCCCATCACGTCTGTGCCAGCTCTCTGCAAGTTCATGTCACCTCGTCTCAATCCACTGCCTTTGCCCCATTCTCCTTATATTTTTTCCTCTGTAGTTAATTGTCGAATTCCTTTAAAACAGGTATCAGCCTACTCTCAGGTAGTGCATTCCAGATTATAGCATTCACTGCGGCAAAAAAGCTATTGCCAGTCACCTTAAATTGCTGCTCTCTGATTGTCAATGTTTGCACCAACGAGGACTGTTTTCTCTATCTATTCTCTCCAGACTCATCATGATTTGCAAGTCCTCTATCGAATCTCATCTTAACTTCGTTGTCTCCAAGTAGAAAAGACGAAGCTTCTGCAAATTACCACACAACAAAAGTTTCTCGTCTCTGGAACCATTCTTGTGAATCGTTTCTACAAGCCTTCAGATCGTTCCAAACATATATGGTGCCCAGGACTGGAGACAATATCCAGTTGAGGGCAAACCAATCTTTTATACTGGTGTATCATAACTAACTTGCTTATATACTCTATGTCTCTACTTATGAAGCTGAGGGTCCCGTCGACTTTATTTCTCAACCTACCTTGCCACCTTCAATGATTTGTGCACAGATACTGTCAGATGCCTCTGCACTAGCACCCCATTTAGAATTGTGCCCTGTAATTCAAATCAGCCATCGTCGTTCGCCCGCCCAAGATGAATAACTTCCGTGTCTCTGCATTAAATTTCATCTGCCCATTCCACTACGCCATCTTGAAGTTTATCACTATCCTTTTCGGAGTTCAAAATACTTCCATGTGCTGTATCATCCACAAGCTTTGGAATTGATCCTCGTGCCCAAGGCAGGTTAACCATACCAGAAAAGAAAACAGTGATCCAAGTAACGACCCTCGGCAAGCCCCATTACATACAGTCCTCAAGCCTTAAAAACAACACCACCTTTCAGCACTACTATCGGTTTTTATTATTATTCAGTCACATTCGCATCCATGCTGCTACTGTCCCTTTTATTCACGGGTTCTAACTTTGTCTGAAAGCCTGTTATGTTGCACTTTATTAAATGCCATTTTGGATGTCCATGTTCACCACATGCACAGCATCACCATCATCAACCTTCTCTGCTACCTCATCAAGAAATGCAAGCAAGTTAGTCAAACACGATGTGAGTTTGAATAGAAAACTGTGCTCGTTTGCCTTAATTAATCCACATTTGTCCAAGTGACAGTTCATTTTGTCTCGAAGCTTGTTCCTAAAAGCTTTCCCATGACCGATGTTAAACTGAATGGCTTGTAGTTGCTAGCCTCAACCTGACAAAGCTTTTGGACAAGGAGGCTAAATTTCGAATTATCCTGTCCTCTGGCACCACCCCAGTACCTAATAATTAATGAAAGATTGTGAGAATTGCCTTCGGAATTTCCACCATTACTTCCCTCAGTGTCTTTGGGTGGTTCCCATCCTATCCTGGTGCCTGACACAGTCTTTTTTAAAAATTCATTTCGAGGATGTAGGCGTCGCTGGCTCGTGCAGCATTTATTGCCCATCGCCGGTTGCCTTTGAGTTTGTGATGGTAAGCTGCCTTCTTGAACCATTGCAGTCCATTTTCGGTAGGCTGTTAGGAAAGGAGATGCGGGTTTTTGACCCAGCGACAGTAAAAGAACGGTGATATGGTTCCAAGTCAGGATAGTGTGTGGCTTAGCTGGGAATTTTGAGGAGGTAGTGTTCCCATGCATGAGCATGTGCTGCCGTTGTCCTTTTAATTTGTAGAGGTTGTGGGTCTGGATGGTGCTGTCGAAGGAGCCTTGATCATGGCTGCAATGCATCTTGTAGATGGGAGACACTGCTGCCAATGTTCTCTGGTGCTGGAGGGAGTGAATGTTTGTGGATGGGATTTGTGTCTTTAATGGATCAGTTGGGCCGAAGGGCCTTTTCTGCACTGCATTAGTCTGTGATTCAATCAAGCGATCTGTTGTGGCTTGGATAGTGTCAAGTGTTGTTGAAGCTGCGACCATCTCGGCAAGTGGAGGGCATTCCATCACACTCTTGACTTAAACCATCTGGATGGTGGACAGGCATTGGGGAGTCAAGAGGTGAGTTACCTGATGACGAATTCCTGGCCTCTGACCTGTGCTTGTAGACAAGTCATTTATGTGGCTATTCCGGTTTACTTTCTTGTCAATTGTCACCATCGGTGTGATGCTGGTGGGTATTCAGCGATCGTAATGCCTTTGCATGTCGAGGGGAGATGGTTGGACTTTCTCTTCTTTGAGGTAGTCATTGCTTAGCACTTGTGTGACTCGAATATCGCTTGCCACATATCGGCTCAAGCCTGGATATTGTCCACGATTTGCTGCATTTCTACACGGACTGTTTCAGTATCTGAGGAGTCCAGAACAGTGCTAAACATTCTGCAATCGTCAGCAAATATGCCCATTTCTGACCGAATGATTGAGTGAATGTCATTGATGAAGCAGCTGAAAATGGTTGGGTCTAGGACACTACGCTCAGGAATTCCTACAGTGATGTCCAGGAGCGAAGACGATTTACCTCCAACACCCACAACCATCTTCCTTTGCACTTGGTATGCCTCCAACCAGTGGATAATTTTTCCCCGATCCACATTGACTACAGCTTTTCTGGGGCTCCTTGATTGCATACTGCATTGATGTCATGGGCAATTCATACGCACATCATCTTAGTTTTTCTATGTTTGATCGAAGGCTGTAATGAGGTCAGGAGCTGAGTGGTCATGGCGAAACTCAAACTGAGTGTCACTGTTCAGGCTATTGATGAGGAATTGCGGCTTGATAGCACTGTCGCTGACAGTTTCCTTCTCTTTAATGGTAATCAATCGTAGACTAATGGGACTGTATTTGGTCTGGTTGGTTTTGTCCTCTTTTCTGTGTACAGGACATACCTGGAAAATGCACCCCCACCCCCCCCCCCCCCCCCCAACCCCCTTGCCGGGAAGATGCAATGTTGTAGCTCGATTGGAACAGCTTGACTAGGGGTGTGGTTTGTTTTTGAGCACAGATCTTCAATGCTATTACCGGAATATTGTCAGGGCCCATAGCCTTTGTAGTATCTGTTGCCTTCAGTCTTTTCTTTTGTTATCACATGGAGTGAATCTAATTGGCTAAAGTTTGCAATCTGTGATGCTGGGGACTTCAGGAGGAGACCGAGATGGATCATATAAACACCGTGGCTACAAGAGCAGGTCAGAGGCTCGGAATTCTGTGGCGAATAACTCGCATTCCGTCTCCCCAATGCCTTTTCACCATCTTCAATGCACAAGTTGGGGATGTGATAGAATACTCATAACTTACCTGGATGGGTACGGCTCCAACAACACTCAGGAAGTTCAACACCTTGCAGGATAAAGCAGCCCACTTGATTTGCACCCCATCTACCACCTTCAACCATCACTCACTCCACCATCAACGCATAATGGCAGCAGTGTGTACAATATATAAGATGTTCTGCAGCAACTCACCACGCCTCCTTTGACAGCACCTACTGCTACCTAAAATGACAAGGGCAGCAGATGCATGGGAAAGCCACCTCGTTAAGGTTCCCCTCCAAGCCACGCACCATCTTGACTTGGAACTATATCACCCTTCATTCACTATTGCTGGGTTAAAATCCAGGAACTCTCCTCCTAACAGCAATTTGGGTGTACCTACGCCCCGAGAGTTGCAACAGTGCAAGTAGGCAGCTCTCCACCATCTTCTCAAGGGCAATTAGGGATGGGGAATAAATGCAGTCCTAGCCAGTGACACCCACATCCCGTGAATGAATGAAAAATGCACCTGTTCTTGCAGGGACTGAGAAGCCGTAGCATCACTGATGTGTTCCATAGTAAAGGGTCAGTGTTAGCGGAAAAACGGGAATATCTGAAATTCGACTAGAAATGACATGCACAAATTATGTTACTCATAACAACATAGAACTGCCGGATATACTGAAGAGTAAAATGATGGTCTGCTCTCCGTTATTCTTCTCTGCGTCCTGTTGATTCTCTTCATTGATTTGTCCCCAGCGTACCCTCCAGACTTTACTGCTCACTAAAATATGTCTGCCCGTCAGACCATTGAGCAGCACATTCAGAATGAACTGGCTGCAAGCAGTTAAAATGTAGTGAAACGATTCAAATTCGGTCCATGTAAGGTAAGTAAAGAATCTCCTTTTAGGGACACAAACGCTGGGAGCACTGTGAATTGCATATTCTGGCTCCATTGTAAGGTACCAGGGAGGGACTGCAAATATATCAGCACACTTATTTTTCCTACAACCACAGCTGTTGCTTCTCCGTGCAGTATTTTGCTTTCAGTTTCTCACAACAGTGACGACAAATCCATCAAAGATGAAAGTGAGTGTGAGCCAGACAGAAAATCCTGCGGCTGCAGAACACAGGAAGATAATGAAACAACACGGAAGTAATGGTCAGTAACGATCAGGAAAATACATTTGAACAATCCTAATCAATATGGGATGAGTGATAACGACCAGGAGACCAGCCACGGCCATTTCCATCAGGTAGGGGGTGATACATTTGGAGAGACCGCACTTTTGTCGGGACAGGATCACAATCGCCTCCAATTTAACTGGAAGAGAGAAAAAAGGAAGCAGCGAAATTATTCATTAGACCAGGACGAAGTAGCAGCTTGACAGAATCTGGGGTGAAATGTCCAGCGTTTTTGCTGCATAAATGTTTGCAACACGATTATCAAGAATGAGTTGGGAAATCGATAGAGAAAGTGAACAAAGGCAACACGAGATGCATTGGCAGTGGGAAGTGAATGTGCAGTGCTGGTGGGGAAGAGTGAACAGATTTTATAAACAAAGGATCCAATGGAGTAAAACAGGATTTGGTTCTGGACAATGGCCGTGATGGATTGGGGACAGTGGGAGGTGCAGCTGTTTTGTTTCTCTGGGTTCAGACAGCTGACAGGGCCGTGCTTTGAGGTTAAGAATCGGGTTGGAAGAAGCGGCTGGTAGCTAAGGCAAAGAGTGAGAATGGGAGAAAGAGAAGTAAAAAGAACTGTTGGAGTTTGGGGGCGGACTGGAGCAGATGGCTTGTAAAAGTAGATAAACTGAAACAGTGGATGAGGAGATAGGATTCAATTCAATAGTGATAGGTGAGGCTGAGATTCACAATTTGAACTCACAGATTACCTCACACATTGTTCTAGGTATTTTAGCAGTCCATCATCGTTAATTGTGCACACCACTGTTTCACTCTCTTCATTTCCTTCTGGTTATCTCTTCCTCTCTCGTTCGTTCTCCCTGCTGCATCACTCCTTCCTTCTTTAGTAATTTCTATCACCCTGGTGTACTGATGCCCTGCAAACTCAATGTCACCTTTTGCAACCGTTTTATTCCTAAAATCCTGCACCTGTGTTCTGTTCACAGGTCCGTGTTCATGATTCTATTTTCAAAGTCTGTTTGTTCAATGGTGAAGCCTCTGTGATTTGTTCAACGTATTTACAGATCACCCAAGTTTTCATCTATTCACCTACACTGTTCACTTCATCTACAGTGCATGGAATAAACAGGGATCGAAATCTTCTTCTAGGCAAACCTCACAATCATTGAAATTCTTTCCACTGCAAGTAACACGTACACCTTTAGATGATGAGATTTTACAATCAATGAAACACCAACATCAGCACTGCAGCTGATAATGTACACATAAATAGAATGACTCAAGATTCCAACTGGGACAGTGTAAACCCATACAACATCACGTCAATACTTAACATTTGACAATGTAGACCAGTGACAGTGAAGGCACCCACTGTGAAGCAGAGAAGGAGATGCGAAAGTGTAAACAGTAAAGTGAGCTCATCAGCCAGACATCATAAGCAGCGTCATATAAACACAGAATGGAATGATGTTATATAACAGTGACAACAGTTAAATAGGTTGAAATCTCAGTTAAAGTGAATAATTTTGTTAGTTAAAAAATCGCGTTTTGCTGCCCCATGTAACACTGAGACTGAGTTGTGTTGTCATTGAACACACATTCATTTCAGTATTCCAAGAGATGGTGGGGCAAACGTATGAAAATGTTAACAGCTTCTGAGGGCTGATTCTTGCTCTTAGCCCAAACACCTGATTCCAATGCATTCAGTACACAGAATGATCCAGCAACTATACTAGGTTTGGATGAACAAAGATAATTATAGGTGTAATGCAGCTCCTACAAGACTGAACGGGCAAGCAAAGAGGAGAATCCCTCAGCCAAACGCTGAAACAGAGCAGGCGACTTTGTAAAATACAGTGTGTGGAATAGTAACGAAAACAACAGCACAGTTAGCACCTGTTTGCAAACACACAGTGCAGAATAGTACCGCGAACAGCAGCACAGTTAGCATCTATTTGCACCACTAACTGCTAAGAAGCCGTCTTATCAGGTTTTTCAAAAGCTGCAAGAAAATGATAGTAAATTTCTTCCATCTGAAAGACTCCTTATTATCCCATTCGTGTGAGAGGCAGAGACTTCTCTTCCCCTGGGAACCCACTCCAAGCTGATCAATTCCAATGAGTCCTGATTTATAAGGGAGTTTCTTCTTTTTCTCCTTTTGGGCCTCCTTATCTCGAGAGACAATGGATACGCGCCTGGAGGTGGTCCGTGGTTTGTGAAGCAGCGCCTGGAGTGGCTATAAAGGCCAATTCTGGAGTGACAGGCTCTTCCACAGGTGCTGCAGAGAAATTTGTTTGTTGGGGCTGTTGCACAGTTGGCTCTCCCCTTGCGCCTCTGTCTTTTTTCCTGCCAACTACTAAGGGAGTAAGACTCCTCTAACGTCGTTATATCCCTGATGATTATTATTAGCTATACTCACCCATGAGCAAATAAACCAGGGCAGTAGCTTTGACTCTGATGTACATAATGTGGTAGATAAAACCCAAACATCACAAAGTCCAGTGTATTATTTCATTTAGACCTCTCCAGAATAAAGCTGACAGCTTTTATTTTTGTTTTATTTATATAGAGATACAGCACTAAAACACGCCCTTCGGCCCACCATCAACCATCCATTTACACTAATCCTACATTGATCCCATATTCCTACCACACGCCCACAATTCCCCTACTACCTAGCTATACTAGGGGCAATTTATAATGGCCAATTTATCTATCAACCATCAACTCTTTGGCTGTTGCAGGAAACCGGAGCAACCAACGAAAACCCACGTAGTCACAGATGGAATTTGCAAACTTCACACAAGCAGCAAACAGAATGGAACGCAGCTCGCTGGAGCTGTAAGAATGTGCTGCTAACCACTGTGCCACTGTGCCACCCGTCATACTCATCACACAAGAATGATCCCACAATGATGACAGACGTCATTTACAGACTTCATATGATTGCATTGACCATTTTCACTCCTCCAGATTAAATTATAACTTTTCCTGATTTGTCTGGAATGTTCACTAAATTCGGGGACACAAGTAGACCTATTTGCTCTGTTCCTGCAAGTTCCCAGTTAAAATGTGAACTTTCAGTCCCTGACCTGTGGCCGCGTTCAGATTGCAGCCGAGCTATGACTATGAGTGTTATTAGGGGATGAAGACTGAAAACGTCCCATTGTCATTTCCCTCTCCGGTATTATACTGCAGACATTTACTTTATTTAAAGAAGGATATAAATGCAATGTAAACACTTCAGAGAAGGTTTACTCGATGAATAAAAGGAATGGGCAGGTTGTCTTATCAGGAATGGTAGGACAGACTAGGATTGTACCCATTGGTATTTTGTGAAGCAAGAGGAGACTTGATCATGAGGGGCCTGGGCAGGGTGGAAAAAGAAAGTATGCTTGCTCTTGTGGGAGATCTAGAACTTGGGGTCATTGTTCAAAAAATAAGAGTTCGTCCATTTAAGACAGAGATGAGGATTTTTGTTCCTCTCAGCATGCCATGGGTCTTTGGAATTCTCTTCATCAAAGGGAAGTGTAAGCAGAGTCTTTGAACATTTTTTAAGGCAGAAGTAGATATATTCTTGATAAAGAAGGGGATGAAATGTTATTGAGGGTCGGCGGGAATGTGGAATTGAGGCTACAATTACATCAGGCATGGCCTTGTTGAAAGTTGTGGGATCGGGGCGGGGCGGGGGTGGGTGTGCAACTGGTCTCATCCTCCTCTTAGTTTTGTATGTTAGTATGTTTGTATTTTCTCCTGTTCCTGCTTTTAGAACTGTGCCATTAAGTGTATATTGCCTCACTGTATCCATTATTTAAAATTATATCGTTTGGAATATAACCAAGTGATGTCTAACCTACTGAAAGAGGTCAATGTCAGAGGTATGGAGAGACCACGGATAGATTTGCTGCAGATTTGGTGGCAAGGCTAGAGATGGGGAGGGGTGAGAACACGAAGTGAGAACAAGAATTTTAATTATAAGGTGTTAGGGAAATGCGAGCCAATGTGGGTCAGTGAAGATGAGGGTGATGGGCGTGCCGGACTTGGTAAGGACTGGACATCAGCAGCAGAGATTTGGACCTGTTGACATTGATGTGTGGCCGGTCAGAAATGAACTGGAGGCATGGAGTCAGGAGGTGGCAGAGTTCTAATTTTACTGGAGACATTAACCAATTTAGAAGAAACAGGTAAATATCTGCAGTGAAATAACAGAGAGAGGAATGTTAACAGAACTTATTCAGTGTCCGTTTCCAGATATTAACAACAGTAATTTGGCTCGAATCCTGAACGTGACACCGAGTCAGGACTCAAAGTTTACATTTTAACTCGGAAACTGCAGGAATAGAGTAAAACAGGTCTGCCTCTATCCCTGGCTTCAGTGAATACAGCAAACAAAGCAGTAGTATTTAAAATTGAATCGACAGGGAAAAATCATGGTCAATGTAATAATATGGAAACTTTAAATCACACCAGTCAGAATTGTAGGATCTGTGCTGATTGAGTATAACTTTCTGATTTATTCCCGTCAGAGGTCTTACTTCGTTAATATCCTGGGCTTTCAAATGTTTCTATGTTATCCTCCACATTACTTACATGAGAAGCAAAGCTGCTGATGCAATGTGTTTGTTCAGGTGAGTGTAACTAATAGCAACGATTGGGTGGAACAATGTCAGCGGAGACTTTACCCCTGTATAAATCAGGACTTATTAGGATGGATAAACTCAGAATGCCCGCTGGAGCTGTGGGTTCCAGGCTTACAGAAGTCAATACATCTTACAGATATGGGATATCCAGTACTCTATCAGATACAATATATTTATTTTCCTATTCTGTCAGCAATTGAAGTTCCTGGTAAGTCAATATCTCAGCCGTTAATGGTTTAAAACTACTGTGCTCGGTATCACTTCTCAATGTTTTACACAACCACCTGTTCCATCAGTTGATTAATGGCATCTCCTAATTTCAGCTGTATTAGTCTTGTAGGGGCTGCATCATGTCTGTTTTAATCTTTGATTATCCAAAGCTGGTGTTGTTACCGGATGATTCTGTGTTATGAATGCATTTGAATTAGGTGTCTGGTCTCAGATCAGTAAGCAGAGTTTCGGAAGCTGTTAACAGTTTCATGTTGTGGAACGAACTGGTCCTCGACTTTCTTTATGAATGTGTTTTCAGTGATTCTTAATGAAACAGCTCGATGTCTCAGTGTTAAAAGTTGGCAGCAGAATGTCCTCCATCCCCGTAACATAATTCAATTTGACTTGGATTTCAATGTGTTTATTGGTTATCTCTATTGTATATTTGTTTTTTCTGTGTGTGTCTGATGCTCCGTCAGAGGTCTGGCTACTGAACTGAGTTTGCTGCTAACTCTTTCACATCTCCTTCTCTACTTCACTTTGGAGGTCTTCACTGTCTACATTGTAGAATAAAAACTGTTTATGTGATGTTGAATCAGTTTAAACTGTTTCTGTTAAAATCATGAGCTTTTCTTAAATGTCCCTGCAGATTATAGGCTGAAGCGCTGATGTGTATCTTTTTTAATTCATATTATTATTTCGGCAATATCGCTATCTAACAGGGTACTTTATAAATTCATGTGCAAGAAATTCAAAGATTGTGAGATTTGTCTGGAAGAATCTTTCGATTAGATTTTTCCATGCATTGTAGATGAAATGAACAGTACAGCTGAACAGGTGGAGGCATAGTTAATCTGTAAATACATTAGAATCTTCACAGCAGCTTCCTCATTGAACGAACGTACTCTGAGAATAGAATCATTGAACGCAAGAACACAAGAAATAAAGGAAGTGACCATAAGGCCCAACAAGCCTGCTCCACCATTTAAAAATGTTCACGGCTGATTTTAGGATTCATCTCCACTTTCCACCCGTATCCCTTGAATTCCTGCGAGGCCATAAATCAGTCTTCCCATGGCATATGGTGTGATGAACAGAATACAGGCGCGGGATTTTAGGTTTACTTCGGAGGTGAAAAAGAAGCATTGAGAAACAGTTTGCAGTGCGTGTGTGATCCAGAGGGATAGAAATGGCAACTGAGAGAAGGAAGGAGAGCAGGTGTAGGGAGACCGAAACAGACAGAAAGAGGTAAACAAAACGAAAGAGAGAATAATTAACAAGTATACATTTCAGGAATTTCCTGACCAATTAGTGAGAGGAGATGTGAGTTGAAGTTGTTATTCAGATGTTCTCAGATTGGGTGAGTTTTATTGTTGGTCTCGCTGCCTGTCTGTTTACCTCTTTCAGGTCCTCACTCCGTTTAAGAGAAAGTTCATTTTTCCTTCCTTACTTTCTGAATAAATCATTAGAATAGATGCAGTTATTCGCTTATAGTGATTCATTAGCTAAATGCTGTATTTGCAAATCGATATGATGGCTGAACTCAATAAAAATCTAGGCATATTTTATGAACACTTTTGTATTGAAATTTAATTGAATGCAATAAGTAAATGGATTGAGCATATTTTATACCCAACGAATAGTTCTCTATCACCAAGGTATTATTGTTTGGATGTAATAATTGAGAAAAGTTACTGGGATCTATAGATTAGATGTCCTGTAATACTGTGCTGCAGTCTTTCCTTGCGATTCTCAGCCTCTCCTCTCACTTCATTGAATACCCTGTCTCCTCATCCATTGCTTCAGTTTATCGACTTACCCAAACCATTTTCTCCTGTTGCCCCTCCAGCTCCAACATGCCCTTTTCCTTCTCACTCTCCCAGCTTCACTCACTGGCTTCACCTCCAGCTGCCTCTCGCAAATAAACCCCAACCAACAAACTAGCTGCAGCAGCTCTCAGCCTTTTTCATTTGGTACCAGCCCGTACCGGCTCTCTGAACCCATAGCGACAAACAATCTGCACCATTCGCTGTCCCCAAACCTTCGCAGGCATTAATCAGGAGCCAAACCCCAATTTAACCCATTGGGGTCCCACTCTGTAAAAACTCTTCTTCCTTCCCCACTTGCACTGCGGCCACACTCAGCTCTTACATTAAATCCGGTGCTGACCATATTATCTTTTTGTATCGATCCCTCAATTTATTATTAATTATTGTGTTTCAAGCATTTCACTATGGCAAAGCACTGCCCAGATCATTGAACCAGATTTCACTGTTCGATGCAGCATTAAAGCTGGAAATTTCAGCCCAGATCCTGTAAAATTGCTGCTTTGTTTCCAGATCTGATCAGTAATTTCTCTGCTTCCTTTTATTTATCTTCCAGTCAACTTCGTGGCGATTATGATCCTGTCCCGAGGAAAGTGCGGTCTCTCCAAATGTATCACACTCTATCTGGTGGGAATGGCAGTGGCTGATCTCCTGGTCGTTATCTGTGATCCCATATAGATTTGGATTGTTTTAATTTATTTCCCAGATTCATTCCTGAGAATTACTCCCGTGTGTCGTCTCATTGTTGTACTGCGTTATGCAGCCACTGTGGTTTCTGTCTGGCTCACAGTCTCTTTCACCATTGATCGATTTGAGGCCATTTGCTGTGAGAAGCTGCAAACATATTATTGCACAGAGAAAACGGCGGTTGTCGTTGCCGGAACAGTGAGTATGCTGGGCTGTTTAGAGTCTGCCCCCTGGTACTTGACACAGCAACACGATTATATCATTGATAATATTCCCATGGGTTGTGTCAATAAACCAAGCTTCTTTATTTTACCTGCATGGGCCGCATTTGAATTGTTTCATTACATTTTAACCCCTTGTGCCCCGTTCTTTCTGATTTTGCTGCTCAATGTTCTAACTGTGAGACGTATTTTGGTGAGCAATAAAGTCCGCAGGGGATTCCGAGGCCACAGCAACGGAGAGAATCACAAGGATCCTGAAATGGAGAATCGAAGGAAATCAATAATTTTACTCTTTAGTCTATCCGGCAGTTTTATACTCTTATGGGTGACACCGGTTGTGTATAACATCTATAGAAGAGTTGCTGATATTCGGTATTTTTACTCTGTTACTGACCCTCACTATATCACAGAACAAACATCAGCGATGCTGCAGGCTCTCAGTACCTGCACGAACACGTGTATCTACGCAGTGACCCAAACTAAGTTCAGAGAGGAGCTGAGGAACGCAGTGAAATACCCACTCAATCTCATTGCTAAATTAATGAAATCATAGAAAGAGCTGAAAGATTTCAAAGACTTGAACTATATCCAATTTCATATTCCATTCCCGACAGTTCCCAAGGGATGGAAAGTGCATTTTATACTCGCAGCACAGAAGTCTAAAATGATTTTAATTCTGATTCTGAGATTATATGTTATTGATAATCTGAATTTTTGAGGCGTGACTTGCTTTGCAGACGACTTCAAGAATTGTTTCAAAAAAGGCGTCACTGAAAAGGTCAGCTGGATTTCAACTAAACCCGCACTGGACCCACAGAAAAATGAACAAAGCTGCAAATCACAGTGGGTGCTGTGGGTCTGATCAGAATGGGGTTATCTTAGTTTAGTTTAGTTTAGAGATACAGCACTGAAACAGGCCCTTCGGCCCAGCGAGACTGTGCCAACCACCAACCACCCATTTATACAAATCCTACACTAATTCCATATCCCCACCTGCCCCTATATTTCCCTACCACCTACCTATACTAGGGGCAATTTATACCAATGGAGAGAAGTAGACACGGAGAGATAGATAGGTGACAACCTGGAAACCCCAGAGCCCATTTGTGTCCCAGATCTCACTGTCTCTACCTTTGTTTCTCTCTCTCTCTCTCTCTCTCTCTCTCGCTCTCTGTCTCTCTCCACATGTGTCCTTAAGTCACCCTATTTCTGCCTCACTCCCTGCCTGTCACCAGCTTTTTTTCCTCTTGTGCAGAATATCTTCCCCATTTTCCCTCTCCCCATTTCTATCTCTCTGTTTCTCACCCCACCTCTGACAATTGTATCTCTCTCTCTCCTTCTCTATCCTTGTCTCTCTCTCACCTTGTCGATCGTTTTCTCTCTTTCTTTATCTGCCCATCTATTTCTCCATCTTTCTCCCTCTCTGTTCTCTATCACTGTTTCTTTTCATCTCTACCACTCTGCCTATCTCATTATTTTCCCCTGCGTCTGCATCTCTCTGCATGTCTATCCCTCTTTCTCTCTCGGTCAATCTCGACCCCTCTGGCTTTTATCTGCGCCAATCTCCTCCACTCTGTTCCTCAGTCTCCCCCTCTACATCTCTCTCTCTCTCCTCCTCTCTCTCTCTCTCTCCCTCTAAGTATCTATCTATCTATCTATCTATCTATCTATCTATCTATCTATCTATCTATCTATCTATCCATCCATCTACCTATCTATTTCTTTTCTCCCTCTCTATCTCCAAGGCTGTCTTTCCATCTACATATTGAAAGCTGCTATCTACATGTCAGTCTTTTTCTGCCTTTCTCCATCTCTGTCACTCTCCCTATCCAGCTATGTGACTATCTCTGTCTCTATCTCCATCGTTGTCCCTTTGTTTCTCTCTTTCTCGGCAGGTATGTGGGTTTCAGGAGATAATAATTTGAAGTCGAACCCAGCTGCATAGAGAATTGGCAGACAGAGATTGCATTGGAGTATTAAAATAGTGAAGCATTAGTTGGCGGCAGTGTACGAGTGAATGTAATAAGGTCTAAATTAGGTGTTGTTATGATCAGGTGAGGAAGTGTTTTCATGCCACCTTTCGCCCCTTCTTTGCTTTGACTGCAACAGAGTATTTCCTTTTTTTAATACAGTGATTGAACTTACCACCTCAGTGAGTGATTGTTCCTGTTCTTCTAATGTAATTGCAAATGATCCAGACAGGTTTTCTTGAATTTAAACAGGAAAGATCTGAGATAGCACTCTAAGCCAGTTAAAATTTCTTAAAATATGCTGCGCATCCAAGCCCACATTCGCACAACACACACACACGTACACACATAGATTACAGAGGGAACACCAGAGTTGGGGGTTGGAGTAAAGTCTGTAATAAATGGAATTTAACTGCAATCCGGTAGTCCTAGAGTTACTTATTTGAAATTTTAGTTCAGAAGCCCGAGCTGGGCCATGTAGGGATCTCTAGACTTGGCTTCACCAGCTACAGTTTGAGGATTCTCTGGATCTCTATTGGAGGCAGGGAGAGCGAGACGGAGAGAGCTGTACCCTTTATCACTTTCAGTTACTGTCTTGCTTTCTGAGCCACAACTCACAAAATCCCAGAGATGCACAAGCGGTCATATGATATGACCACCATTTGCATTTTAATGAGTTTCTTCTGGAATGTTCTCTGAAATTCAACGCTCTCTCCTCTGGCTCCCCAGACATACTTGCTGGGGAAGATGGCTCTTTCAAAGTTCAATGGGTGTCGATGGCTCTTGACAGGTACATTTGCAAAGTCACCTCAGGTAATTGAGGCACAGAACACCACAATGTTCTGGCTAGGCTTCATAAATCATGTTTGCCTCCAGCGTAATCCTTTGGTGTTTCAAATTAAATATTCGTAGCCATCTTAGCTGCTAGCTGTCCTCCTTTTTTGACTTCTGTTGGCAATTTCCAGTAAAAGTCTCAGGCAAATTTCCCATCGATTAAACTAATATTTCCCATTTGTCATGTTGGATTTTCTCAACAGTTTACTGTGCATGTTTGTGCATGTGTAGAGAATGGTAAATATGCTTGATGCACTACAGGTGTAAATAGTCATGTGGAATTATGATGTTCTGAAAATAATGGAGATCTAGTTTAAAAAGAAAGAAATGGCAGGACTGCATCCTGATATTCCTGGATATAAGGGGTTTGGGAAAGAGAGGGAAGGAAGGGAAGGAGAATGTTTATCTGTTTTGAATATAGGGAATATTGCATTGGTAGAGAGAACAGATGTCCTGGAGGCTCAATGAAATATTCTGCATAGTTAGAGCTAAGTGGAGTGGGTGGCTTAGTGATAATGTCTCTGATGCACTAATCCAGAGACTCAGGCTAACATTCTAAGGACCTGTGTTCAAATCACACCATGGCAGCAAGTGCGGTTTAAATTGGTTGCTAAAAATCTGGAATTGAAAGCTAGTCTCAGTAACGGTGCATTCAAGCTAACATTAATTGAAAAAAAACAGGTTTACTAATGTCCTTTAGAAGAGCAAATCTGCTGTCCACACCTGATCTGACCTACATGGGACTCCAGACCCAGAGAAATATATTGATTCATAAGTACCATCTGAAACGTCAAAGCAAACCAATTGGGAACTGGCAACAAATCCTGGCATTGCCAGTAATGTGCACATTGCATCAAAGAATTTAAAAGTACAGATGCAATTACTTTGCTGTGGGTATTCTTTCTGTCACCAACTAGTCGGAAAGAAACAGAGGAGCAGGTTTGCAAGGAAGTTACACAGAGCATTAAGAATTATAGAGCAGTTATAATGGGGTAATGTAGCCATCCTAATAGGGATAGCAATATTGTAAAGAGCAATAGTATCTAGACTCTGCTTTTCTCACCGTCCAATGATGAAAGGAGAATTTCTAGATCTAATTCTCAGAAATGAGGTGGAACAAGTGGATCAAGTATCAGTACGGGGACATTGAGGAGACAATGACATCATAAGATTTACGATAGCCATGCAAAAAGAAAAGACACAATAATTAATTGGGTTTCCACCAAAGTCTATGGAGTGAGAACAAATCTTGCCCAAGTAAATTGGAATCAAAGATAGGTAGGCGCAACTGGAACTGAACAATGGGCTGCCTTCAATGTCGAGATTGTTCGGGTGCAGTTGAGAGGCATTACATGAGAGGGAAACGTAGGGCAAAAATACCAAGAGCTTCCTGGACGATGAAAGAAATAGAATTGAGAACAAGTAGGAATAGGGTGCATATGATGGAACTCAATTTGAAAATAGAATTGAGAAAGAGAATGGATGTGGAAGGTTCAGATGGGAAGTAAAAAATAAATAAGAGAAACAAAGAGAGAGAATGAGGAAAGACTGACTGCTAACATAAAGTAAACTATTTTTTTGAGAGGCAGATACATAGTAAAAAGGGTGGTATAAGGAGGAATGGTGCAGATTAGGACCGAAAATAGCATGCAGACGTGGAGACAGGGGGCATGGCTGAAGTATTGCATGAATACTTTGCATATGTTGTTATCAAGGAAGAAATTTCTCCCCCAGCCATAGTGAAGGAGGAGGATGTACATAAAGTTGATAAGCCGCTGGGACAAGATGGGATTCAGCCAAAGATACTGAGTAAATTAAGGGTGGAAAATGCAGAAGCACTAACATAATCCTCCTATTCCCCCTTATATATAGGGGTGTTGCCAGAGGACCGGAGAATTACAAATGTTAAACCCTTGCTCAAAACGTTTGTAGGTATAATTCCAATAACCATAGGCCAGTCAGTTAAACCTCGGCGGTGGGAATGCTTTTAGAAACGATAATTAGGGACAAATGTAACAGTCACTTGGACAAATGGGGATTAATTAAGGAAATTCAGCCACTCGTTCGATAACATGCTTCAGTTGCTTTGATGGGGTAACAGAAAATGCTGATTAGAGAAATGTGTTTGATGTGGTGCACATAGACTTCATAAAAGAATTTGATAAAGTGCCACATAACAGGCTTATCAGCATAGTTAGAATAGAATGGACAGCAGCAACATGGATACGAAATTCGCCCAGTGACAGGAAGCAGAGAGCAGTTGTGAAGGGGTGCATTTGGACTGAAGGAAGGTATATAGTGATGTTTGCCAGGTGTCGATATTCGGACCGCCCCTATTTTTAGTATATATTAATGACCTAGCCTTGGGTGTGCAGGGCGCAATTTCAAAACTTGCACATCAGAAATCTCTTGGAAGTATTGCGAATTCTATGGAGGAGAGGGATAAATTCAAGAGGACATGGATCGGCTGGTGGAATCAGTGGCAGACGAAATTTAATACAGAAAAGTGTGACATGATTCATTTTGGTAGGAAGCATGAGAATACGCAATATAAAATAAAGGATGCAAATGTAAAGGGATGCAGGAGCAGAGGGACTTGGGTTATATGTGGTCAAATCATTGAAAGTTGCAGCGAAGGGTGAGCAAGACTATGGGATCTTGTAATTTGTAAGTGAAGGCACAGAGTGCAAAAATAAGGAAGTGTTGATAAACATCTATAAAACAATAGGTTGTCCTCACCTGTGTCCAGTTACCTATTGTGATCAGTTCTGGGCCTTCCTTTACAAAGGGTGTTAACACATTAGAAACGGCACATAAAAGATTCATGAGGATTGTTCCTATGATGTGGAATTCAGTTATAGTGATAGGTTGGTAGAGCTGGGCCTATTCTCTATGGTGAAGGGAAGAGAAGATTAAGAGGATATTAAGAGGATATTTGATAGAGGTGTTCAAAACCATGAGGCATCTGGACAGAGCAGATAGGGAGAAACTGCTCCCATTGCCCGAATGATCCTTAACCAGAGGACATCAATGTAAGGTAATTGGCAAAAGAAGCAATGGCGATATGAGGAAAGAAACATCTTTATACAGCGAGTGATTAGGATCTGGAAGGCACTACCAGAGCATATGGTGGAGGCAGATACAACTGAAGCCTTTAATAGGGAATTCGACAAATATCTGAAAGCAAAGCTAAGGCAAGAGAATGGGTCTTGGTGAGTGCTCTTACAAACAGCTAGCATAAACACTACGTTCTGAATGGCCTTCGGCTGTGCTGTAACCATTTAATCCTCTGGCTGCTGATCTATCCCTTTCTCCCTTATTCTCTTCCCTCTCTCTCTGTTACTTACACCACACATATTCCTCTGACTCTTCCTCGTGTTATATGTTTCTCTCTCACTCTTGCCATTAGTTTAGTTTAGTGATACAGCACTGAAACAGGCCCTTCGGCCCACCGAGTCTGTGCTGACCATCAACCACCCATTTATACTAATCCTGCACTAATCCCATATTCCTACCACATCCCCACCTGTCCCGATATTTCCCTACGACCTACCTATACTAGGGGCAATTTATAATGGCCAATTAATCTATCAACCTGCAAGTCTTTGGCATGTGGGAGGAAACCGGAGCACCCGGAGAAAACCCACGCAGACACAGGGAGAACTTGCAAACTCCACACAGGCAGGACCCAGAATTGTACCCGGTTCGCTGGAGCTGTGAAGCTGCACTGCTAACCACTGCGCCACTGTGCCGCCCCCTTTTTCTCCATCTCAGCCACCTGGTACTCTCCTACTCCTTGCCAGCCTCTTTCTCTTCCTTCTTCCTCTCCATTGTAGGAATTGAGGGCATAAGAATCAATTAACCCTTTAACGCCTTATTTTCCAGAACTGAAATGATTCGAAGTTATAACTCTTATTAGGGAGTGGTTATATTCTACTCAGACTGCTCGCAGATTCATAAAAGCATAGAAAGTTTCCGGCACAAAAGAGGCCACATGGCCCACCGTGTCTGCACCAGCCCAAAAAGAAGCCACCTTCCAGCATTTGGTCCGTAGCTCTGCAGGTTATGCAACATGAGCTGCGTATACAGACCTCTTTAACATGAGTTGAGGGCTTCTGCCACTACTACTCTTTCAGGTAGTGAGTTCTGGACCTCCAACACTCTCCGGATGAAAGAAAATCTCTTCTCCTGATCTCCGCTATAATCATTGTACCAATCACTTTAAATGTATGGCACCTCACCCCAGGCACCTCACAATTCTCTACATGTCAATCAGATCGCCCCTCGGCCTCATCTGTTCCAAGAAAAACAACCCCAACCTATCCAAACAAACAAATGAACTAGGAGCAGAAGTAGGCCGCTCGGCCCTCAATCCTGCTACATCACTCAATAGGATCATGGTTGATTGGATTGTAATGTGGACTTCACATTCCTCGACACTATTAAATTTCACCCCTTTGATTATCAAGAATTCATGTACCTCTGCCTTAAATATATTCAAAGATACTGCATCCGCCGTCTTTTGAGGACGAGAGTTGCAAAGACTCACGACCCTCTGAGAGAGAAAAAAACCCCTCATCTCTGTCTTAAATGGGCGACCCCTTATTTTAAAACAGTTACCCCGAGTCCTATATTCTCCCACAAGAGGAAACATCATATCCACATGCACTCTATCGTGACTCCTCAGGATCTTATATGTTCCAATCAAGTCCACACTTTCTCTTCTAAACTCCAGTAGATACAAGATTATCCTGTCCAAAATTTCCACATTAGACTACCCATCCATTCTGTATATTGCCTAGTAAACCTTCTCTGAACTGCTTAGAGCACACTTACATCATTCCTTAAATAAGGAGACCTGTACTGTACTCAATACTTCAGATGTGGTCTTAACAATGCCCTGTAGAGCTTAAGCATAACTTCCTAACGTATGCATTCGATTCCTCTCACAATAACTGATAACATTCTATTAGCTTTCTGAATTTCTGAACCTTGCATACTAACTTATTTTGTGATTGATGCACTAGTATGGCCAGATCCTTCTGCATTCCATAGGTCTGCAATCTCTCACCATTTAGATAATATGCTTTTAATTATTCCTCCTGCCAAAATGGACAATTTTACATTTAACCACATCATATTCCATTTGCTAGATGTTTGCCACTCAGTTTACTTATCTGTATCAACTCGTAGTCGTTTTATGCTCTCTTCACAGCTTACTTCCCTAATTCTTGTTGTGCCATCTGCAAATTTGCAGCCATACCTTCGGTCCCTTCATCCAAGTTACTTACATAAGTTGTAAAATGTTAAGGCCCGAGCATTGATCCCTGTGACACACCACTCGTTACATCTTGCCAACCAGAAAATTCCCCATTCATGCCTACTCTCCGTTTCCTATTAGCTTGCCAAACCTCTACCCCTGCCAAAATGTCACCCGCCTCACCATGAGCTTTTGTTTTCCCAATATCTTTTGATGTCGCTCCTTATCAAATGCCTTCTGGAAATCTAAGTACAGTACATCTACAGATGTTAAGCTAACTGGCCTGTAGTTTCTTGCTTTCTGTCTCCTTTCCTTTTTGAATACAGTGGCGACATTGACTATTTTCCAATCCAATGGAACCTTCCTTGTATCGAGGGGATTTTGGAAAATCGAAAGCAACACATCAACTATCTCACTCGCCACTTCCTTTAAGAGCCTAGGATGAAGTCCATTAGGAACGGGACCTGTCAGCCCGCAGTTCCAAAAATACTTTCAGTACCACTTCCCTGCCGATTGTAATTTTCTTCCGTTCTTCCCTCCTTTGCATTTCCCGACTGCAGCTATTACTGGAATGTTGCTTGTATGCTGTAGGGTGAAAACCGATGCGGCGCAGTGGTTAGCACCGCAGCCTCATAGCTCCAGGGACCCAGGTTCGATTCCGGGTATTGCCTGTGTGGAGTTTGCAAGTTCTCCCTGTGTCTGCGTGGGTTTTCTCCTGGTGCTCCGGTTTCCTCCCACAAGCCAAAAGACTTGCAGGTTGGTAGGTAAATTGACCATTATAAATTGTCACTAGTATAGGTAGGTGGCAGGGAAATATAGGGACAGGTGGGGATGTTTGGTAGGAATACGGGATTAGTGCAGGATTAGTATAAATGGGTGGTTGATGATCGGCACAGACTCGGTGGGCCGAAGGGCCTGTTTCAGTGCTGTATCTCTTAAAAAAAATACCTGCTAAATTCATCTGCCATCTACTTATTATTCATTCCCCAGACTCACTGCCTATCGGACCAATGCTCATTTTGTTGAATGCTTTTTTTCAAACATATATCGAAACTCTTATGTTCTGCCTTTATGTTCCAGCTAGCTTTCTCTCATACTCTATTTTCCCCTCCTTATTGATCTTCCGGTCATTCTTTGCTGCTTTTTATATTCTGTCCAATCTGTTGACTTGCCACCCATCTTTATGTAATCATATGTTTTGTTTTCTTTTAAGTTTGATACTATCTTTAACTTCTTTAGTTAACTAGGCATGGTGAGTCCTCCCCTTAGATTTTATTTTCTTTCTCGTTGGTATGTTTCTATTGTGTGTACTCTGAAATATCCCCTTAAATGTCTGCCACTGGATCTTTGTTGACCTATCACTTCACCTAATTTTTCATTTCACTTTAGCTAGCTCTGCTTTCATGCCCTAGTAATTGCCCTTGTGTAAGTGGAAAATACTAGTCCTGGACTTTTTTCTCCCTCAAACTGAATGTGACGTCTAATCATATTATCGTCACTGCTACCTGTTTATGAATTGGTCCCTTTTAAACATTTGGGGTCGAAAACACTTGATTGATGAAGGCCAAAGTCATACTTCCCTATAATATCCCCTCACAACCGTCTTCTTTCAGACCACACTTCCAATTGTTTCGTGCTTTCCTTCCAAGTGTCACTATTGTCCTTCTCATCAGTCAGGTGTGCTGTACAGCTAGGAGCACCGACCACTACTGGGTGCACTATTCTCTGAGAAGTTTCACGAGTACCCTTTAACCTACCTAGTATAGGTATGTGGTAGGAGAATTGAGGGAAGGTGGGGATGTGGTAGGAATATGGGATTAATGTAGGATTAGTATAAATGGTGGTTGTTGGTCGGCACAGGTTCGGTGGGCTGAAGGGCCTGTTTCAGCGCTGTATCTCTAAACTAAAAAAAATTAATCGAGATATTTATTCCAAAGGCAAGTGTTTTTACCGACCGCTCCTGTCAAAGCCCCCAATCAAAATGTACGATTCTGATTGTGGTGGGACCAACGCACTGTTGATTCAATCTAATATATCATTTAAAATTTCCAAATTAAAGAAAGACCCAGCCAAAGTGTGCCATCTATTAGCCCCTTAATGAGGCTAACCATACCAGGTGCCTTTAAATCAACAAATTAACTCTTTATTTAGAAGAACTAAGTTCGTAAACCCTATGAAGATATAAACAACACTTAAAATAGAAAAACAATAGAGTCCTTGCAAAGTAACAATCCAATGTTGCCTGAAGTCCTCACGGGATGTTGCTCGAAGTCCTCACCGAATGTTATTCGAACTCCTCACAGGATGTTGCTGGAAGTCCTCACAGGATGTTGCTTTCCTTATCCAGGGACTTTCAACAGTTAACGACTTGCAAACAATTTCAACAGAATCAATCTGACTTGAGAGTTTTTTTGAGGGATTAAAGTACATCAAAGCCTAACATCCCTCTCTTCAGTTTAAATTGCTAGAGATTTGTCTTGTTTTTTCCAGAATTTTGGAGAGACAATTAATAAACAGACTAAAGTCCTCTGCCTTCAGTTTAAATGGTTGAGAGCTCTTTTTTCCAGGTGCTATCATCACAACTGTGTCCTATGTCTGTGTGTCTCTGTTCTGTTCGAACAAATTATCTTCAACCAAATCAAATTCAAAAACTCAATTGTAACAAATGTATTGCATGAGTCTCACTCCCAATGGCTGTTTCCATGGTATCGAGAATGCACCCTTGAGTCGCAGTCTCCAAATGGCTGTTTCTGAGGTAACGAGAAATGCACCTTCCTGTAACTCCTGAGGAGTCTTGCTTCTGAATACAATACTGATCCTTTACAAGCCTAAAAGGCAAAATGCATATTCCCGAGAGAAAAAAAAAATCTACGGGACCATGACGTGTCCACCCCTAGAGGCATGAAACGCCATTCATGATATACGTTTCATTACAAGTGGTAAAAGAAAAAAACACAAATTAAAAAAAAAACGCTAACACATATTTTTCCATGCATTTACAGATGTACACATTTCCAAAACGAAAAAACATGTTTAGTCTACAGCAGCAAGTTCCACCAGAATCATTTGGCTTTAAATTCTCAAAGGTTTGTTCCAATTAACCCATTTCAAATTTACCAGCATACTCTTCCAATTGTTCCGTGCTTTCCTTCCAAGTGTCACTATTGTCCAAATCATCAGTCGGGTGTGCTGTACAGCTAGGATCACCGACCACTACTGGGTGCACTATTCTCTGCGAATTTTCACGAGTACCCCTTAACCTGTGTGGCATCACTTGACACTGAAAGCCCTGTCCGGGTAACAGAAGCTGTTTTTTTTCTTACCATGGGGTTTCAAAGGAATTTGACAGGTTCCTTCCAACATTTTTATCTCTTTTATGCACATGGTGTTGCCCACTCTGCCCTCACAGTCCTTTAAATGAGAATTTGGGGAGGAGACTGCCTTCTTTACGACAGTGACATTTCTAGAGTCGATGCAAGTTGCAGCTGAACCAACAAGTTTTGTCATCAAGACCATCTGCGAATTCCAGCTGTCCTTACTATGTTCAGCTGAAATGCCCTTCAGCATACATTGCACCTCAGCTTCCACTTGGGCATGTCTGTCTGGATCTCCGCAAGAAGGATGTCCTTTATTAAAGGAATGGCTCCCCCTATACCCACATCATGTGTGGCTAAGGTTGTATATCCAGGCTTATCCCTACAAACTTTTTGAAACATAATGAAAACACTGGTTAGGACTTCACACTGTTTTGCCTCTAAGTGTAAAAGCCTATTGTTTAATTTTCCTCGCCATTCTGATTCGTTGATTGGATAATTGGAGGTTCAATCTGAGGATTTCCGAGGTCTATGTCTGCCTCATCTTCACATTACCTTTCCGTCTCCACAGACCCGATTTCCTGACATTCATGCACTGGCTTATCCTCCTCCCTGTGTTAATATGGTTTGAGCATACTAAATTGCCAGAACCCGTTCGTCAACCAGTGATCAGGTGTGTCAATCAGGTAATCTACCTTAACCACTCTTTTGATCACTCTAAATCACTGAACCGTGCTTTTACTGGTTCTCCTGGGGTGGCACAGTGGTGCAGTGGTGAGCACAGCTCCCGCGACCCGGGTTCAATTCTGGGTACTGCCTGTATGGAGTTTGCAAGTTCTCCCTGTGTCTGCGTGGGTTTTCTCCGGGTGCTCTGGTTTCCTCCCACATGCCAAAGACTTGCAGGTTGATAGGTTAATTGGCCATTATAAATTGCCCCTAGTATAGGTAGGGAAATATAGGGACAGGTGGGGATGTGGTAGAAATATGGGATCAGTGTAGGATTAGTATAAATGGGCGGTTGATGGTCGGTACAGACTCGGTGGGCCAAAGGGCCTGTTTCAGTGCTGTATCTCTAAAACTAAAACTAAAACTCCCTTTGACGGTAACAACACTAATACCTCATTCCCTGGTTTTCTGGCAGGTTGTGGTTTTCCCATCGTTCGACGTGTGTGGCATGTCCTACAAAATTGTCTCACATCCTTTATAAGACCTGGCCAGTAATGATGTTTTCCTATGTGTGATTTAGTCTTCCAAATTCTCTTTTGTACTGAAAAAAAGGAATGTCGTATGCTAACATTAATGATCCTTGTCGATATTTAGGTCGTACTACTATCTGTGCAACAACTAGCCAGTCTTCGTCGGCAGGTCAATGAGACGGTTTCGATTTCCTGCTCAAAACCCCGTTTTCCATACAATAGTCTTCTGGAACTCCTTTTTCACCTCCACTTCTGACAGAGCCGTCTGTGCTATCTGGTAGATCTGTCGATCAGCTTGCTGTGCTGCAATGATAGATGATCTGTTAAACATTTCATTTGGATTATCTAAATCCCCAAATAAGGCTTCCGATGCCTGTCAGTCTATTTGTGGTAACTACACACATAGGAAATATTCTCAGAACTTGCTCCTGTAATTGCTCCATTTCCTAAATTTCACATCGTTCCTTCGTCACCACAGGAGAAACTTCTATTTTTGATCCTGCCAAATAGTTTCCTAGCAGTAGGTCAATTCACTTTACTGTAAACCGTGGACAACACCTACAGCTACTACCCCAGTTATTAAGTCATTCTCTCGGCATAGTTAATACAAAGGTACCGGTACACACACCCCGCCAATTGCATTAACTAAAACTTTAGCAGTCAAGGCGCTCTCCAGTGGAAACCTCATATCTTTCCCCAGCCAGAGTGTTTGGGTTGCTCCTGTTTCCGTGACTATATTGATAGAAGTTCTTGCCCCGTTTACCGGACACGGAGTTGCTCTCCCCTTTGACAGAAAAAAAAATCATTTTAACTCTCGGGTATTTTATTCGTAACCTCGACACTGCTCTTAGTTTTAGTGTCTAGTTTCACATTCATAGCTGTCGTTAAAGCTATAGCTTGGTCTGCTAAACTCTCAGTCAGAGTCGTTTCCTCTGTTCTAACTTTGCGTACCCCAACAAGTCCTATGGGGTAACCTCGCAATTGCCAGCACTCTGAATGATGATGGCCCCAATGTTGCAATAATACCACTTTTACTTGTGAACCTTGCTTCTGCCCTCAACACCTTACATTCTCACCTGAGGAGGTGATCCTGGGGCATTCCCAGCTGTTCCTTCTCGTCCCTGGCTACTTGCCTTCCTTTCACTCTCCCACTTTCTATACTTGTCGGGTTTATGGGGCTGACGGACAAAATAGCTTGGCTTATTCACAAGCTCAAAATCATCAGCAATCTCTCCTGCTTCCCTAGCTTTCTAAAATTTCAGGTTAACAATATGAGTTCTGACTACGAATTTTTAAACTCTTCTCAGACGATCAATTCTTGAAAGTTCTCGCAATGGTTTCTATCTTTAATACCTGTATCCAATGGTCAAAGGTCATTTGCTTCACCCTCTCAAATTCTACATACGTCTGCCAGACAATCTCCGGAAGCTCCTCGACTTCTGATGGTAAGAATCAGGGACTAACTCATACACAGAGAAAATATCCTTTTTTGCCTTCTCATAATCTGCCGAAGTCTCTTCAGGAAGCATGGCATAAGCTTCCTGTTCTCTGCCTACCAGCCTGTCCTGTATGAGCAATGTCCAGCTTTCTTCTGGGCATTTCATCTGTTTGGCTATCTTTTTCAAAAGATGTGAAAAATGCCTCTACGTCCCTTTCCTCGAACTTAGGAAGAGCCTGGATCAATTTAAACAACTTTACGCTGGGTCCTGATCTAAATTTGGATTCTTCCTGACTCGAATTTTCCCTGGATTTAAGACTACCCTTTTGTCTTAGTTCCATCTCTTTTAGCCTAAATTCCCTCTCTTCTCTTTCACTCTCTCTCTGAAGTTCAATATTTCTAATTGCTATTGCTTTTTCTTTTTTTCCTTTTGCTTTACCTCTTTTTTCCAATTCAAGTTTTCTTAATACTTTTTCTGCCTCCAGTGTTTTTGTCTCTAACTGTATCCTAGCCAATAGAACTTCATCACTCTCTGAATTACTACCTTCCCATCTCTCGTATTCCCTTTCTTGTTCCTCATATTGCCCTTAATCATCATCATCAACACCATCATCATTTTCTTCTTCTTCTTCTACCAATTCCAGATCTTCGGCTATTATGTCAATTATCTCTGTTTTTTGGCACCAGATTTCAATTCCAACCCCAATTTCTCTGCCAATTCTTTTAATTTATTCTTAGTTAACATTATCAACTCACTCAGGGAAACATTCTGCTTGCCCCAAAACTCTGCTCCAGCCATTAAGTCATTTTAAAGGTATAGATTGTACCTTATTATACAAGAGACCAGCTTCTTTTACTTTCATTGTAATTGGTGTCAGATTTAGTTCCCAACAATCAAGTTTCCAATTGATAAGATCCCGGACTCGAGAGCAATTAATCCGACACCAAACGCAAGACCCGTTTTAAATGTGTTATCCCAGGGATGACTAATGACTATGATTCCAAATGCGAGCCCCGCAGAATAGTTTGATTCTGATCCCAGATGCCATCCATCAAATTAAATATGATTCAACTGTGAGCGAACACCCAATAAGATATGTTTCATATCCAGAAACCCAATTAATATGCAATTCAAATCGAGAGCAAGCCCTCAATTAAGATATTATTCAAATCCCAGGACGATCCCCCAGTAAATATGTTATGATCGACCACTCCTGTTAAAGACCCCAATGAAAATATACGATTCTGATTGTGGTGGGAACAAGGCCCTGTTACTTCAATCCCGTCGCTCCACAGGTCGGCTAACATATCCTTTAAACTTCCCAAATTAAAGAAAGACCCAGTCAAATTGTAACATATATTAAGCCCCGAATGAGGCTAATCAAACCAGGTGTCTTTCAATCAACAAATTAATTTTTTAATTAGAATAACTATATTCGTAAACGCTATGAAAATATAAACAACATTTAAAATAGAAGAACATTTACAGTCCAATGCTGCTTGAAGTCCTCACGGGATGTTTTCAAAGTCCTCACAGAATGTTGCTTGAAGTGTTCACAGGATGTTTATTTACTTCTCCAGCGAATTTCAGCAATTAACGACTTGCAAGCACTTTCAACAGAATCAGTCTGGTTTTAGAGTTTTTTGCGGGCTAAAAGTTTGTCGCAGTCTAACTTCCTTTTCTTCAATTTAAATTGCCAGAGATCTCTGTTTTGGCTTGATTTTTTTTTGAATTTTAGGGAGATAATAATTAAACAGACTGTGTCTGTGTGTCTCTATTCTGTCAGAGCAAATTGTCTTCAACCAAAGCCAGTTCAAAAACTTAATTGCAAAATAAAAGTATCACATGATTCTCACTCCCAGTGGCTGTTTCCATCGTACCAACAATACACCCTTTGAATCGTAGTCTCCAAATGGCTGTTTCCAAGGCTATGAAAATGCACCTTTCCATAACTCCTGAGACTTGCTTGTTCTTAAAGCAATGCAGAACCTTTTCAAGCCTTAAAGGCAAATCGCATATTGTCAAAAAAAAACTACAGGACCATGACACAGGAAAGTGTTATTGAACCTTTACAAAACTTTATAATGATAGGACCCAACTCGGGTATTGCATCCAATTATTGTCATCGCACATTAGGAAGAACGCTAGCGTCATTGAACAGGTGCAGAGGGGATTTGCCAAAATAGTTCCAGTGAAGAGAGACTTTAGCTAAAGCTTATATTGGAAAAGCTGGTGTTTTTTTCCCAGGAACAAAGAAGATTGAGGGGAGATTCGATAGCGTTGTACAAGACCTTGACAGGTTTAGATAATGTAGACAAAGACAAGTCCGTTAGCTGCTGGTTTAAGGGCTGGGGGATACAGATTTAAGGTTTGGGGAAAGATATGCACGGAGATGTGAGGAAGAACGTTTTTACACAGCACGTGGAAATGACCTGCAACTCATTGCCTACGAGGGTTGTGAAAGCCGTAATGATGAATGATTTCAAAAGGATGGGTACTTTAGTGAAATTGATTTGCAAGACTACTGGACCAAATGGACTATTCTTGCAATAATGACTCTATGACTCCACGACGCGAAATCTGACGTAAGGCATTATTGAGTTTTCACGCATCTTATCAAAAGATCAAAGCAGTGTCTAACTGACAATCTTATTGTATCTCACTCAGCATGGTCCTGTTGTCTCAGGTAGTGGCCAGAATATCAAATCATAACAGATTCACATGCAAGGATACAAATATCCCCAAGGGAAAGCTATTAATTTATTGTCTCAACTACACTTTCTTGATTTTAAGGAGAATGCACATAGATACCAGATTGACATGTTCCAGAGTAACAGGGTAGTTGTTATGGGGGACTTTAACTTTCCAAATATCGACTGGAAATACTATAGTTCGAGTACTTTAGATGGATCAGTTTTTGTCCAGTGTGTGCAGGAGGGTTTTCTGACACAGTATGTAGACAGGCCAACCAGGGGCGATGCCACATTGGATTTGGTACTGGGAAATGAACCCGGCCAGGTGTTAGATTTAGATGTAGGTGAGCACTTCGGTGACAGTGATCACAATTCGGTTAGGTTTACCTTAGCGATGGGCAGGGACAGGTATATACCGCAGGGCAAGAATTATAACTGGGGGAAAGGAAATTATGATGCGATTAGGCAAGATTTAGGATGCGTAGGATGGGGAAGGAAACTGCAGGGGATGGGAACAATCGAAATGTGGAGCTTATTCAAGGAGCAGCTACTGCGTGTCCTTGATAAGTATGTACCTGTCAGGCAGGGAGGAAGTTGTCGGGCGAGGGAGCCGTGGTTTACTAAAGAAGTTGAAGCGCTTGTCAAGAGGAAGAAGAAGGTTTATGTTAGGATGAGACGTGAAGGCTCAGTTAGGACGCTTGAGAGTTACAAGCTAGCCAGGAAGGATCTAAAGGGAGAGCTAAGAAGAGCAAGGAGAGGACACGAGAAGTCATTGGTGGATCGGATCAGGGAAAACCCTAAGGCTTTCTATAGGTATATCAGGAATAAAAGAATGATAAGAGTTAGATTAGTGCCAATCAAGGATAGTAGTGGGAAGTTGTGTGTGGAATCAGAGGAGATAGGGGAAGTGTTAAATGAATATTTTGCGTCAGTATTTACAGTAGAGAAAGAACATGTTGTTGAGAATACTGAGATTCAGGCTACGAGGCTAGATGGGATTGAGGTTCACAAGGAGGAGGTGTTAGCAATTTTGGAAAGTGTGAAAATAGATAAGTCCCCTGGGCCAGATGGGATTTATCCTAGGATTCTCTGGGAAGCTAGGGAGGAGATTGCAGAGACTTTGTCCTTGATCTTTATGTCGTCATTGTCGACAGGAATAGTGCCGGAAGACTGGAGGATTGCAAATGTTGTCCCCTTGTTCAAGAAGGGGAGTAGAGACAGCCCTGGTAATTATAGACCTGTGAGCCTTACTTCGGTTGTGGGTAAAATGTTGGAAAAGGTTATAAGAGACAGGATTTATAATCATCTTGAAAAGAATAAGTACATTAGAGATAGTCAGCACGGTTTTGTGACGGGGAGGTCGTGCCTCACAAACCTTATTGAGTTTTTCGAGAAGGTGACCAAACAGGTGGATGAGGGTAAAGCAGTGGATGTGGTGTATATGGATTTCAGTAAGGCGTTTGATAAGGTTCCCCACGGTAGGCTATTGCAGAAAATACGCAAGTATGGGGTTGAAGGTGATTTAGAGCTTTGGATCAGAAATTGGCTAGCTGAAAGAAGACAGAGGGTGGTGGTTGATGGCAAATGTTCATCCTGGAGTTTAGTTACTAGTGGTGTACCGCAAGGATCTGTTTTGGGGCCACTGCTGTTTGTCATTTTTATAAATGACCTGGAAGAGGGTGTAGAAGGGTGGGTTAGTAAATTTGCAGATGACACTCAGGTCGGTGGAGTTGTGGATAGTGCCGAAGGATGTTGTCGGGTACAGAGAGACATAGATAGGCTGCAGAGCTGGGCTGAGAGATGGCAAATGGAGTTTAATGCGGAAAAGTGTGAGGTGATTCACTTTGGAAGGAGTAACAGGAATACAGAGTACTGGGCTAATGGGAAGATTCTTGTTCGTGTGGATGAGCAGAGAGATCTTGGTGTCCAGGTGCATAAATCCCTGAAGGTTACTAACCAGGTTAATAGGGCTGTCAAGAAGGCATATGGTGTGTTAGCTTTTATTAGTAGGGGGGTCGAGTTTCGGAGCCACGAGGTCATGCTGCAGCTGTACAAGACTCTGGTGAGACCGCACCTGGAGTATTGCGTGCAGTTCTGGTCACCGCATTATAGAAAGGATGTGGAAGCTATGGAAAGGGTGCAGAGGAGATTTACCAGGATGTTGCCTGGTATGGAGGGAAGGTCTTACGAGGAAAGGCTGAGGGACTTGAGGTTGTTTTCGTTGGAGAGAAGGAGGAGGAGAGGTGACTTAATAGAGACATATAAGATAATCAGAGGGTTAGATAGGGTGGATAGTGAGCGTCTTTTTCCTCGGATGGCGATGGCAAACACGAGGGGACATAGCTTCAAGTTGAGGGGTGATAGATATAGGACAGATGTGAGAGGTAGTTTCTTTACTCAGAGAGTAGTAAGGGCGTGGAATGCCCTGCCTGCAGCAGTAGTAGATTCGCCAACTTTAAGGGCATGTAAGTGGACATTGGATAGACACATGGATGAAAATGGAATAGTGTAGGTCAGATGGTTTCACAGCTCGGCGCATCATCGAGGGCCGAAGGGCCTGTACTGCGCTGTAATATTCTAATTCTAATTCTAATTCTAATTCTAATTGCAATCTACCCAGGTGATTTTTACAACCCTGCTCTGAATTTTCCTGTCTCTAACTCTTGCCCTCAATCACTTCCTGTTATTCCATTTTACACATCCCGTTAGCTGTTATTCTATCTCACTCATGAATCCTGGAGTAACGTTGCTGTCGAATACAATGTTCCCAATATATCTTCAGAACATATATCAAATGTTCGTAAGTGGTCCCATATTAACAGAATGTGTTTTATTCTGTTCTTTGTTTTAGATGTTCGCTAATTCTCAAAAGTGAACCGTTATATTGTGTTTGACGTGTCATCACTTTAAAAAAATCCCAAATTCAGATATCACTATTGTTGGGCTGGCAAGAATTGTTAATGTTTACTTTATTTCTCCACAAAATAATTTTTATTTTTTATACTGAGGAACTACCTAGACTGATGTAATTATTTGATAGAAATTTGTTATCCTCGTAAAATTTAGGTAAAGTTTGCCTTGGAGTGCTTGAAATAGCAGCTCACATCTATTTATTTTATCACTTCTAATCTCAGATGGACAATGATGTCCAGGCTTGGTCATTTTACATATTCTTTTACTTTAATGAGAGAACTGCTTGCAACTCGTTTGGAGGTAAAATTAATATTGCCTTTCACACGTAATTTGTCTCCAAATAGACAGAATGGGTTAAGAATGTGTGTGCAAAGGGCAAAACCTTGAGTCCAAATTATCACCATGCTGTGACACTTTATGTTTGCAGATAACTTTGTAAATTATTTTACAAACAAACTGCTGCGGTATTAGTACACATATGTCCCAGGAAATCATCGTCACAGATTTAAAGAAATACAGATAACCCATTTTGGATCTGCGCAAGAGCTTAATCTGCGATTCTACCCCCACCCCCCCCCCCCACCCCCAATACTATCAGTTAAAAGAGAAACTTAGTATATAATAATTCTCAACAGATAGATTTACACTGACGATACAAAGGTTGTATGCTGAATTCAAATTAATATAAAAAAACACAGTATTATCAGAAGGAGTTCTACCACCTTCAAAGATCGATGCACACGCACCCCCAGGTCCCTCTGTCCCTGCACCATTTTTAGAACTGTATTACCTGTCCCTATTTCTTCTTCCAAAATGTTTGATGTCACACTTGTCAGCATTAAATTATATTTTCCACCTCTCTGCCCATTCTACTCGCCTATTGGTGTCCTGTTGCAGCCGGTTCATTGCATATTCAATGTTTACCCCACCTCCTAGTTTGGTGTTGCCAGCAAATTTTGAGATTTTCATCTGTATTCCGAGTTGCAAGTCATTTTCTATAGTGGTCAAATTTAATCACAACCAACCTATTTAATGTAGCCTCTTTATCACTTTTTCGCCCATCCAGTGTCTCAGCTTCCTCCTTCATCGCTAGGACTTTGGTAGGTTCTTCTTCCTTGGCAAAGATAGATGTAAGATACTTATTTAGGAACTCAGCCACACCCTTGCCTCTATATGTAAAGTCACTTCTAGGTGCCCCGCTCCTCCTTTTACCACCCCATGTTGATATATATATACATATGTATATATATGTGTGTGTGTGTGTATGTATAGATTCCCTTCATGTTACCTGCCATTCTCTTCTCATACTCTCTGTTTGCTTCTCTTATTTACTTTTCTCACATCCTCTAAGCATATTCAGCCACGTTCTCAATGGCATTATGCAACTGACATCTGTCATATGCATGTTTTCAACTTCTTCTCATTCTCCGTCTCTGCCATTATTCAGGAAGCTCTGAGTTTGTTATTTTCCACAGAGCAGGAAATTTCCAGCCGCCATCTTCAGCCTGTGTCCCATACACACAGAGAAGGAATGGCCCAGGATTCATCTTTGGCCTGTGAACAGATCTAGCAGCGGAACAGTGGGCATCTACAAGCGCTGTGTGTCATCATCAGCAAGAGATCTGCAATCCACGATAATATGTAATCTCATGACCCCACAAATAGGTTAAAATGAGGCCAATGTCTGTCCCCTCGGGTGGGTGCAAAATATCCGACGATCGCTAAAGGGAGAAGAGTGGAACGTGGGAGTTCTCCCCAGTCACCATATGTGGATATTTATCCCTCAACCAACATCAGTAAAACTAAAATAAAAACAAGAAATGCTGGAACCACTCATCAGGTCTGGCAGCATCTATGGAAAGAAAAGCAGAGTTAACGTTTCGGGTCAGTGACCCTTCGAATGAAGGGTCACTGACCCGAAACATTAACTCTGCTTCTCTTACCACAGATGCTGCCAGACCTGCTGAGTGGTTCCAGCATTTCTTGTTTTTATTTCAGATTTCCAGCATTCGCAGTATTTTGCTTTTATATCAGTAAAACTAATGCATGAGCTAGCCATTATCACACTGCTGTTTGTGGGAGCTTGCTGTACGCAAAATTGCTGCTGCTTTTCTCCTCCATAGCAACGAATGCTAAATTTCCAGTCATACTGAATGTGATAGAGCCTGGAGTGGTGTCTGGGCAGGGGAATGGGAGGAAAGGAAGGTAGACTTGCATCTATATAACAACTTTCATGACTACCAGGCGTTTCAAAGTGTTCCAACTAATTATGCTAATTATGCACTTATTCAAGTGTACTCACTGTTATAATTTAGGAAACATGGGTGGCAATTTGTGCACAGTGAGAATCCACACACAGAAATGTGAAGATGATCAGGCATTCTGGTCAGGCCCACAGCAGCCACTGTGAATGCCAGCCTGTTGCATTTAGCTGTGCGTTCAGGCAAAGATCCATCTGAGCTCTTTAGTAACACTGTAAGAAATGAGACCGTTAGTAACTGATACTTCTCATAATAATACATAATTCTCATAGAAATTGTTCTCTTCCTTTCTTCTTAAGAAACATTCTCTAGCAGATGGCGAGGGCAGCGCAGGTCTGTGATCTCTCCAAGGAAATGACTCTGACACAGTTCTGAAGCAAGATATTCCGAAAGCTGATAAGATGGAGACTCTTACTCTTTCTAGACAATTGCCTGGCAAAACATGATGGACGCCAGTATGTTTCCTGTATTCATTGATTACAATGTTTCGAGCAAGTGCTTGCCATGGGGAAACTATATCCCATTTCAAATAGCATTCCCTGCACTCCCCACAGGAGAGGAAATGCATTTTATATTCGCAGCACAGAGGCCTGAAATTATCTTAAATATACATCAAAAATAAGACACATTAATGGATACTTAGAGGAGCAGAAGCAGCAGTCCTCGTCTGGCAGGGGATAACGAGCTTATGACACCTCGGCTAATTGGAGCAGGCGATAAGAGAGGTAGATAGATAGCTATATTGAGAGACAGACATGCAGACAAAATATATGTATAGAGAGAGACAGAGAGTGGATTGCCCCTCCAGCTGTATCGATCAGCTGCAGCATCATTTGCCACGGGTTATGTACTTCAGATAATATAGCTTATGCATTATCATATTTGAACAGTTTTTAATTCATATTCATTATATTTAAACTTTTGCGTCTTAATAAAATTTATAAACTTTTAAAAAATGCTTATCAGTATTCGATCAGTATTGGGTAATATGTAACTCCTGAACGTTAATGTAACAACGATACAAGAACCGTCTGCAGAACAAGTCCCCACTCAATACGTCAGATTATAAATAAAATATAACCTCAGATTAACATTTAAGATCATTTCAAGTCTCTGTGCCGGGAAATGAAAATGTGTATTCTCTCCCCTCAGGAGTGTTGGGAATAGAATATGAAATGGGATTGAGTTCCAGTATTTGAAACACTTCGGATCGACCTGTGATTGAACGAATTTAACAATGAGATTGGAAAGTTATTTCACTGTATTCTTCAGTTCTCTCTGAATTTAGTCCGGGTCACAGCGTAAAAGCTGAGGTGAAAGTGGCTGCCCTTGACATCAATGTAGCATTTGACCGGGTATGCCAACAAGGAGCATTGGCAAAACTGGAATTATTGGCAATTTGATGTAAGTTTCTCGGATGGTTGGATACATACTAAGCAAAAAGACAGATGGTTGTGATTGTTGGAAGTCCATCATCTCAATCCCAGGACATCACAGCAGGAGTTTCTCAGGATAGTGTCCTAGGCCCAACGATCTTCAGCTGCTTCATTAATGACCTTCCCTCAATCATATGGTCAGAGGTGAGGATGTTCCCTGATGATTGCACAATGTTCAGAAGCATGATAATGAAGCAGCCCATGTGCAAATGCAGAAAGCCCTGAACAATATCTAGGCTCCAGCTGATAAGTGGCAAGTAACATTCGTGCACACAAGTGCCAGGCAATGGCCATCTCCAGCAAAAATGAATCTATGTTTCACACCTTGATGTTCAATGGCATTGAAATCGCTACATCCGCCATTATCAACGACCTGGGGTTCACCATTGTCCCAGAAACTGAGCTGGGCAAGCCATTAAATACTGTGGCGACAAGAACAGTTCAGAAGCCAGGAATCCTGCGACGAATAACTCAACTCCTGACTCCCCAAAGCCTGTCCACCATCGACAAGGCACAAGTCATGAGTGTGATGTAGTAATCTCAATTTGCCTGGATGGGTGTCGCTGTAAGAACACTTAGGAAGCTCGACAACATCCATGACAAAGCAGTCCACTTGATTGGCACCCCATCCACTACCTTAAACATTCACTTCTTCCACCACAGACGCATAGTTGCAGCAGTTGTACCATCGACAAGATGCACTGCACCAATTCACCAAGTTTTCTTCAACAGCACCTTCCAAATCCATTACCTCCGAGAAGGATAAGGGCAGAAGACTCATGGGATCGCCAGCACCTGCAAATTCCCCTGCAAACCACACACCATGCTGACTTAGGACTATTTTCGTGTTCCTTCACTGTAGCAGGGTTAAAAGACAAGAATGCCATTCCGAGCAGCACTGTGAGTTTACCTACACCCCAAGAACTGCAGCAGTTAATGAAGGCAGCTCACCACCACCTTCTCAAGGGAAATTAGGGATGGGCAATAAATCCTGGCCAAGCCAGCGAAGCCCACATCCCAGGAACGAATACAACAAATACACCTGTTGGTTCAGGAACTGTGAACCTGCAGCATCACTGACGTTGGTGCCATGATAAAGGGAGGGCCAGTGTTGGAGGAATAAAAGGGAATATCTGAAATTAGACTGTCCAGGACATACACACGTTCTGCCAATCATACAATATAAAGATAAAAGCAAAATACTGCGGATGCTGGAAATCTGAAATAAAAACAAGAAATGCTGGAACCACTCAGCAGGTCTGACAGCATCTGTGGAAAGAGAAGCAGAATTAACGTTTCGGGTCAGTGACCCTTCTTCGGAACTGACAAATATTAGAAATGCCACAGTTTATAAGCAAGTGAGGCGGGGGTGGGGCAAGAGATAACAAAGGAGAAGGTGTAGATTGGACAAGGCCCCATAGCTGACCAAAAGTTCATGGAGCAAAGGCAAACAATATGTTAATGGTGTGTTGAAAGACAAAGCATTAGTACAGATAGGGTGTTAACGGACTGAAGATTAAACAGCAGCAAGTACAAACATTTCTAATATCTGATGGCGAAGGCAATAAGTGTGATTGGGAGGAAGAGAAGGAACAGGACATGTTGCGAGAGAAGAGGCTTGCGAGTCACAAGGAGACAGTGCAGCAGAATGTTGAGTTAATCTGGCCTATAGATCCCAGGAACACAACTCAATTCATATATTTAACCATTAATCACCGTGGGCAAATTGTGTTAGAGAACAGCTCATTGGTTAGAAAATGTATTCAAAACATCTACTTTGTATATTGAATGATATTTCAATTTAATTGCATTCATGAAATCAGCTTCGCTCTTTATTGAATTCAGCAATAATACAGTTTAAAAACACAATATTTAAATAATCATTCACCAGCAGTGAATAACCGATTCTATTATTTGAGTTATTCAGCAAGTAAGTAAGGAAACGGAACTTTTTCCAAAACAACCTGAGGACCTGAGAGAGTTAAACACGCAGGCAGCGAGAGCAACAGTAAAATTCGGCGAAATTGACTACATCTGAATAGCAATTTCAACTCAGATTCTCTCACGATTTTTTTCTGGACATTTCAGCAGTTTATCAACGTGAATTATTCAAAGTGATGCTTCCCTTTCTGTATTTTCTTCTGGTCAACTGTTCCTTTCTGGTTTATTCTTCCTTCTCCTTCTCTCCTCCTTCTCTCAGTAACCTCTATCCCTCTGCAGTACTCAGAGTCTAAGATCTCAATGTTTCTTTTCACATCCATTGTAATCCTGACATCCTGCACTTGCATTCACTTCACCAGCCCCGCATTAAATGATTATATTCTCAGAGACTGATTGTTGAATGATGAAGCCTCTGTGAATAGTTACAAGTGTTTACAGATCTCCCAATCTCCACCTGGTCACACACATTGTTCACTTCACCGACAATAAATGGAAGAAACTGATTCGAATGCCTCTTCCAGGCAGACCTCACAATCGTTGAAATGCCTTCTCCTGTATTTATAAAGTGCACAATTAGATGGCGCGATTTTTTAATTAATAAGACACCAACATTAGTTCTGCAGCTGGTAATGCACCGATTGATAGAACGACACAAGATTCCAACTGATACAGTGTAAACCCACACAGCATCATGTCAATACTTTATATTTTACAATGCTGTCTATGCCAACGACGGAAGCTACTGTGAAGCAGAGAAAGTGATGTGAAGGGGTTAGCAGCAAACTCAACTCATAATCCAGGTCTCCGAAGCAGCGTCAAATACACACAGAATGAAATAATGTTATATAACAGTGACAACAATTAAATATATTAAACTCCCAGTTAAATTGAAAAGTTTTATTAGGGAGAGAGGGCATTTTGCTGCCCCTTGTAACTCTCCACTTTGATCTGTCTCGTTATCAATTACTGAAAACACATGCATTTAAATATTCCAGCATTTGTCAGTCCACAACATGAAACTGTTAACAGCTCCTGATGGTCTGATACATACTCTTCGCCCAGACACCTGATTTCAGTACGTTCAGTACACAAAATAAACCGGTAACCGCACTAGATTTGGATAAACAAAGATCATTACAGGCATAATGCAGCTCCTACAAGCCTGAAAGTGCAGAGGTTGAGGAGAATCCCTCATTCAACTGCTGAAACAGAGCAGACAACTTTGTAAAACAGAAGTGAGAAATAATACCGAAAACGACAGCAACCTGAACACCTATTTGCATCGCTAACGGATGGAATAAAGGCTTACCTGTTCTTTTTTCGAACAGCTGCAAGAAAAGGATAGTAACTTTATTGGAACTGAGAGAATACTGGATATCCTATTCTTGTGAGAAGCAGCGATTTCTGTTGGCCTGGGAACCCATTCTGAGCTGATCCATTCCAATTATTCCTGATTTATTGAGGAAATAAGTCGCCACTGAAATGCTTACATCCATGATCTGTACCACTAGTTGCACTCACCAGATCAAACGTATTATATCAGCAACTTTGACTCTGATATACATAATATGGTTGATAAAACGCAAACATATTAATGTCCAGGGCATTATCTCAGTTAGACCTCTCTTCGGAATAAAGCTGAAACCCCTACTTATACGAGCCTGGTCCCACAATGATGAGAGCTGTCATTTACAGATTCAATATAATTGCATTGAATATGTTCACATCTGTTGATTCATTTATAACTTTTCGTGGTTTGCCTACAGTATACACCAAATGCAGGGACACAAGCAGACCCATTTACACTGTTCTTACAATTTCACAGTTAAAATGTAAACGTTCAACCTCTGACCTATGGCCGCGTTCAGATTGCAGCCGAGACATTACTGTGAGTGATAGGGGATGGACACGGAACATGTCACACTGACATTCCTCTCTCTAGTATTATACTTCAGATATTTACCTGTTTATTACACATTGGTTAATTGCTCCACTAACATCTGGCCTGTGCCACCTCCGGATGCCATTCTTACCGTTCACTCCTGACCAGACACCCAATCTCCAAATTCCATCAATGCGAACTGATCCAGAGCTGTCCTGTCCATTTCCATTCATCACTAAGTCCTGCTCGCCCATTTCCCTCACCCTCACTGATGTGTTTCGGTGCACAGTTCCCTGGCACCTCAAATTTAATATTCTTATACTTGTAAAAGATCATTCCATAACCTCACCCCTTCTGATCTCCTGTCTCTCCTCCAAAGCCGAAGTAAAAACATCCGTGATCTCTCCCTCCCTCAGAGACTGGCCTCTTTCATGGGTAACACCCCCGCGTGGTTCCATTCTCACTGGTCTGATCGTAAGAAGAATATCTCCAGCAATGGCTTGTCTTCCCACGCCAGCACCGTTTCATCATGATGTTCTTGAACTTTCCATCGTCGTTCTTTCCTCTTTCTAATCTATATGCTGCCCACTGGCGACATCATCGACAGGAACGAGGCCAGATTCCTCATCTGTGCTGAAAGCACCCAGCTCCAGCTCCCATCATCTCTCACAACCCACCAATTCCATGAAGGGGAAATGTAGGGCAAACAGATCCAAATATCACTGGATGACAGAAGAGATAGAGATTAGAACGAAGAAGATAAAGGTTTCCTTATGACTGATGTCAGGTGAATGCTAAAATTGAGAAACAGGATCAATACAGAAGGTTCAGATGAGAAGTGATGTCAAGAAAAAAAACAATGAGCAACTATGGAAAGAGACTGGGAGCTAACATAAAGGGAAGCCCATAGTCTTCTATAGGCATATAAATAGTAAAACAATAAAAAAGGAAACGGAGGAGTAGGGCCGATTAGGAACCACAAAGGGATTTGTACATTCATGCAGGGGAAATAGCTGCTTAACTAAACAAATAAATTACATCTGTCTTTACAAAGTGCAAAGATGCGACACAGACCACGGTGAATGAAAAGGTAATTACAAGAGAGATTTAAAATTGCTAAGGAAGAGGTATTGGATAGATGTTTTATACTTAAAGTTAATAAAACACTAGGGGCAGATGAGTTGCATTCGAGAATAAAGAGGGAAGTGGGAATGGAAATTGCTGAAGCACTGGTCAGAATTTTCCATTCTTACTTAGATGGTGCCAGTGGATTGGAGAATTGCAAATGTTGCACCCTTGTGCAGAATAAAAGGTAAATATAAGTCCCTCAACTGCAGGCCACTGAGTTTAGCTTCAGTGCTTGGGAAATGTCAAAAAACAATAGATTTGGACACAATTAATAGGGACATGTTAATTAAGTAAAGCAAACATGGATTTAGTAAGGGAAAATCATATTTAATTGACCTGCTGGAGTTTTTTGTAGGAGTAACAGAGACGGTTGATATCGGCAATGCTGTTGATGTGATATACATGGACACCCAGAAGGCATTTGATACATTGCCACACAACAGACTTGTGAGCAAAGTAACAACTCATGAAATAAAAGGGACAGAAGTAACGTGGATACGAAATTGTATGTGTGGCAGGAAACAGAGTGTGATTAATGAATGTATTTTCAATGCAGAGAAAAGTAAAGTGATCCACTTTGGTAGGAAGAACTTGGACAGAAAATAGAACCTAAAGGGTACAATTCTAAAGGGGGTGCAGGAGCAGAGGGACCAGGATGCACATGTGGCAATACGTCATTGAAGGTGGCAGGACACCTTGTCGTGTGTTTGGGACTCAGTAACAGTCCAGCTGGATTAACAAAGGCCTGGTTTGATTTGCCCCTTTCCTGCTATGTGTGTGGTGCACAGTACCACTCCAAGTGGTATGAACAAAGGCCTGGTTTGAATTTGCCATTACCTGGTTTGTGAGTGTGACTCAGTAGCACTCCAGCTGGGATTAGCACAAGCCTGGTTTGAATTGGATCTTCCCTGGTGTGAATGGAGCTCAGTACCACTCCTGCTGGGATTAACAGTGGTATGGTTTAAATGGGCCCTTTTCTGGTTTGTGTGAGGGATTCAGTACCATGCCAGCTGGGATTAACAAAGGCCTAGATCCAGTTGGGAATCTCTTCGTGTGTGAGTGGGACGCAGTGCCATTCCAAATGGGATTAACGCAGGCCTTGTTTGAATTGGCACTATCCTTGTATGTGAGTGGGACTCAGTACTACTCCAGATGGAATTAACAGGGGCCTGTTTCAAATTGGCCCTTTCCTGATGTGTGACTGGGGCTCAGTACCTCTTCAGCTGGGGTTAGCCAAGGCCTGTATTCAGCTGGACATGTCCTGGGGTACGAATGGGAATCAGTACCACTCCAAGTGAGATTTACCCAAAATGGTTTGAATTGGCGCTATCCTGCCATATGAGTGGGACTCAGTACCTCTCCATCTGGGATTTACACAGTACTGGTTCGATTTCGCTCCTTCCTGGGATATGTGAGTGGTACTCAGTACCACCCCAACTGGGATTAACACTGGCCTGCTTTGCATTGGCCAATATCTGGTGTGTGAGTTGGAATCAGGGCTACTCCAGTTAGGATGAACACAAGCCTGTTTACTATGTGTACTTTCCTTGAGTGTGAATGAGACTCAGTGCCAGTCCAGCTGGCTTAACAAAGGCCTGGTTAAAACGGGCCCTTTCCTGATGTGTGAGTAGGACTCAGGACAACTCCAGATGGGATTAACACTGGCCTGGTTCGATTTGGCGCTTTTATTGACTGTGAGTGGGACTCAGAGATACTCCAACTGGGATGAACAAAGGCATGGTTTGAAATGACCATGAACTGGTGTGTGATTTGGACTCAGTACGACAACAACTGGCGTTAACACAGGCCTGATTAGATTGGTCTCTTTGCTGGTGTGTGAATGGGGCTCCATGCCACTCCAGTTGGGAGTAACAAATTCCTGTCTTAAATAGGCTGTTTCCTTGAGTGTGAATAGGACTCAGTACTCGTCCAGCTGGGATTAACACAGGCCTGGTTAGAATGGGCCTATTCCTGATGTGGGAGTGGGACTCAGTACCACCCCTACTGTGATGAACAGAGGCGTGGTTTAAATTGGCCTTTTCCTGGTTTTTGACTCGGTCTCGGTACCACTCCAACTGGGATTAAGAAAGGCTGAGATTGAGTTGGTCCTGTCCTGATGTGTGAGTGGTTGTCAGGACCACTCCATCTGGGAGTAACACTGGCCCAGTTTGTATTGCTCGTTTCCCGGTGTGCATGTGGGATTCTTTATCACTCAAAGAACAAAGAACAAAGAACAGTACAGGACAGGAACAGGCCATTCGACCCTCCAAGCCTGCGCTGATCTTGATGCCTGCCTAAATTAACACCTTCTGCACTTCCGGGGTCCGTATCCCTCTATTCCCATCCTATTGATGTATTTGTCAAGATGCCTCCACCACCTCCCCCGGCAGCAAGATCCAGGCACTCACCACGCTCTCTGTAAAGAACTTGCCTCGCACATCCCCTCTAACCTTTGCCCCTCTCACCTTAAACCTATGTCCCCTAGTAATTGACTCTTCCACCCTGGGAAAAAGCTTCTGACTATCCACTCTGTCCATGCCGCTTATAACTTTGTAAACCTATATCATGTCGCCCCTCCACCTCCGTCGTTCCAGTGAAAACAATCCGAGTCTATCCAACTTCTCCTCAGAGCTAATGCCCTCCAGAACAGGCAGCATCCTGGTAAACCCCTTCTGTACCCTCCCCAAAGCCTCCACGTCCTTCTGGTAGTGTGCCGACCAGAATTGCATGCAATATTCTAAGTGTGGCCTAACTAAAGTTCTGTACAGCTGCAGCATGACTTGCCAATTTTTATACTCTATGTCCCGACCGATGAAGGCAAGCATGCCATATGCCTTCTTGACTACCTTATCCACCTGCATTGCCACTTTCAGTGACCTGTGGACCTGTACGCCCAGATCTCTCTGCCTGTCAATACTCCGAAGGGTTCTGCCATTTACTGTATACTTCCCACCTGCATTAGACCTTCCAAAATGAATTACCTCACATTTTTCCGGATTAAACTCCATCCTCCATTTCTCCCCCCAAGTCTCCAACCGATCGATATCCTCCTGCTGTATCCTCTGACAATCCTCATCACTGTCCGCAACTCCACCAACCTTTGTTTCGTCCACAAGCTTACGAATCAGACCACCTACATTTTCCTCCAAATCATTTATATATACTACAAACAGCAAAGGTCCCAGCACTGATCCCTGCAGAACATCACTAGTCACATCCCTCCATTTGAGAAAAGCACCATTCCACTGCTACCCTCTGTCTTCTGTGACCGAGCCAGTTCTGTATCCATCTTGCTAGCTCACCTCTGATCCCGTGTGACTTCACCTTTTGTATCAGTCTGCCATGAGGGACCTTGTCAAAGCCTTTACTGAAGTCCATATAGATAACATCCACTGCCCTTCTTTCATCAATCATCTTCGTCTCTTCCTCAAAAAACTCAATCAAATTAGTGAGACACGACCTCCCCTTCACAAAACCATGCTGCCTCTCGCTAATCAGTCCATTTGCTTCCAATTGGGAGTAAATCCTGTCCCGAAGAATCCTCTCTAATAATTTCCCTACCACTGACGTAAGGCTCACCGGCCTATAATTTCCTGGATTATCTTTGCTACCCTTCTTAAACAAAGGAACAACATTGGCTATTCTCCAGTCCTCGGGGACCTCACCTGTAGCCAATTAAGATGCAAAGATTTCTGTCAAGGCCCCAGCAATTTCTTCCCTTGCCTCCCTCAGTATTCCAGGGTAGATCCCATCAGGCCCTGGGGTCTTATCTAACATAATGCTTTGCAAGACACCCAACAACTCCACCTTTTTGATAATGAGATGACTGAGACTATCTACACACCCTTCTCTAGGCTCATCATCCACCAAGTCCTTCTCTTTGGTGAATACTGATGCTAAGTATTCATTTATTACCTAACACATTTCCTCTGGCTCCACACATAGATTCCCTTTTCTGTCCTTGAGTGTGCCAACCGTTTCCCTGGTTACCCTCTTGCTCTTTACATACGTGTAAAAAGCCTTGGGATTTTCCTTAATCCCGTTTGCTCCAAATGGGATTAACAAAGGCCTGGTTTCAATTGGCTCTTTCCTGGCATCTGAGTGGGGCTCAGCACCAGTGCCACTGGAATTACCTGGGACGTGTTTTAAAGTGTCCCTTCCCTGGTGAGTGGGCCTCAGTCCCTCGCCAAATGGAATTCGCACAGGCCTGGTTTGAATTGGCCCTTTCCTGGTGGATATGTGTCACTTAGTGCCACTCCAACTGGGATTGACAGATGCCTGGTTGGAATCGGCCCTTTTTTGGTGTGTGAAAGGGAATCACTACCATTCCAGATTGGATTAACTGATGCCTGGTTAGAATTGACCATTTCTTGGGATGTGACTGGGACTCAGAATCACTCTAGCTGGGTTTAACAGAGACCTGGATGAATTCGCTCGTTACTGGTGGGTGAGTTGGACTCAGTACCACTCCAGATGGGATTAATAAAGGCCAGGATTGAACTGGTTCTTTCCTGGTGTGTGAGTGTGACTCAGTACCACTCCAGCCGGTATTAATAGAGGTCTGTATTGAGTTGGCTGTTTCCTGGTGTGTGAGAGTGACTCAGTACCTATGCAGCTTGTATTAATAGAGGTCTGGTTTGAATTGGCTCTTTCCTGCTTTGTGAGTGGGAGTTAATTCCATACCAGTTGGTATTAATAGAGACCTAGATTGAATTGGCTTTTTTCCTGGTGTTTGAGTGAGACTCAGTACCACTCAGCTGGTATTAATAGAGGTCTGGATTGAATTGGCTCTTTCCTGGTTTGTGATTGGGGCTCTGTAACACTCTAGCTGGTATTAATAGATGTCTGGATTGAATTGGATCTTTCCTGGTTGTGTGATTGTGTCTCAGTACCACTCCAGCTGGTATTAATAGAGGTCTGGATTGAATTGGCATGTTCCTGGTGTGAGTGGGGCTAAGTACCAGTACAGCTGGTATTAGTAGAGGTCTGTGTTGAATTGGCTCTTTCCTGGTATGTGAGTGTGACTCAGTACCACTCTAGCTGGTATTACTAGTGGTCTGGATTGAATTGGCTCTTCCTGGTGTGTGAGTATGGCTCCGTACCACTCCAGCTGGTATTAATAGAGATCTGGATTGATTTGGCTCTTTGCTGGTGTGTGAGAGGTGCTCAGTATCAATCCAGCTGGTATTAATAGAGGTCTGGATTGAATTGGCTCTTTCCTGGTGTTTGTGTGGGACTCGGTACAACTCTGGCTGGTATTAATAGAGGTCTGGATTGAATTGGCTCTTTCCTGGTGTCTGAGTGGGGCTCAGTAACACTTCATCTGGTATTAATAGAGGTCTGGATTGAATTGGCTCTTTCCTGGTGTCTGAGTGGGGTTAAGTACCGCTCTAGGTGGTATTATTAGAGGTCTGGATTGCATTGGCTCTTTGCTGGTGTATGATTAGGACTCAGTACCACTCCAGCTGGTATTAATATAGGTCTGGATTGAATTGGCTCTTTGCTGGTGTGTGAGTGGGGCTCAGTCCCACTCCTGCTGGTATTAATAGAGGTCTGGATTGAGTTGACTCTTTCCTGGTGTGTGGGTGGGGCTCAGTATAAATCCAGCTTGCATTAATAGAGGTCTGGATTGATTTGGCTCTTTCCTGGTGTGTGAGTGAGGCTCAGTACCACTCCAGCTGGTATTAATAGAGGTCTGGATTGATTTGGCTCTTTCCTGGTGTGAGAGGTGCTCAGTATCAATCCAGCTGTTATTAATAATGGTCTGGATTGAATTGGCTCTTTCCTGGTGTTTGAGTGGAATTCAGGGAATTCAGTACCACTCCAGCTGCTATTAATAGAGGTCTGAATTGTATTGGCTCTTTGCTGATGTGTGAGTGGGGCTCAGTACCAATCCAGCTGGTACTTATAGACTCCTGGATTGAACTGGTTCTTTCCTGGTTTGTGAGTGTGAATCAGTACCACTCCAGCTGTTGCTAATAGAGGTCTGGATTGAATTGGCTCTTTCCTGGTGTGTGAGGGTGACTCAGTACCACTCCAGCTGGTATCAATAGAGGTCTGGATTGGATTGGCTCTTTCCTGGTGTGTGAGTGGGGCTCAGTGTAAATCGAGCTGGTATTAATAAATGTCTGGATCGATTTGGCTCTTTCCTTGTGTTTGAGTGGGGCTCAGTACCACCCCAGATGCTATTAATAGAGGTCTGAATTGAATTGGCTCTTTGTGGGTATGTGAGTGGGACTCAGTACCAATCCAGCTGGTACTAATAGAGGTCTGGATTGAATTGGCTCTTTCATGCTGTGTGAGTGTGACTCAGTACCACTCCAGCTGGTATTAATATAGGTCCGGAATGAATTGGCTCTTTCCTGGTGTGTGAGTGGGGCTCAGTGCAACTCCAGCTGTTATTAATATAGGTCCGGAATGAATTGGCTCTTTCCTGGTATGTGAGTGGTGCTCAGTGCAACTCCAGCTGGTATTAATAGAGGGCTGTATTGAACTGGCTCTTTCCTGATGTGAGTGTGATTTAGTAACACTCCAGCTGCTATTAATAGAGGACTGTATTGAAAGGGCTCTTTCCTGGTGCGGGTGGGACTTTGCACCACTCCAGCTGGTAGTAACAGAGGTCTGGATTGAATTGGATCTTTCCTGATGTGTGATTGTGACTCAGTACCACGCCAGCTGGTATTACTGGAAGTCTGGATTGAATTGGCTCTTTCCTGGTTTGTGAGAGGGAGTTAATTCCACTCCAGTTGGTATTAATAGCGGTCTGTATTGAATTGGCTCTTTCCTGGTGTGTGATTGGGACTCAGTACGACTCAAGCTGGTATTAATATAGTTCTGTATTGAATTGGCTCTTTCCTGCTGTGTGAGTGGGACTCAGTACCACTCAGATGGTATTAATAGAGACCTGGATTGTAATGGCTCTTTCCTGTTTTGTTTTTAGGTTTTATGTTTTAGAGATACAGCACTGAAACAGGCCCTTCGGCCCACCGAGTCTGTGCCGACCATCAACCACACATTTGTACTAATCCCACACTAGTTCGATATTCCTTACACATCCCCACTTGCCCCTATATTTCCCTACCACCTACCTATACTAGTGGCAATTGCTAATGGGCAATTTACCTATCAACCTGCAAGTCTTTGGCATGAAGGAGGAAACTGGGGAACCCGGAGGAAACCCACGCAGAGACAGGGAGAACTTGCAAACTCCACACAGGCAGTACCCAGAATTGAACCCGGGTCGCTGGAGCTGTGAGGCTGCGGTACTAACCAATGCGCCACTGTGCAGCCCCTCTGCGTTAGTGGGACTCAGTACCACTCCAGCTGGTATTATTAGAGGTCTGGATTGAATTGGATATTTCCTCATGTGTGAGTGGGACTCAGTACCTCTCCAGCTGGTATTCATCGAGGCCTAGATCTGATTGGTTCTTTGGTGGTGTACGAGTGGGGCTCTGTACCAATCCTGCTGGTTTTAATAGAGGTCTGGATTGAATTGCTACTTTCCTGGTGCGTGAGTGTGACTCAGTCCCACTCCAGTTGGTATTAATAGAGGTCTGGATTGATTTGGCTCTTTCCTGGTGTGTGAGTGAGGCTCAGTACCACTCCAGCTGCTATTAATAGAGGTCTGGATTGATTTGGCTCTTTCCTGGTGTGTGAGAGGTGCTCAGTATCAATCCAGCTGTTATTAATAATGGTCTGGATTGAATTGGCTCTTTCCTGGTGTTTGAGTGGAATTCAGGGAATTCAGTACCACTCCAGCTGCTATTAATAGAGGTCTGAATTGTATTGGCTCTTTGCTGATGTGTGAGTGGGGCTCAGTACCAATCCAGCTGGTACTAATAGACTCCTGGATTGAACTGGTTCGTTCCTGGTTTGTGAGTGTGACTCAGTACCACTCCAGCTGTTGCTAATAGAGGTCTGGATTGAATTGGCTCTTTCCTGGTGTGTGAGAGTGACTCAGTACCACTCCAGCTGGTATTAATAGAGGTCTGGATTGGATTGGCTCTTTCCTGGTGTGTGAGTGGGGCTCAGTGTAAATCGAGCTGGTATTAATAAATGTCTGGATCGATTTGGCTCTTTCCTTGTGTTTGAGTGGGGCTCAGTACCACCCCAGATGCTATTAATAGAGGTCTGAATTGAATTGGCTCTTTGTGGGTATGTGAGTGGGACTCAGTACCAATCCAGCTGGTACTAATAGAGGTCTGGATTGAATTGGCTCTTTCCTGCTGTGTGAGTGTGACTCAGTTTCACTCCAGCTGGTATTAATATAGGTCCGGAATGAATTGGCTCTTTCCTGGTGTGTGAGTGGGGCTCAGTGCAACTCCAGCTGTTATTAATATAGGTCCGGAATGAATTGGCTCTTTCCTGGTATGTGAGTGGTGCTCAGTGCAACTCCAGCTGGTATTAATAGAGGGCTGTATTGAACTGGCTCTTTCCTGATGTGAGTGTGATTTAGTAACACTCCAGCTGCTATTAATAGAGGACTGTATTGAAAGGGCTCTTTCCTGGTGCGGGTGGGACTTTGCACCACTCCAGCTGGTAGTAACAGAGGTCTGGATTGAATTGGATCTTTCCTGATGTGTGATTGTGAATCAGTACCACGCCAGCTGGTATTACTGGAAGTCTGGATTGAATTGGCTCTTTCCTGGTTTGTGAGAGGGAGTTAATTCCACTCCAGTTGGTATTAATAGCGGTCTGTATTGAATTGGCTCTTTCCTGGTGTGTGATTGGGACTCAGTACGACTCAAGCTGGTATTAATATAGTTCTGTATTGAATTGGCTCTTTCCTGCTGTGTGAGTGGGACTCAGTACCACTCAGATGGTATTAATAGAGACCTGGATTGTAATGGCTCTTTCCTGTTTTGATTTTAGGTTTTATGTTTTAGAGACACAGCACTGAAACAGGCCCTTCGGCCCACCGAGTCTGTGCCGACCATCAACCACACATTTGTACTAATCCCACACTAGTTCGATATTCCTTACACATCCCCACTTGCCCCTATATTTCCCTTCCATCTACCTATACTAGGGGCAATTGCTAATGGGCAATTTACCTATCAACCTGCAAGTCTTTGGCATGAAGGAGGAAACTGGGGAACCCGGAGGAAACCCACGCAAACACAGGGAGAACTTGCAAACTCCACACAGGCAGTACCCAGAATTGAACCCGGGTCGCTGGAGCTGTGAGGCTGCGGTGCTAACCAATGCGCCACTGTGCCGCCCCTCTGCGTTAGTGGGACTCAGTGCCACTCCAGCTGGTATTATTAGAGGTCTGGATTGAATTGGATCTTTCCTCATGTGTGAGTGGGACTCAGTACCTCTCCAGCTGGTATTCATCGAGGCCTAGATTTATTTGGTTCTTTGGTGGTGTACGAGTGGGGCTCTGTACCAAACCTGCTGGTTTTAATAGAGGTCTGGATTGAATTGCTACTTTCCTGATGTTTTAGTGGGACTCAGTACCACTCCAACTGGTATTAATAGTGGTCTGGATTGAGTTGGCTCTTTCCTGGTGTGTGAGTGGGATTTTGTACCGATCCAGCTGGTATTAGTAGAGGTCTGGATTGAATTGGATCTCTCCTGGTGTGTGAGTGGGACTCAGTACCACTCCAGCTGGTATTAATAGAGGTCTGGATTGAAATGGCTCTTTCCTGGTGTGTGAGTGGAGCCCAATCACTCTCCAGCTGGTATTAATGAAAGCCTGGATTGAATTGGCTCTTTCCTGGAGTGTTCATGGGAATCAGTACCATTCCAGCTGGCCTTTGTAGTGGTCTGGACTGAATTGACTCTTTCCTGATGAGTGAATGGGGCTCAGAACTACTCCAGCTGGTATTAATACCGGTCTGGATGGAATTGGCTCTTTCCAGGTGTATGAGTGTGACACAGTCCCATTCCAGCTGGTATTAAAAGAAGCCTGGATTGATTTACCTCTGACCAGTTGTGTGCGAGGGGCTCATTACCACTCCAGCTGGTATAATTAGACGTCTGGATTGAACTGGCTCTTTCCTGGTTTGTGAGTGGGACTAAGTGCATCTCCAACTGGTATTAATGTTGGTCTGGATTGAATTGGCTGTTTTCTGGTGTGTGAGTGGGTCTCAGCACCACTCCAGCTGGTATTAATAGATGCCTTGATAAAATTGGCTCTTTCCTGGTGTGTGAGTGGGAATCAGTACCACTCCAGCTGATATTAATAGAGGCCTGGATTGAATTGGCTATTCCCTGATGGGTGCGTGGGGCTCAGTATATCTCCAGCTGGTATTAATAGTGGTCTGGATTGCAACGGCTCTTTCCTGGTTTTTGATTGGGACTCGGTACCACTCCAGCTGGTATTAATAGAGGTCTGGATCTAATTGGTTCTTTCCTGGTATGTGAGTGGGACTCAGTACCTCTCCAGCTGGTATTCATAGATGCCTGGATTGAATTGGTTAATTCCTGGTGTGAGAGTGGGAGTTAATTCAACTCCAGCTGGTATTAATCGAGTTCTGGATTGAATTGGCGTTTTCCCGGTGTGTGAGCGGGTCTCAGTACAACTCCAGCTGGTGCTAATAGAGGTCTGTATTGAATTGGCTCTTTCCTGGTATGTGAGTGGGACTCAGTACCTCTCCAGCTGGTATTAATCGAGTTCTGGATTGAATTGGCGTTTTCCCGGTGTGTGAGCGGGTCTCAGTACAACTCCAGCTGGTGCTAATAGAGGTCTGGATTGAATTGGCTCTTTCCTGGTGTGTGAGTGGGACTCAGTACCTCTCCAGCTGGTATTAATAGAGGTCTGGATTGAGTTGGCTCTTTCCTGGTGTGTGACTGAGACTCAGTGCCACTCCAGCTGGTATTAATAGAGGTCTGGATTGGATTGTCTATTTCCAGGTGTGTCAGTGGTGTTCAGTACCTCTCCAGCTGGTATTAATGGAGGCCTGGATTGAATTGGCTCTTTCCTGGTGAGTGAATGGGACTCAGTACCTCTCCAGCTGGTATTAATCGAGTTCTGGATTGAATTGCCGTTTTCCCGGTGTGTGAGTGGGACTCAGTACAACTCCAGCTGGTATTAATGGAATTCTGGATTTAATTGGTGCTTTCCTGGTGTGTGAGTGGGGCTCAGCACCATTCCAGCTGGTATTAATTGAGACCTGGATTCAATTGTCTCTTTCCTGGTGTGTGAGTGGGGCTCAGTACCACTCCAGCTGGTATTAATAGAGGTCTGGATTGAATTGGCTCTTGCCTGGTGTGAGTGGGGCTCAATACATCTCCAGCTGGAATTTATAAGAGATCTTGATTGAATTGGCTCTTTCCTGGTGTGTGAGGGGGGCTCAGTACCACTCCAGCTGGTATTAATAGAGGCCTGGATTGAATTGGCTCTTCCCTGGTATGTGAGTGGGGCTCAGAACCACTCCAGCTGGTATTAATAGAGGTCGAGATTGAATTGACTCTTTCCTGGTGTGTGAGTGGGGCTCAGTCCCACGCCAGCTGGTTTTCATAGTGGTCTGGATAGAATTGGCGCTTTCCTGGTGTGTGAGTGGGACTTAGTACCACTCCAGCTGGTATTAATAGAGGTCTGGGTTGAATTGGCGCTTTCCTGGTGTGTGATTGGGGCTCAGTCCCACTCCAGCTGGTATTAATAGTGGCCTGGATTGAATTGGCTCTTTCCTGTTGTGAGAGTGGGGCACAGTACCACTCCAGCTGGGAATCATGGTGGCATGAACTGAATTGGCTCTTTCGCTGTGTGTGAGTGGTGTTCAGTACCTCTCCAGCTGGAATTAATAGAGGCCTGGATTTAATTTGCTCTTTCCTGGTGCGTGAGTGGGGCTCAGTACCACTCCAGCTGGTATTAATAGAGGTCTGGTTTGCGTTGGCACTTTCCTGGTGTATGATTGGGGCTCAGTCCCACTCCAGCTGGTATTAATAAAGGCCTGGATTTAATTGGCTCTTTCCTGGTGTGTGCATGGGACTCAGTACCACTCCAGCTGGTATTAGTAGTGGTCTGGACGGAATTGACTCTTGCCGGTGAGTGACTGGGGCTCAGAACTACTCCAGCTGGTATTAATAGAGGCCTGGATTGAATTGGCTCTTTCCTGGTGTGTGCATGGGACTCAGTACCACTCCAGCTGGTATTAGTAGTGGTCTGGACGGAATTGACTCTTGCCGGTGAGTGACTGGGGCTCAGAACTACTCCAGCTGGAATTAATAGAGGCCTGGATTGAATTGGCTGTTTTCTGGTGTGTGAGTGGGTCTCAGCACTACTCCAGCTGGTATTGAAAAAGGCTTGGATGGATTTGTCTCTTTCCTGGTGATTGAATGGGACTCAGTGCCACTGCAGCTGGTATTAATAGAGACCTGGATTGAATTGGCTCTATGCTGGTGTGTGAGTGGGACTCAGTGCCACCCCAGCTGGTATTAATAGAGGCCTGGATTGAATTGGCTGTTTTCTGGTGTGTGAGTGGGTCTCAGCACTACTCCAGCTGGTATTGAAAAAGGCCTGGATGGATTTGTCTCTTTCCTGGTGATTGAATGGGACTCAGTGCCACTCCAGCTGGTATTAATAGAGACCTGGATTGAATTGGCTCTATGCTGGTGTGTGAGTGGGAACCAGTACCACTCCAGCTGGTATTAATAGATGTCTGGATTGAATTGGCTATTCCCTGATGAGTGCACGGGGCTCAGTACATCTCCAGCTGATATTAATAGTGGTCTGGATTGCATTGACTCTTTCCTGGTTTTTGAATGGGAATCGGTACCATTGCAGCTGGTATCAATAGAGGCCTGGATCAAATGGGCTCTTTCCTGGTGTGTGAGTGGGACTAAGTGCATCTCCAACTGGTATCAATGTTGGTCTGGATTGAATTGGCTGTTTTCTGGTGTGTGAGTGGGTCTCAGCACCACTCCAGCTGGTATTAATAGATGCCTTGATAAAATTGGCTCTTTCCTGGTATGTGAGTGGGAATCAGTACCACTCCAGCTGATATTAATAGAGGCCTGGATTGAATTGGCTATTCCCTGATGGGTGCGTGGGGCTCAGTATATCTCCAGCTGGTATTAATAGTGGTCTGGATTGCAACGGCTCTTTCCTGGTTTTTGATTGGGACTCGGTACCACTCCAGCTGGTATTAATAGAGGTCTGGATCTAATTGGTTCTTTCCTGGTATGTGAGTGGGACTCAGTACCTCTCCAGCTGGTATTCATAGATGCCTGGATTGAATTGGCTAATTCCTGGTGTGAGAGTGGGAGTTAATTCAACTCCAGCTGGTATTAATCGAGTTCTGGATTGAATTGGCGTTTTCCCGGTGTGTGAGCGGGTCTCAGTACAACTCCAGCTGGTGCTAATAGAGGTCTGTATTGAATTGGCTCTTTCCTGGTGTGTGAGTGGGACTCAGTACCACTCCAGCTGGTATTAATCGAGTTCTGGATTGAATTGGCTCTTTCCTGGTGTGTGAGTGGGACTCAGTACAACTCTAGCTGGTGCTAATAGAGGTCTGGATTGAATTGGCTCTTTCCTGGTATGTGAGTGGGACTCAGTACCTCTCCAGCTGGTATTAATCGAGTTCTGGATTGAATTGGCGTTTTCCCGGTGTGTGAGCGGGTCTCAGTACAACTCCAGCTGGTGCTAATAGAGGTCTGGATTGAATTGGCTCTTTCCTGGTGTGTGAGTGGGACTCAGTACCTCTCCAGCTGGTATTAATAGAGGTCTGGATTGAGTTGGCTCTTTCCTGGTGTGTGACTGGGACTCAGTGCCACTCCAGCTGCTATTAATAGAGGTCTGGATTGGATTGTCTATTTCCAGGTGTGTCAGTGGTGTTCAGTACCTCTCCAGCTGGTATTAATGGAGGCCTGGATTGAATTGGCTCTTTCCTGGTGAGTGAATGGGGCTCAGTCCCACGCCAGCTGGTTTTCATAGTGGTCTGGATAGAATTGGCGCTTTCCTGGTGTGTGAGTGGGCATTAGAACCACTCCAGCTGGTATTAATAGAGGTCTGGGTTGAATTGGCGCTTTCCTGGTGTGTGATTGGGGCTCAGTCCCACTCCAGCTGGTATTAATAGTGGCCTGGATTGAATTGGCTCTTTCCTGTTGTGTGAGTGGGGCACAGTACCACTCCAACTGGGAATCATGGTGGCATGAACTGAATTGGCTCTTTTGCTGTGTGTGAATGGTGTTCAGTACCTCTCCAGCTGGTATTAATAGAGGCCTGGATTTAATTGGCTCTTTCCTGGTGCGTGAGTGGGGCTCAGTACCACTCCAGCTGGTATTAATAGAGGTCTGGTTTGCATTGGCGCGTTCCTGGTGTATGATTGGGGCTCAGTCCCACTCCAGCTGGTATTAATAGAGGCCTGGATTTAATTGGCTCTTTCCTGGTGTGTGCATGGAACTCAGTACCACTCCAGCTGGTATTAGTAGTGGTCTGGACGGAATTGACTCTTGCCGGTGAGTGACTGGGGCTCAGAACTACTCCACCTGGAATTAATAGAGGCCTGGATTGAATTGGCTGTTTTCTGGTGTGTGAGTGGGTCTCAGCACTACTCCAGCTGGTATTGAAAAAGGCCTGGATGGATTTGTCTCTTTCCTGGTGAATGAATGGGACTCAGTGCCACTGCAGCTGGTATTAATAGAGACCTGGATTGAATTGGCTCTATGCTGGTGTGTGAGTGGGACTCAGTGCCACCCCAGCTGGTATTAATAGAGGCCTGGATTGAATTGGCTGTTTTCTGGTGTGTGAGTGGGTCTCAGCACTACTCCAGCTGGTATTGAAAAAGGTCTGGATGGATTTGTCTCTTTCCTGGTGATTGAATGGGACTCAGTGCCACTCCAGCTGGTATTAATAGAGACCTGGATTGAATTGGCTCGATGCTGGTGTGTGAGTGGGAATCAGTACCACTCCAGCTGGTATTAATAGAGGTCTGGATTGAATTGGCTATTCCCTGATGAGTGCATGGGGCTCAGTACATCTCCAGCTGATATTAATAGTGGTCTGGATTGCATTGACTCTTTCCTGGTTTTTGAATGGGAATCGGTACCATTGCAGCTGGTATCAATAGAGGCCTGGATCAAATGGGCTCTTTCCTGGTGTGTGAGTGGGACTCAGTACCACTCCAGATGGTATTAATAGAGGCCTGGATTGAATTGGCTCTTTCCTGGGGTATGTGTGGGAGTTAATTCCACTCCAGCTGGTATTAATAGAGGCCTGGATTGAATTGGCTCTTTCATGGTGTGTGATTGGGACTCAGTACCACTCCAGTTGGTATTAATAGAGGTCTGGATTAAATTGGCTCATTCCTGGTGTGTGAGTTGGACTCTGTACCTCTCCAGGCGGTATTAATAGAGGTCTGGATTGAATTGGCTCTTTCCTGGTGTGTGAGTTGGACTCTGTACCTCTCCAGGCGGTATTAATAAGAGTTCCTGGTTGAATTGGCTTTTTCCTGGGATGTGAGTGTGGCTTTGTACCAATCCAGCCGGTATTAATCGAATTCTGGATTGAATTGGCCCTTTTCCTGGTGTGTGAGTGGGACTCGGTAGCACTCCAGATAATGTTAATGGAGGCCTGAATTGAATTGAGTCTTTCCTGGTGTGTGAGTGGGACTCAGCACCGCTCCAGCTGGTTGTAATAGAGGCCTGGATTGAACTACCTCTTTCCCGGTGTGTGAGGGGGCCTCAGTCTCTCTCCAGCTGATATTAATTGAAGCTTGGATTGAATTGGTCATTCCGAGTGTGTGTGAATGGGGCTCAGAACTGCTCCAGCTGCTATTAATAAAGGTCTGGATTGAACTGGCTCTTTCCCGGTTTGTGAGTGGGACTCAGTGCCACTGCAGATGGTATTAAGAGAGGCCAGGAATGAATTGCCTCTTTCTGGTGTGAGAGCAGTGCTCGGTTCCACTCCAAGTGTTATGAAGAGTCATGGATTGAATTGGCACTATCTGGTGTCTGAGGTAGCCTCAATGCCACTCCAACTGGTGTTAATAGATGCCTGGATTGAATTGGCTGTTTTCTGGTCTGTGAGTGGGTCTCAGCACCACTCCAGCTGGTATTAATAGATGCCTTGATAGAATGGGCTCTTTTTTGGTATGTGAGTGGGAATCAATACCACTCCAGCTGGTATTATGGAGGCCTGGATTGAATTGGCTCTTTCCTGGTGAGTGAGTGGGACTCAATGCCACTCCAGCTGGTATTAATAGAGGCCTGGATTGAATTGGCTCTTTCCTGGTGTGTGAGTGGGACTCTGTACCACTCCAGCTGGTATTAATATAGGTCTGGAGTGCATTGGCTCTTCCCTGGTGAGTGAGTGGGACTCAGTCCCACTCCAGCTATTATTAATAGAGGTCGAGATTTAATTGGCTCTTTACTGGTGTGTGAGTGGGGCACAGTAGTACTCCAGCTGGTATTAATAGAGGTCTGGATTGATTTGGCTCTTTCCTGGTGTGTGAGTGGGGCTAAGTCCCAATCCAGCAGGTTATCATAGTGGTCTGGATTGAATTGGCTCTTTCCTTGTTCGTAAGTGTGGCTCAGTACCACTCCAGCTGGTATTAATAGAGGTCTTTAATGAATTGTCTCTTTACTGGTGTGAGTGGGACTCAGTGCCATTCCACCTGGTATTAATAGAGGCCTGGATTGAAGTGGCTGTTTCCTGGTGTGTGAGTGGGACTCAGTACCACTCCAGCTGGTATTAATAGAGGTCTGGATTGAACTGGCTCTTTCCTGGTGTGTGAGTGGTACTCAGTACCACTCCAGCTGGTATTAAGAGAAGCTTGGAATGAAGTGCCTCTTTCTGGTGTGTGAGGTTACCTCAGTACCACTCCAAATGGTATCAGTAGAGGCCTGGATTGAATTGTCTCTTTCCTGCAGTGTGAATGGGGCTCAGTGCCACAGAATCTGCTATTGCTAAAGGCCTGGATTGAATTGGCTCTTTCCTGGGGTGTGAGTGGGACTCAGTCCCTCTCTATCTGGTATTAATAGATGTCTGGATTGAATTGGCTCATTCCAGGTGTGTGAGTGGTATTTAATTCCTCTCCAGCTAGTATAAATAGATGCTTTGATTGAATGTGCTCTTTTTTGGTATGTGAGTGGGAATCAGTACCACTCCAGCTGGTATTATGGAGGCCTGGATTGAATTGGCTCTTTCCTGGTGAGTGAGTGGGACTCAGCACCACTCCAGCTGGTATTAATAGATGCCTTGATAGAATGGGCTCTTTTTTGGTATGTGAGTGGGAATCAGTACCACTCCAGCTGGTATTATGGAGGCCTGGATTGAATTGGCTCTTTCCTGGTGAGTGAGTGGGACTCAATGCCACTCCGGCTGGTATTAATAGAGGCCTGGATTGAATTGGCTCTTTCCTGGTGTGTGAGTGGGACTCTGTACCACTCCAGCTGGTATTAATTGAAGCCTGGATTGAATTAGCTCGTTCCAGGTGTGCGGGTGGGATTTAATTCCACTCCAGCTGGTATTAGTAGAGGCCTGGATTGAATTGGCTCTTTCCTGGTGTGTGAGTGGGACTCTGTACCACTCCAGCAGGTATTAATATAGGTCTTGAGTGAATTGGCTCTTCCCTGGTGAGTGAGTGGGACTCAGTCCCACTCCAGCTGTTATTAATAGAGGTCGAGATTTAATTGGCTTTTTACTGGTGTGTGAGTGGGGCACAGTAGTACTCCAGCTGTTATTAATAGAGGTCTGGATTGATTTGGCTCTTTCCTGGTGTGTGAGTGGGGCTAAGTCCCAATCCAGCAGGTTATCATAGTGGTCTGGATTAAATGGGCTCTTTCCTGGTGTGTGAGTGGGAATCAGTACCGCTCCAGCTGGTATTAATAGAGGCCTGGAATGAAATGGCTCTTTACTGGTGAGTGAGTGGGGCTCAGTACTACTCCAGCTGGTATTAATAGATGTCTGGATTGAATTGTCTCTTTCCTGCTGTGTGAGTGGGACTCCGTCCCACTCTAGCTGGCATTAATTGAAGCCTGGATTGAATTAGCTCGTTCCAGGTGTGCGGGTGGGATTTAATTCCACTCCAGCTGGTATTAGTAGAGGCCTGGATTGAATTGGCTCTTTCTTGGTGTGTGAGAGGGACTCAGTACCACTCCAGCTGGTATTCGTAGAGGCCTGGATTGAATTGGCTCTTTCCTGGTGTGTGAGAGGGACTCAGTACCACTCCAGCTGGTATTCATAGAGGCCTGGATTGAATTGTGTCTTTCCTGGTGTGTGAGAGGTGCTCGGTTGCACTGAAGCCTGTATTGCTAAAGGCCTGGATTGAATTGGCTCATTCCAGGTGTGCGGGTGGGATTTAATTCCACTCCAGCTGGTATTGATAGATGCATTGATAGAATGGGATCTTTCCTGGTGTGTGAGTGGGACTCAGTACAACTCCAGCTGGTATTAATAGAGGTCTGTGTTGAATTGTCTCTTCACTGGTGAGTGAGTGGGACTCAGTGCCACTCCAGCTGGTATTAATAGAGACCTGGATTGAAATGGCTCTATGCTGGTATGTGAGTGTGACTCAGTACCACTCCAGCTGCTATTAATAGAGGCCTGGATTGAATTGGTTCTTTCATGGTGTGTGATTGGGACTCAGTACCACTCCAGTTGGTATTAACAGAGGTCTGGATTGAATTGGCTCTTTCCTGGTGTGTGAGTGGGACTCTGTACCTCTCCAGGCGGAATTAATAGAGGTCTGGATTGAATTGACTCTTTCCTGGTGTGTGAGTGGGACTCTGTACCTCTCCAGGCGGTATTAATAAGAGTTCCTGGTTGAATTGGCTTTTTTCCTGGTATGTGAGTGTGCCGTCGTCCATGTCTCCGTTATAAAGACGTCTGCAAACGCGACATGAAATCGTGTGACATTGATCACAAGTCGTGGGAGTCAGTTGCCAGCATTCGCCAGAGCTGGCGGGCAGCCATAAAGACAGGGCTAAATTGTGGCGAGTCGAAGAGACTTAGTAGTTGGCAGGAAAAAAGACAGAGGCGCAAGGGGAGAGCCAACTGTGCAACAGCCCCAACAAACAAATTTCTCTGCAGCACCTGTGGAAGAGCCTGTCACTCCAGAATTGGCCTTTATAGCCACTCCAGGCGCTGCTTCACAAACCACTGACCACCTCCAGGCGCGTATCCATTGTCTCTCGAGATAAGGAGGCCCAAAAAAAAAAAGAGTGGGACTCTGTACCTCTCCAGGCGGTATTAATAAGAGTTCCTGGTTGAATTGGCTTTTTTCCTGGTATGTGAGTGTGGCTTTGTACCAATCCAGCCGGTATTAATAGAGGTCTAGTTTGAATTGGCCCTTTTTCTGGTGTGTGAGTGGGACTCAGTAGCAATCCAGCTTCTGTTAATAGAGGCCTGGATTGAATTGAATCTTTCCTGGTGTGTGAGTGGGACTCAGCACCACTCCAGCTGGTTGTAATAGAGGCCTGGATTGAACTACCTCTTTCCCGGTGTGTGAGGGGGCCTCAGTCCCTCTCCAGCTGATATTAATTGAAGCCTGTATTGATTTTGCTCTTTCCTGGTGTGTGAGTGAGACTCCGTCCCACTCCAGCTGATATTAATGGAGGTCTGGATTGAATTGACTCATTTCTGTTGTGTGAGTCGGACTCAGTGCCACTGAAGCTGATATTGCTAGAGGCCTGAATTGGATTGGCTCTTTCCTGGTGTGTGAGTGGGAATCAGCACCACTCCAGCTGTTTGTAATAGAGGCCTGGATTGAATTGGCTCTTCCCTGGTGTGCGCGTGGGGCTCAGTACATCTCCATCTGGTATTAATAGAGCCCTGGATTTAATTGCCTATTTCCTGGTGTGTGTGTGGGGCACAATCCCACAATCCAGCTGGTTTTCATAGTGGTCTGGATTGAATTGGCTCTTTCCTGGTGAGTGAGTGGGACTCAGTACCACTCCATCTGGTATTAATAGAGGCCTGGATTGAATTGGCTCTTTCCTGGTGTGTGAGTGAGACTCAGTGCCAGTCCAGCTGGTATTCATCGAGGTCTGGATTGACTTATCTTTTTCCTCGTGTGTGAGTGGGGCTCAGAACCACTCCAGCTGGTATTAATAGAGGTCTGGATTGAACTGGCTCTTTCCTGCTTTGTGATTGTGAATCAGTGCAACTCCAGCTGGTATTAATAGTGGTCTGGATTGAATTGGCTCTTTATTGGTGTGTGACTGGGGCTCAGTAGCACTCCAAGTGGTATTAATCGAGATCTGGATTGTATTGTCTCTTTCCTGGTGTGTGAGTGGGAATCAGCACCACTCCAGCTGGTATTAAGAGAAGCCTGGAATGAATTCACTCTTTCTGTTGCGTGCATCGGGCTCGGTTCCACTCCGATAGAGGCCGGGATTGAATTGGCTCTTCCCTGGTGTGTGAGTGCGACTCAGTACCACTCCAGCTGGTATTAATATCGGTGTGGATTGTATTGGCTCTTCCCTGATGTGTGAGTGCGGCTCAGTACATCTCCAGCTGGTATTAATAGAGGTATGGATTGAATTGGTTATTTCCTACTGTGTGAGTGGGACTCAGTCGCACTCCAGCTGGTGTTAATATTGGCCCGGATTCAAATGCCTCTTTCCTGGTGTGTGACTGGGGCTCAGTACCACTCCAGCTGGTATTAATCGAGATCTGGATGGTATTGTCTCTTTCCTGGTGCGTGAGTGGGAATCAGCACCACTCCAGCTGGTATTAAGAGAAGCCTGGAATGAATTCACTCTTTCTGTTGCGTGCATAGGGCTCGGTTCCACTCCGATAGAGGCCTGGATTGAATTGGCTCTTCCCTGGTGTGTGAGTGCGACTCAGTACCAATCCAGCTGATAATAATATCGGTGTGGATTGAATTGGCTCTTCCCTGATGTGTGAGTGCGGCTCAGTACATCTCCAGCTGGTATTAATAGAGGTATGGATTGATTTGTCTCTTTCCTGGTGTGTGAGTGTGGCTCAGTACCACTCCAGCTGGTATTAATAGAGGTCTAGATTGAATTGGCTCTTTCCTACTGTGTGAGTGGGACTCAGTAGCACTCCAGCTGGTATTAATATTGGCCCGTATTCAAATGCCTCTTTCCTGGGGTGTGAGTGGGACTCAGTACCACTCCAGCTGGTTTTAACAAAGGGCACTTCGAACTGTTATGATATGCACTGTGGTCTGTTTGATGGCACCTGCACTGCGGCCATTTTAAGCGGCATGCACTGTGGCCATTTTTAATGCCATTCCATGATGCTGTTCGTTGTCACCTGCACTGCGGCCATTTTAAATGACATATGCTGTGGCCATTTTAAATGATATGTTCTGTTGTCTCTTTGATGTCACCTGCACTGCGGCGATTTTAAACGAAATGTGCTGCGTCCATTTTAAATGATAAGCACTGTGGTCTGTTTGAATTGTGAGCAATGCACGGGGATCATTGTCAATCTGTCCAGGGCAGTGAATATAACAGGTTATAAATGGAAATAAAGGATAATAAATCACAGACAATAATAAATGATTATAACGATTTACAAAGCGTGAGGTTATAAAAGTCAGAAAATGTTTATGAAGGATTATCAATAATTATCAGGATTCTTTTTATTAGGAAGATTATAAAAGAGTTAGAAAGATTCAGACCCCGCCTCCACTCTCCGACACCCTGGAAACAGACCCCGCCCCCACTCCCCGTCACCCTGGTATCAGACCCCGCCTCTCTCCCCGTCACCCTGGAAACTGATCCTGCCCCCACCTCCCGTCACCCTGGTAACAGACCCCGCCCCCACTCACCGTCACCCTGGTAAAAGACCCCGCCCCTACTCCCTATCACCTGGTAACAGACCCCGCCCCCACTCCCCATCACTCTGGTATCAGACCACGCACGCACACCCCGTCACCTTGTATCAGACCCCGCCCCCAATCCCCATCAACCTGGTATCAGACCCCGCCCCCACTCCCCATCACCTGGCATCAGACTCTGCCCGAACTCCCCAACACCCTGGAAACATGTCCCGCCTCTTCTCCCCGTCACCCTGGAAACAGATCCCGCCTCTTCTCCCCGTCACCCTGGTATCAGACCCCACCCGCACTCCCCATCACCCTGGAAACAGACCCCACCCCCACTCCCTGTCACCCTGGTATCAGACCCCGCCCCTACTCCTTGTCACCCTGGAGACTGACCCCGCCCCCACTCCCCGTCACCTGGCATCAGACTCTGCCCAAACTCCCCATCACCCTGGAAACATGCCCCGCCACTTCTCCCCGTCACCCTGGAAACAGATCCCGCTTCTTCTCCCCGTCACCCTGGTATCAGACCCCGCCCGCACACCCCATCACCCTGGAAACAGACCCCACCCCCACTCCCTGTCACCCTGGTATCAGACCCCGCCCCTACTCCTTGTCACCCTGGAGACTGACGCTGCCCCCACTCCCCGTCAACCTGAAACCAGACCCCGCCCCCACTCCCCGTCACCCTGGAAACAGACCCCGCCTCCACTCCCCGTCACCCTGGAAACAGACCCGGCCCCCCACTCTTCGGTCACCCCGTAATAGGCCCGGCATCCGCTCTGCCTCCGTGGTGAAAGACTCCACCCCCGCTCTGTCTCCGTGGTGACAGGCCCTGCCCCCGTTCTCTCACCATGTTGACTGACCCCGCCCCCGCTCTGCGTCACCCTGGAAACTGGCTCCGCTGCCAATTTCCGTCACACTGGTAACTGGTACCGCCCCCTCCATCACCGTGCAAACAGACCCCGCCCCCACTCCTCGTCACCCAGGAAACAGACTCCGCCTCCAATCCCCGTCACCCAGAAAACAGACCCCGCCCCCACACCCCGTCACCCTGGTATCAGACCCCGCCCCCACTCCCCATCACCCTGGAAACAGATCGCGCCCACACCTCCCGTCACCCTGGAAACAGGCCCCGCCCCACTCCCTGTTACCCTGGTATCAGACTCCGCCCCCATTCCTCGTCACCCAGGAAACAGGCCCTGCCTCCACTCCCTGTCACCCAGGAAACAGACCCCGCCCCCACTCCCCGTCACCCTAAAATCTGACCCCGACCCACTCCCGGTCACCCTGGAAACAGATCCCGCCCCCACCTCCCGTCACCCTGGTAACAGACCCCGCCCCCACCTCCCGTCACCCTGGTAACAGACCCCGCCCCCACTCCCCGTTATCCTGATAACAGACCCCACACCCACTCCCCGTCACCCTGGAAACAGAACCCTCCCCCACTCCCCGTCACCCTGGAAACAGGTCCACCCCCCAATCCCCATCAGCCCGGAATAGGCCCCGCCCCCGCTCTGTCACCGTGGTGACAGGCCCCGTGCCCGCTCTGTCTCCATGATGATAGACCACTCCACAGCTTTGTCACCCTGGAAACAGGCCCCGCTGCCAAATTCCAATACCGTGGAAACTGGCCCCGTCCCCACTTCCAGTCTCCCTGGAAACAGACCCCGCCTTCGCACTCACTGCATTGTGACAGGCCCCGCCCCCGCTCTGTCTCCACGGTGACAGGCCCCGCCCCACTCTGTCTCATTGTGACAGGCCCCTCCCCACGCTCCGTCTCCATGATGGCAGGCCACGTCCACTCTCTGTCTCCGAGGTGAGGCCACGCCCCCGCACTGCGTCAGCCTTGAAACATGCCCCGCCCCCACTCCCCATCAACCTGGAAACAGACCCCGACCCCACTCCTCGTCCTGAAATGAGACCCCACTCCCACTCTCCGACACCCTGGAAACAGACCCCGCCCCCACCATCCGTCACCCTGGAAACAGACCCCGCCCCCACTCCCCATAACCCTGGAAACAGACCCCGCCCCCATTCCTCATCACCCAGGAAACAGACCCAGCCCCCACTCCCCCTCACCCTGCTATCAGACCCCACCCCCACTCCCCGCCACCCTGGAAACAGACCCCGTCCGTCACCCGAGTATCACACCCCGCCTCCACTCCCCGTCACCCTGGTATCAGACTCCGCCCCCACTCCCCGTCACCCTGGAAACAGACCCCGTCCGTCACCCGAGTATCACACCCCGCCTCCACTCCCCGTCACCCTGGTATCAGACTCCGCCCCCACTCCCCGTCACCCTGGAAACTGACCCCGCCTCCACTCCCCATCATGCAGGGATCTGACACCGCCCCCACTCCCTGTCAACTGGCATCAGACCCCGCCCCCACTCCCCGTCACCCTGGAAACAGACCACGCCTGCACTCCTCATCACCCTGGTATCAGACCCCGACCCAATCCCCGTCACCTGACATCAGACCCCGCCCCCACTCCCCGTCACCCTGGAAACAGACCCTCCCACCTCCCGTCACCTTGGTATCAGACCCCGGCCCCACTCACCGTCACCTGGTAACAGACACCGCCCCCACTCCCCGTCACCCTGAAAGCTGACCCCGCCCCCACTCCCCGTCACCCTGGAAATTGACCCCGCCCCCACTCCCCGTCACCCTGCAAACAGACCCTTCACCCCCACTCCCTGTCACCCTGGTAACAGACCCCGCCCACACTCCCCGTCACCCTGAAAACTGACCCCGCCCCCACTCCCCATCACCCTGGAAACTGACCCCTCACCCCCACTCCCCGTCACCCTGGAAACGGACCCCTCACCCCCACTCCCCGTCACCCTGGAAACAAACCCCCCACCCCCACTCCCTGTCACCCTGTTAACTGACCCTGCCCCGACACCCCGTCACCCTGGAAACAGACCCCATACCCCACTCCTACGTCACCCCGGAATTGGCCCCGCCACCACTCTGCTTCCGTGGTGACAGGCCCCGCCCCCGCTCTGTCTCCGTGGTGACAGTCCACGCACCCGCTTTGTCTCCGTCGCGACAATCTCCGCCCCCGCTCTGTCTCCAAAGTGACAGACCCCGCCCCCGCTCTGTCTCCGTGGTGACAGGCCCCGCCCCCATTCTCCCTCCATGTTGACAGACCCCGCCCCCGCTCTGCGTCACCCTGGAAAAAGCCTCCACCGCCACATTCCGACACACAGGGAACTGGTCCCGCCCCCACTCCGTCACACTGCAAACAGACCCCGCCCCCACTCCACTGTCACCCTGGTATCAGACCCCGCCCCCACTCCCCGTCACCCTGGAAACAGACCACGCCCCCACTCCGTCAACCTGCAAACAAACCCCGCCCCCACCCAACTGTCACCCTGGATCAGAGTCCGCACCCACTTCTCCGTCACCCTGGAAACAGACCCCGTCCCCACTCCACTATCAACCTGGATCAGACTCGGCCCCCACTTCACCATCACCCTGGAAACAGTCCCCGCCCCCACTCCACTGTCACCTGGATCAGACTCCGCCCCCACTTCTCCATCACCCTGGATCAGACTCCGCCTCCACTCCATCACCCTGGAAAGAGACCCCGCCCTCTCAGTCTCTCCATGGTGACAGGCCTCGCCCACGCTCTGTCTCCATGGTGACAGACCCCGCTCTGTCTCCATGGTGACAGGCCTCGCCCACGCTCTGTCTCCATGGTGACAGACCCCGCTCAGTCTCCATGATGACAGACCGCGATCCCGTCTGCGTCAACCTGGAAACAGGCTCCGCCGCCACATTCCGTCACTCTGGAAACAGACCCCGCCCTCGCAGTCTCTCCATGGTGACAGGCCCCGCCCCCGCTCTGTCTCCAGTGTGACAGACCCCGCCCCCGCTCTATCTCCATGGTAATAGGCCGCGCGCCCACACTTTCTCCGTGGTGACATGTCCCGCCCCCGCTCCGCCTCCGTGGTGACAGGTCCCGCCCCGCTCTGCCCTCGTGGTGACAGGACCTTCCCCCGCTCTGTCTCCATGGTGACAGGCCCCGCCCCCACACTGTCTCCATGGTGACATGCCCCGCCCCTCTCTGTCTCTATGGTGACAGTCCACGCCCCCGCTCTGTCTCCGTGGTGGCAGGCCCCGCCCCCGCACTGTCTCCATGGTGACAGTCCCCGCCCCCGCTCTGTCTCCATGGTGACAGGCCCCTCCCCCTCCTCTGATCATTGAATGAATTTAACAATTGTAGTAAAGGGATATTTCAGCACATTCTTCACCTGCTCTCTGAACTGAGTCTGGGTCACGGCGTATATCGCAGTGTTTGTGGAGCAGCTCAGGAGCTGCAGCATGAAGGACAATTCCATCACAAATAGAGGGAGTTCAGCATCCTTATTACCCATCCAGGACATCCGGTACGATATCGAATACACCATTAACAGTGCCCAGAACAGGATGAAATTCCCCGAGATAACTAACAGTAAAATGATGGATTTCCTTCGACTCTCCATCTCGGGGTCTCTGTGACTCTCCCCACTGCTGTGAGCCCGGAGTCTCCTGCGTTCTCTGCTGCTCACGAAAATGTGTCTGACGGTGAGAGCGTTGAGCAGCAGAATCAGCACAAATGGGATGCCCGGGGTTAGAATGTTGTAGAAGAACTCGATTGATCCCCAGACACGGGAATGATAAACTTCCAATGTTACAATACAAAACCAGGGGAGATTCCCGAGCAAATACCTATCTGTGAACATAAAATACCAGGTGATGTTCTTTAAACAGCTCAGCACAGTCACTGTTCCCACAACCACAGCCGATGTTTTCTCACTGCAATATTTACTTTTCAGCTTCTGACAACAAATGGCCACAAATCGATCAAAGGTGAAAGTGATGGTGAACCAGACAGAACAGTCTGTGACTGTGTAAAGCAGGACGGCGTGGATATTACACAAGGGGATGGAATACAGGAACAGAAACTGTTCATAATAAAGAATGGGAATCTGTCTCAATATCAAGTCCAGGATAATGACCAGTAGATCCGCCGCTGACATGGCCACCAGGTACCGAGTGACACATTTGGAGAGACCGCACTTCCCCCGAGACAGGATCACAATGGTCAGCAAGTTAACTGTGAGGAAGGGAAATAAACAGAGAAATTAGACATCAGACTGGAGCAAAGTTACCAGTTTGATTGAGGACTGATTGAGATTTATAAATGTGTTCCTGTATCCAGTGATGTATTAAAATGATTGGACCTGAATGAACAAATGGGAAGATATGTGATACAGTGGAAGACAGGAGAGATTAAATATTAAAAGGATGATATTGAAATTGTTAAACTGAACGTTGATCATAATCCTCCCCCTCCCTCCTTTCTCCATCTGGTTTAAAAACTGTTCCCTCTCTAATCTCTCCCAGATCTGATGAAGGGTCACCGACCTGAAACATTAAACCCTGTTTCTCTCTCAGATAGTCCAGCCAGAACTGCTGAAAATTTCCAGCAATTTCTTTTCTTATTTCCTATTTCTAGCATCTGCAGCACTGTGGTGTTTTATAGAGAGTTAAATGTTGAAATGACTGAGAGAATCTGTCTGAATGCCTGTGGTGTGACCTGTGTGTATGTGTGTGTATATATGCCATGCTAACTGATGGGGTTCTGACCTGTGTGTGTGTATGTGTGTTTGTGTGTGTATGTGAGTGTCAGAGAGAGAGAGAACGAGAGAGAGTGTGTGTGTGTGAGAGAGAGAGAGTGTGTGTGTGTCTCAGGGCCAGGGCTGCGGTGTGTGCGAGTGTGTCTCAGGGCCTGGGTGCGGTGTGTGTGTGTGTGTGTGTGTGTGTGTGTGTGTGTGTGTGTGTGTGTGTGGGCCTGGGCTGTGGTGTGTGTGTTTGTGTGTCTCAGGGCCTGGGCTGTGGTGTGTGTGTGTGTGTCTCAGGGCCTGGGCGGTGGTGTGTGTGTGTATGTGTGTGTGTGTCTCAGGGCCTGGGCTGTGGTGGGTGTGTGAGTGTGTGTGTGTGTCTCAGGGCCTGGGCTGTGGTGTTTGTGTGTGTGTGTGTGTCTCAGGGCCTGGGCTGTGGTGTGTCTGTGAGTGTGTGTGTGTGTGTGCCTCAGGGCCTGGGCAGTGGTGTGCTTGTGTGTGTGTGTGTGTCATTGTGTTTGTGTCTCAGGGCCTGGGCAGTGGTGTGTGTGTGTGTGTGTGCGTGTGACTCCAGGCCTGGGCTGTGGTGTGTGTGTGTGTGCCTCAGGACCTGGGCGGTGGTATGTGTGCGTGTGTGTGAGTGTGTGTCTCAGGGCCTGTGCTTTGGTGTGTGTGTGTGTGTGAGTTTGCGTGTCTCAGTGCCTGGGCTGTGTTGTGTGTGTGTATTATTCACACATAAGCAGCAAGAGGGTAACTAGAGAAAGGATTGGCCCACTCAAGGACAAAGGAGGAAAGTTATGCGTGGAGTCAGATAAAATGGGTGAGATTCTAAACGAATACTTTGCAGCGGTATTCACCGATGAGAGGAACATGACGGTTGTTGAGGTTAGTGACAGATGTTTGATTACTCTATGTCAAGTCGGCAAAAGGAGGGAGGAAGTGTTGGGTATTATTAAAGGCATTAAGGTGGACAAGGTCCCAGGTCCGGATGGGATCTATCCCAGGTTACTGTGGGAAGCGAGTGAGAAAATAGCTGGGGCCACAACAGATATCTTTGCAACATCCTTAAACACGGGTGAGGTCCCGGAGGACTGGAGAATTGCTAATGTTGTCCCCTTGTTTAAGAAGGGTAGCAGGGATAATCCAGGTAATTATAGACCGGTGAGCCTGACGTCAGTGGTAGGGAAGCTGCTGGAGAAGATACTGAGGGATAGGATCTATTCCCATTTGGAAGAAAATGGGCTTATCAGTGATAGGCAACATGGTTTTGTGCAGGGAACGTCATGTCTTACCAACTTAATAGAATTCTTTCAGGAAGTGACAAAGTTGATTGATGAGGGAAGGGCTGTAGATGTCGTACACATGGACTTCAGTAAGGTGTTTGATAAGGTTCCCCATGGTAGGCTGATGGAGAAAGTGAAGGCGCATGGGGTCCAAGGTGTACTAGCTAGATGGATAAAGAACTGGCTGGGCAACAGGAGACAGAGAGTAGCAGTAGAGGGGAGTTTCTCAAAATGGAGACGTGTGACCAGTGGTGTTCCACAGGGATCCGTGCTGGGACCACTGTTGTTTTTGATCTACATAAATGATTTGGAGGAAAGTATAGGTGGTCTGATTAGCAAGTTTGCAGACGACACTAAGATTGGTGGAGTAGCAGACAGTGAAGGGGACTGTCAGAGAATACAGCAGAATATAGATAGACTGGAGAGTTGGGCAGAGAAATGGCAGATGGAGTTCAATCAGGGAAAATGCGAGGTGATGCATTTTGGAAGATCCAAATCAAGAGTGAATTATACAGTAAATAGAAAAGTCCTGGGGAAAATTGATGTACAGAGAGATTTGGGTGTTCAGGTCCATTGTTCCCTGAAGGTGGCAACGCAGGTCAATAGAGTGGTCAAGAAGGCATACGGCATGCTTTCCTTCATCGGACGGGGTAATGAGTACAAGAGTTGGCATGTCATGTTACAGTTGTATAGGACTTTGGTTCGGCCACATTTGGAATACTGCGTGCAGTTCTGGTCGCCACATTACCAAAAGGATGTGGATGCTTTGGAGAGGGTGCAGAGGAGGTTCACCAGGATGTTGCCTGGTATGGAGGGCGCTAGCTATGAAGAGAGGTTGAATAGATTAGGATTATTTTCATTAGGAAGACGGAGGTAGAGGGGGGAACTGATTGAGGTGAACAAAATCATGAGAGGTATAGACAGGGTGGATAGGAAGAAGCTTTTTCCCAGAGTGGGGGGATTCAATTACAAGGGGGCACAATTTCAAAGTGAAAGGGGAAAAGTTTAGGGGGGATATGCGGGGAAAAGTTTAGGGGGGATATGCGTGGATAGTTCTTTACGCAGAGGGTGGTGGGTGCCAGGAACGCATTGCCAGTGGAGGTGGTAGACGCGGGCACGATAGCGTCTTTTAAGATGTATCTAGACAGATACATGAATGGGCAGGAAGTAAAGAGATACAGACCCTTAGAAAATAGGCGACAGGTTTAGATAGAGGATTTGGATCGGCGTAGGCTTGGAGGGCCGAATGGCCTGTTCCTGTGCTGTAATTTTCTTTGTTCTTTGTTCTCTTTGTTCTTTGTATGTGAGTGTGTGTCAGGGCCTGGGCTGTGGAGTGTGTGTGTGTGTGTCTGTGTGTGTGTGTGTGTGTGTGTGTGTGTATCTCAGGGCCTGGGCTGTGATTTGTGTGTGTGTGTGTCTCGGGGCCTGGTCGATGGTGTGTTTTTGCATGTGTGTGTGTGTGTGTGTGTGTGAGTGCCTGGGCTGTGGTCTGTGTGTATCTCTCATGGCCTGGGCTGTGACGGGATGTGTGTATGTGTGTGTGTGTGTGTGTGTGTGGTTCTCAGGGCCTGGGCTGTGGTGTGTGTGTGTCTGTGTGTGTCTGCCTCAGGGCCTGGGCTGTGGTGTGTGAGTGTGTGTGTGTGTGTGAGTGTGGGGGTGTTTGTGTGTGTGAGTGTGGGGGTGTCTCAGGGCCTGGGCTGTGGTGTTTGTGTTTGTGTGTGTGTGTGTGTGTCTCAGGGCCTGGGCTGTGGTGTTTGTGTTTGTGTGTGTGTGTGTGTCTCAGGGCCTGGGCTGTGGTGTTTTTTTGTGTGTGCGTGTGTGTGTTTGTGTCTCAGGGCCTGGGCTGTGGTGTTTGTGTGTGTGTGCATGTGTGTGTCTCAGGGCCTGGGCTGTGGTGTTTGTGTGTGTGTGTGTGTGTGTGTGTGTGTGTGTGTGTGTGTGTGTGTGTGTGTGTGTCTCAGGGCCTGGCCTGTGGTGTGTGTGTCTGTGTGTGTGTGTGTGTGTGTGTGTGTCTCAGGGCCTGGGCTGTGCTGTTTGTGTGTGTGTGTGTGTGTGTGTGTCTCAGGGCCTGGGCTGTGGTGTGTGTGTGTGTATGTGTGTGTGTCTCAGGGCCTGGGCTGTGGTGTTTGTGTGTGTGTGCATGTGTGTGTGTGTGTGTGTGCGTGTCTCAGTGCCTGGGCTGCGGTGTGTGTGTGTGTGCGCGTGTGTGTGTCTCAGGGACGGGTCTGTGCTGTGTTGCATGTGTGTGCGAGTGTGTGTGTGTGTGTGCGTGTCTCAGGGCCTGGGCTGTGGTGTATGTTTGTGTGTGTGTGTGTATGTGCGCGCGTGTGTGTGTCTCAAGGACGGGTCTGTGGTGTGCTGCATGTGTGTGCGCGTGTGCGTGTCTCAGCGCCTTGGCTGTGGTGTGCTTGTGTGTGTGTGTGTGTGTGTGTCATTATGTATGTGTCTCAGGGCCTGGGCAGTGGTGTGTGTGTGTGTGTGTGTGCGTGCGTGTGACTCCAGGCCTGGGCTGTGGTGTGTGTGCGTGTGTGTGTGTGTGCCTCAGGGCCTGTGCTTTGGTGTGTGTGTGTGTGTGAGTTTGCGTGTCTCAGTGCCTGGGCTGTGTTGTGTGTGTGTATTATTCACAAATAAGCAGCAAGAGGCTAACTAGAGAAAGGATTGGCCCTCTCAAGGACCAAGGAGGAAAGTTATGCGTGGAGTCAGATAAAATGGGTGAGATTCTAAACAAATACTTTGCATCGGTATTCACCGATGAGAGGAACATGACGGATGTTGAGGTTAGGGACAGATGTTTGATTACTCTATGTCAAGTCGGCAAAAGGAGGGAGGAAGTGTTGGGTATTATTAAAGGCATTAAGGTGGACAAGGTCCCAGGTCCGGATGGGATCTATCCCAGGTTACTGTGGGAAGCGAGAGAGAAAATAGCTGGGGCCACAACAGATATCTTTGCAACATCCTTAAACACGGGTGAGGTCCCGGAGGACTGGAGAATTGCTAATGTTGTCCCCTTGTTTAAGAAGGGTAGCAGGGATAATCCAGGTAATTATAGACCGGTGAGCCTGACGTCAGTGGTAGGGAAGCTGCTGGAGAAGATACTGAGGGATAGGATCTATTCCCATTTGGAAGAAAATGGGCTTATCAGTGATAGGCAACATGGTTTTGTGCAGGGAACGTCATGTCTTACCAACTTAATAGTATTCTTTCAGGAAGTGACAATGTTGATTGATGAGGGAAGGGCTGTAGATGTCGTACACATGGACTTCAGTAAGGTGTTTGATAAGGTTCCCCATGGTAGGCTGATGGAGAAAGTGAAGGCGCATGGGGTCCAAGGTGTACTAGCTAGATGGATAAAGAACTGGCTGGGCAACAGGAGACAGAGAGTAGCAGTGGAAGGCAGTTTCTCAAAATGGAGACGTGTGACCAGTGGTGTTCCACAGGGATCCGTGCTGGGACCACTGTTGTTTGTGATCGACATAAATGATTTGGAGGAAAGTATAGGTGGTCTGATTAGCAAGTTTGCAGACGACACTAAGATTGGTGGAGTAGCAGACAGTGAAGGGGACTGTCAGAGAATACAGCAGAATATAGATAGACTGGAGAGTTGGGCAGAGAAATGGCAGATGGAGTTCAATCAGGGCAAATGCGAGGTGATGCGTTTTGGAAGATCCAAATCAAGAGTGAATTATACAGTAAATAGAAAAGTCCTGGGGAAAATTGATGTATAGAGAGATTTGGGTGTTCAGGTCCATTGTTCCCTGAAGGTGGCAACGCAGGTCAATAGAGTGGTCAAGAAGGCATACGGCATGCTTTCCTTCATCGGACGGGGTATTGAGTACAAGAGTTGGCATGTCATGTTACAGTTGTATCGGACTTTGGTTCGGCCACATTTGGAATACTGCGTGCAGTTCTGGTCGCCACATTACCAAAAGGATGTGGATGCTTTGGAGAGGGTGCAGAGGAGGTTCACCAGGATGTTGCCTGGTATGGAGGGCGCTAGCTATGAAGAGAGGTTGAGTAGATCAGGATTATTTTCATTAGGAAGACGGAGGTAGAGGGGGGAACTGATTGAGGTGTACAAAATCATGAGAGGTAGAGACAGGGTGGAAAGGAAGAAGCTTTTTCCCAGAGTGGGGGGATTCAATTACAAGGGGGCACAAGTTCAAAGTGAAAGGGGAAAAGTTTAGGGGGGATATGCGTGGAATGTTCTTTATGCAAAGGGTGGTGGGTGCCAGGAACGCATTGCCAGTGGAGGTGGTAGACGCGGGCACGATAGCGTCTTTTAAGATGTATCTAGACAGCTACATGAATGGGCAGGAAGTAAAGAGATACAGACCCTTAGAAAATAGGCGACAGGTTTCGATAGAGGATTCGGATCGGCGCAGGCTTGGAGGGCCGAAGGGCCTGTTCCTTTGCTGTAATTTTCTTTGTTCTTTGTTCTCTTTGTTCTTTGTATGTGAGTGTGTCTCAGGGCCTGGGCTGTGGTGTTTGTGTGTGTGTGTGCATGTGTGTGTCTCAGGGCCTGGGCTGTGGTGTGCATGTGTGTGTGTTTGTGTGTGTGTGTGTGCGTGTCTCAGGGCCTGGGCTGCGGTGTGTGTCAGTGTAAATATGTATATATATTTTTTCTCAGGGCCTGGAATGTGGTGAGTGTGTGTGTATATATATATATAGTTTTTCTCAGTGTCTGGAATGTGGTGAGTGTATAGATATATATATATATATTTCTCACTGTCTGGAATGTGGTGAGTGTGTCTATATACATATATATATATTTATTTCTCAGAGTCTGGAATGTGGTGTGTGTGTGTATATATATATATTTTTTTCTCAGGGTCTGGAATGTGGTGAGTGTGTGTATTTATATATATGTATTTTTCTCAGGGTCTGGAATGTGGTGTGTGTGTATATATTTCTATTTTTTTCTTCTCAGGGTCTGGAATGTGCTGAGTGTGTATATATATATATTTTTTTCTCTCAGGGTCTGGAATGTGGTGAGTGTGTGTGTATATATATATATTTTTTTCTCAGGGTCTGGAATGTGGTGAGTGTGTATATATATAGATATTTTTTTTTCTCAGGGTTTGGAATGTGGTGAGTGTGTACATATATATTTTTTTTTTCTCAGGGTCTGGAATGTGGTGAGTGTAGAAATATATTTTTTTTCTCAGGGTCTGGAATGTGGTGAGTGTGTGTATATATATATATTTTTTTTTTCTCACTGTCTGGAATGTGGTGAGTGTGTGCATATATATTTTTTTTTTCTCAGTGTCTGGAATGTGGTGAGTGTGTATAAATATATATATTTTTTTTTTCTCAGTGTCTGGAATGTGGTGAGTGTGTATATATATATATATATATACATTTATTTCTCAGGGTCTGGAATGTGGTGAGTGTGTATAAATATATATATATTTTTTTTTATTCTCAGGGTCTGGAATGTGGTGAGTGTGTGTATATATATATATATTTTTCTCAGTGTCTGGAATGTGGTGAGTGTGTGTATATATATATATATTTTTTTCTCAGTGTCTGGAATGTGGTGAGTGTGTATATGTATATGTATTTTTTTCTCAGTGTCTGGAATGTGGTGAGTGTGTGTATATATATTTATATTTTTTTTCTCAGTGTCAGGAATGTGGTGAGTGTGTGTATATATATATATTTTGTTTTTCTCAGTGTCTGGAATGTGGTGATTGTGTGTATATGTATATATATATTTTTTCTCAGTGTCAGGAATGTGGTGAGTGTTTGTATATATATTTTTTCTTTTCTCAGTGTCTGGAATGTGGTGAGTGTGTATATATATATTTTTTTTTTCTCAGGGTCTGGAATGTGGTGAGTGTGTATATATATATATTTTTTTTTCTCAGTGTCTGGAATGTGGTGAGTGTATATATATATTTTTTTTTTCTCAGGGTCTGGAATGTGGTGAGTGTGTGTATATATTTATTTATTTTTTCTCACTGTCTGGAATGTGGTGAGTGTGTGCATATTTATATTTTTTTTTTCTCAGGGTCTGGAATGTGGTGAGTGTGTATAAATATATATATATATATATTTTTCTCAGTGTCTGGAATGTGGTGAGTGTGTATATATATATATATATTTTTTATTTCTCACTGTCTGGAATGTGGTGAGTGTGTATATATATATATACATTTATTTCTCAGGGTCTGGAATGTGGTGTGTGTGTATATATATATTTTTTTTTCTCTGGGTCTGGAATGTGGTGAGTGTGTATAAATATATATATATATTTTTTTTCTCAGTGTCTGGAATGTGGTGAGTGTGAAGATATATATTTTTTTTTCTCACTGTCTGGAATGTGGTGAGTGTGTATATATACATATACATTTATTTCTCAGGGTCTGGAATGTGGTGAGTGTGTATAAATATATATATATATTTTTTTTATTCTCAGGGTCTGGAATGTGGTGAGTGTGTGTATATATATATATTTTTTTCTCAGTGTCTGGAATGTGGTGAGTGTGTGTATATATATATATTTTTTTTTTCTCAGTGTCTGGAATGTGGTGAGTGTGTATATATATATATTTTTTTTTTCTCAGTGTCTGGAATGTGGTGAGTGTGTGTATATATATATTTTTTTTTCTCAGTGTCAGGAATGTGGTGAGTGTGTGTATATATATATATATTTTTTTCTCAGTGTCTGGAATGTGGTGATTGTGTGTATATGTATATATATATTTTTTTCTCAGGGTCTGGAATGTGGTGAGTGTGTATAAATATATATATATATTTTTTTTATTCTCAGGGTCTGGAATGTGGTGAGTGTGTGTATATATATATATTTTTTTCTCAGTGTCTGGAATGTGGTGAGTGTGTGTATATATATATATTTTTTTCTCAGTGTCTGGAATGTGGTGAGTGTGTATATATATATATTTTTTTTTTTCTCAGTGTCTGGAATGTGGTGAGTGTGTGTATATATATTTATTTTTTTTTCTCAGTGTCAGGAATGTGGTGAGTGTGTGTATATATATATTTTTTTTTTCTCAGTGTCTGGAATGTGGTGATTGTGTGTATATGTATATATATATTTTTTTCTCAGTGTCAGGAATGTGGTGAGTGTTTGTATATATATATTTTTTTTCTCAGTGTCTGGAATATGGTGAGTGTGTATATATATATATTTTTTTTTCTCAGGGTCTGGAATGTGGTGAGTGTGTGTATATATATATATTTTTTTCTCAGTGTCTGCAATGTGATGAGTGTGTGTATATATATATATTTTTTTTTCTCAGTGTCTGGATTGTGGTGAGTGTGTGTATATATATTTTTTTTTCTCAGTGTCTGGAATGTGGTGAGTGTGTATATATATATATTTATTTTCTCAGGGTCTGGAATGTGGTGAGTGTGTGGATATATATATTTTTTTTCTCTCAGGGTCTGGAATGTGGTGAGTGTGTGTATATATATACTTTTTTTTTCTCAGTGTCTGGAATGTGGTGAGTGTGTGTATATATATTTTTTTTTCTCAGTGTCTGGAATGTGGTGAGTGTGTGTATATATATATATATATATATATTTTTCTCAGTGTCTGGAATGTGGTGAGTGTGTGGATATATATATATTTTTTTCTCAGGGTCTGGAATGTGGTGAGTGTGTGCATATATCAATATATATATATTTTTTTTCTCAGGGTCTGGAATGTGGTGAGTGTGTGCATATATATATTTTGTTTTCTCAGTGTCAGGAATGTGGTGAGTGTTTGTATATATATATTTTTTTTTCTCAGTGTCTGGAATATGGTGAGTGTGTATATATATATATTTTTTTTTTCTCAGGGTCTGGAATGTGGTGAGTGTGTGTATATATATATTTTTTTTTCTCTGTGTCTGCAATGTGATGAGTGTGTGTATATATATATTTTTTTTTTTCTCAGTGTCTGGAATGTGGTGAGTGTGTGTATATATATTTTTTTTTCTCAGGGTCTGGAATGTGGTGAGTGTGTGTATATATTTTTTTTTTTTCTCAGCGTCTGGAATGAGGTGTGTGTGTATATATATATTTTTTTTTTCTCAGGGTCTGGAATGTGGTGAGTGTGTGTATATATATTTTTTTTTTTTTCTCAGCGTCTGGAATGAGGTGAGTGTGTATATATATATATATTTTTTTTTCTCAGCGTCTGGAATGTGGTGAGTGTGTGTATATATCTATATATATATTTTTTTTTCTCAGGGTCTGGAATGTGGTGAGTGTGTGTATATATATTTTTTTTTTCTCAGTGTCTGGAATGTGGTGAGTGTGTGTATATATATATTTTATTTTTCTCAGTGTCTGGAATGTGGTGAGTGTGTGTATATATGTATATATTTTTTTTCTCAGGGTCTGGAATGTGGTGAGTGTGTGTATATATATTTTTATTCTCAGCGTCTGGAATGTGGTGAGTGTGTGTATATATATATATTTTTTTTTCCTCAGGGTCTGGAATGTGGTGAGTGTGTGTAAATATATATATATTTTTTTCTCAGGGTCTGGAATGTGGTGAGTGTGTGTATATATATACATTTTTTTTCCTCAGGGTCTGGAATGTGGTGAGTGTGTATATATATATATTTTTTTTTTCTCAGGGTCTGGATTGTGGTCAGTGCGTGTGTATATATATTTATATTTTTTTTTGCTCAGGGTCTGGAATGTGGTGAGTGTGTGAATATATATATACATTTTTTTTCACAGGGTCTGGAATGTGGTGAGTGTGTGTATATATATATATATTTTTTTTCTCAGTGTCTGGAATGTGGTGTGTGTGTATATATATATATTTTTTTTTCTCAGTGTCTGTAATGTGGTGAGTGAGTGTGTATATATATATATATTTTTTTCTCAGGGTCTGGAATGTGGTGAGTGTGTGTATATATATATATATTTTTTTTTTCTCAGTGTCTGTAATGTGGTGCGTGTGTGTATATATATATATTTTTTTTCTCAGGGTCTGGAATGTGGTGAGTGTGTGTATATATATATTTTTTTTTCTCTGTGTCTGCAATGTGATGAGTGTGTGTATATATATATATTTTTTTTTTCTCAGTGTCTGGAATGTGGTGAGTGTGTGTATATATATTTTTTTTTCTCAGGGTCTGGAATGTGGTGAGTGTGTGTATATATTTTTTTTTTTTTCTCAGCGTCTGGAATGAGGTGAGTGTGTATATATATATATTTTTTTCTCAGGGTCTGGAATGTGGTGAGTGTGTGTATATATATATATTTTTTTTTCTCAGCGTCTGGAATGAGGTGAGTGTGTATATATATATATATTTTTTTTTCTCAGCGTCTGGAATGTGGTGAGTGTGTGTATATATCTATATATATATATTTTTTTCTCAGGGTCTGGAATGTGGTGAGTGTGTGTATATATATATTTTTTTTCTCAGTGTCTGGAATGTGGTGAGTGTGTGTATATATATATTTTTTTTTTCTCAGTGTCTGGAATGTGGTGAGTGTGTGTAAATATATATATATTTTTTTCTCAGGGTCTGGAATGTGGTGAGTGTGTGTATATATATACATTTTTTTTCCTCAGGGTCTGGAATGTGGTGAGTGTGTATATATATATATTTTTTTTTCTCAGGGTCTGGATTGTGGTCAGTGTGTGTGTATATATATTTATATTTTTTTTTGCTCAGGGTCTGGAATGTGGTGAGTGTGTGAATATATATATACATTTTTTTTCACAGGGTCTGGAATGTGGTGAGTGTGTGTATATATATATATATATTTTTTTCTCAGTGTCTGGAATGTGGTGTGTGTGTGTATATATATATATTTTTTTTCTCAGTGTCTGTAATGTGGTGAGTGAGTGTGTATATATATATTTTTTTTTCTCAGGGTCTGGAATGTGGTGAGTGTGTGTATATATATATATTTTTTTTTTCTCAGCGTCTGGAATGTGGTGAGTGTGTGTATATATCTATATATATATTTTTTTTTCTCAGGGTCTGGAATGTGGTGAGTGTGTGTATATATATTTTTTTTTTCTCAGTGTCTGGAATGTGGTGAGTGTGTGTATATATATATTTTTTTTTCTCAGTGTCTGGAATGTGGTGAGTGTGTGTATATATGTATATATTTTTTTTCTCAGGGTCTGGAATGTGGTGAGTGTCTGTATATATATTTTTTTTCTCAGCGTCTGGAATGTGGTGAGTGTGTGTATATATATATATATTTTTTTTTCCTCAGGGTCTGGAATGTGGTGAGTGTGTGTAAATATATATATATATTTTTCTCAGGGTCTGGAATGTGGTGAGTGTGTGTATGTATATATACATTTTTTTTCCTCAGGGTCTGGAATGTGGTGAGTGTGTATATATATATATATTTTTTTTTCTCAGGGTCTGGATTGTGGTCAGTGTGTGTGTATATATATTTATATTTTTTTTTGCTCAGGGTCTGGAATGTGGTGTGTGTGTGAATATATATATACATTTTTTTTCACAGGGTCTGGAATGTGGTGAGTGTGTGTATATATATATATATTTTTTTTCTCAGTGTCTGGAATGTGGTGTGTGTGTGTATATATATATATATTTTTTTCTCAGTGTCTGTAATGTGTTGAGTGAGTGTGTATATATATATTTTTTTTTCTCAGGGTCTGGAATGTGGTGAGTGTGTGTATATATATATATTTTTTTTTCTCAGTGTCTGTAATGTGGTGAGTGTGTGTATATATATATTTTTTTTTTCTCAGGGTCTGGAATGTGGTGTGTGTGTGTATATATATTTTTTTTTCTCAGGGTCTGGAATGTGGTGAGTGTGTGTATATATTTATTTTTTTTTTCTCAGCGTCTGGAATGAGGTGAGTGTGTATATATATATTTTTTTTTTCTCAGGGTCTGGAATGTGGTGAGTGTGTGTATATATATATTTTTTTTTTCTCAGCGTCTGGAATGAGGTGAGTGTGTATATATATATATTTTTTTTTTTTCTCAGCGTCTGGAATGTGGTGAGTGTGTGTATATATCTATATATATATATATTTTTCTCAGGGTCTGGAATGTGGTGAGTGTGTGTATATATATATTTTTTTCTCAGTGTCTGGAATGTGGTGAGTGTGTGTATATATATTTTTTTTTTCTCAGTGTCTGGAATGTGGTGAGTGTGTGTATATATGTATATATATTTTTTTCTCAGGGTCTGGAATGTGGTGAGTGTGTGTATATATATATTTTTTTCTCAGCGTCTGGAATGTGGTGAGTGTGTGTATATATATATATTTTTTTTTTTTCCTCAGGGTCTGGAATGTGGTGAGTGTGTGTAAATATATATATATTTTTTTCTCAGGGTCTGGAATGTGGTGAGTGTGTGTATATATATACATTTTTTTTCCTCAGGGTCTGGAATGTGGTGAGTGTGTATATATATATATTTTTTTTTTCTCAGGGTCTGGATTGTGGTCAGTGTGTGTGTATATATATTTATATTTTTTTTTGCTCAGGGTCTGGAATGTGGTGAGTGTGTGAATATATATATACATTTTTTTTCACAGGGTCTGGAATGTGGTGAGTGTGTGTATATATATATATATATTTTTTCTCAGTGTCTGGAATGTGGTGTGTGTGTGTATATATATATTTTTTTTTTCTCAGTGTCTGTAATGTGGTGAGTGAGTGTGTATATATATATTTTTTTTTCTCAGGGTCTGGAATGTGGTGAGTGTGTGTATATATATATTTTTTTTTCTCAATGTCTGGAATATGGTGAGTGTGTATACATATATATATATTTTTTCTCAGGGTCTGGAATGTGGTGAGTGTGTGTATATATATATTTTTTTTTTCTCAGTGTCTGGAATGTGGTGAGTGTGTGTGTATATATATATATATATCTTTTTTTTCTCAGGGTCTGGAATGTGGTGTGTGTGTATATATATAAATATATTTATTTTTTTCCTCAGGGTCTGGAATGTGGTGAGTGTGTATATATATATATTTTTTTTCTCAGGGTCTGTAATGTGGTGAGTGTCTGTATCTATATATATATATATATATATATATATATATATATATATATATATTCTTTTCTCAGTGTCTGGAATGTGGTGAATGTGTAAATATAGATATATATATTTTTTTCTCAGGGTCTGGAATGTGGTGAGTGTGTGTGTATATATATATTTTTTTTTTTCTCAGGGTCTGGAATGTGGTGAGTGTGTGTATATATATATGTTTTTTTCTCAGTGTCTGGAATGTGGTGTGTGTGTATACATATATATATATATTTTTTTCCTAAGGGTCTGCAATGTGGTGCGTGTGTGTATATATATATTTTTTTTTCTCAGGGTCTGGAATGTGGTGAGTGTGTGTATAGATATATATTTTTTTTTTCTTAGGGTCTGGAATGTGGTGAGTGTGTATATATGTATATATTTTTTTCTCAGGGTCTGGATTGTGGTCAGTGTGTGTGTATATATATTTATATTTTTTTTTGCTCAGGATCTGGAATGTGGTGAGTGTGTGTATATATATACATTATTTTTTCACAGGGTCTGGAATGTGGTGAGTGTGTGTATATATATATATTTTTTTTTCTCAGTGTCTGGAATGTGGTGTGTGTGTGTATATATATATTTTTTTTTCTCAGTGTCTGTAATGTGGTGAGTGAGTGTGTATATATATTTTTTTTTTCTCAGGGTCTGGAATGTGGTGAGTGTGTGTATATATATATTTTTTTTTCTCAGTGTCTGTAATGTGGTGAGTGTGTGTATATATATATTTTTTTTCTCAGTGTCTGGAATATGGTGAGTGTGTATACATATATATATATTTTTTCTCAGGGTCTGGAATGTGGTGAGTGTGTGTATATATATATATTTTTTTTTTCTCAGTGTCTGGAATGTGGTGAGTGTGTGTGTAATTTTTTATATATATATCTTTTTTTTCTCAGGGTCTGGAATGTGGTGTGTGTGTATATATATAAATATATTTATTTTTTTCCTCAGGGTCTGGAATGTGGTGAGTGTGTATATATATATATTTTTTTTTCTCAGGGTCTGTAATGTGGTGAGTGTCTGTATCTATATATATATATATATATATATATATATTCTTTTCTCAGTGTCTGGAATGTGGTGAATGTGTAAATATATATATATATTTTTTTTTCTCAGGGTCTGGAATGTGGTGAGTGTGTGTGTATATATATATATATATATTTTTTTTTTCTCAGGGTCTGGAATGTGGTGAGTGTGTGTATATATATATTTTTTTTCTCTCAGTGTCTGGAATGTGGTGTGTGTGTATACATATATATATTTTTTTTTCCTCAGGGTCTGCAATGTGGTGCGTGTGTGTATATATATATTTTTTTTTTCTCAGGGTCTGGAATGTGGTGAGTGTGTGTAGAGATATATATTTTTTTTTTCTTAGGGTTTGGAATGTGGTGAGTGTGTGCATATATATTCATTTTTTTTCTCAGGGCCTGGAATGTGGTGAGTGAGTGTATATATAAATATTTTTTTTTCTCTGTGTCTGGAATGTGGTGAGTGTGTGTATATATATATTTTTTTTTCTCAGTGTCTGGAATGTGGTGACTGTGTGTATATATATATTTTTTTTCCTCAGGGTCTCGAATGTGGTGAGTGTGTGCGTATATATATATATATTTTTTTCTCAGGGTCTGCAATGTGGTGAGTGTGTGTGTATATATAAATATTTTTTCTCAGGGTCTGGAATGTGGTGTGTGTGTGTATAGATATATATACAGATTTTTTTTTCTCAGGGTCTGGAAGGTGGTGTGTGTGTATATATATATATTTTTTTTTTCTCAGAGTCTGGAATGTGGTGAGTGTGTGTATATATATGTATATATATTTTTTTTTCCCACGGTCTGGAATGTGGTGAGTGTGTGTATATATATATTTTTTTTTTCTCAGGGTCTGGAACGTGCTGAGTGTGTGTATATATATATATTTTTTTTTTTTCTCAGGGTCTGGAATGTGGTGAGTGTGTGTACATATAAATTTTTTTTTCTCAGTGTCTGGAATGTGGTGAGTGTGTGTATATATATTCATTTTTTTTCCTCAGAGTCTGGAATGTGGTGAGTGTGTATATATAATTTTTTTTCTCAGGGTCTGGACTGTGTTGAGTGAGTGTATATATATGCATATTATTTTTTTTCTCAGAGTCTGGAATGTGGTGAGTGTGTGTATATATATATATTTTTGTTTTCTCAGTGTCTGGAATGTGGTGAGTGTGTGTATGTATATATATATGTATTTTTTTTTCTCAGTGTCTGGAATGTGGTGAGTGTGTGTATCTATATATTTTTTTTTCTCCAGGTCTGGAATGTGGTGAGTGTGTGTATATATATATGTTTTATTTTTTCTCAGGGTCTGGAATGTGGTGAGTGTGTGTGTATATATGTATTATTTTTTTTCTCAGGGTCTGGAATGTGGTGAGTGTGTGTATATATATATGTTTTATTTTTTCTCAGGGTCTGGAATGTGGTGAGTGTGTGTGTATATATATATTTTTTTTTCTCAGGGTCTGGAATGTGGTGAGTGTGTGTATATATATTTTTTTTTCGCAGTGTCTGGAATGTGGTGAGTGTGTGTATATATATATATATATATATATATATATATTTTTACCTCAGGGGCTGGAATGTGGTGAGCGTGTATACATAATTTTTTTTTTAAGTGTCTGGAATGTGGTGAGTGTGTGTGTATATATATTTTTTTTTTCTCAGGGTCTGGAATGTGGTGAGTGTGTGTGTGTAGATATATTTTTTTTTTCTCAGGGTCTGGAATGTGGTGAGTGTGTGTATATATATATATATTTTTCTCGCAGTGTCTGGAATGTGGTGAGTGTGTGTATATATATATATATTTTTTTCTCATGGGCTGTAATGTGGTGAGTGTGTATGCATAATTTTTTTTTCCTCAGTGTCTGGAATGTGTTGAGTGTGTGTACATATATATATTTTTTTTTCTCAGGGTCTGGAATGTGGTGTGTGCGTATATATATATATTTTTTCTCAGGGTCTGGAATGTGGTGAGTGTGTGTATATATATGTATATATATATATATATATATATATATATATATATACATATATATTTTTTTTTCTCAGGGTCTGGAATCTGGTGAGTGTGTATATATATATATTTTTTTTTCTCAGGGTCTGGAATGCAGTGAGTGTGTGTATATATATATATTTATTTTTTCTCAGGGTCTGGAATGTGGTGAGTGTGTATATATATATGTTTTTTTTTCTCAGGGTCTGGAATATGGTGAGTGTGTAAATATATATATTTTTTTTTTCTCTCAGTGTCTGGAATTTGGTGATTGTGTAAATATATATATGTATTTTTTTTCTCAGGGTCTGGAATGTGGTGTGTGTGTGTGTATATATATATTTTTTTTTCTCAGGGTCTGGAATGTGGTGAGTGTGTATATATATGTATATTTTTTTTTCTCATGGACTGGAATGTGGCGAGTGTGTGTATATATATATTTTTTTTCTCAGTGTCTGGAATGTGGTGTGTGTGTATATATATATGTTTTTTTTTTCTCAGTGTCTGGAATGTCGTGTGTGTGTATATATATATATATAATCTTTTTTCTCAGGGTTTGGAATGTGGTGAGTGTGTGTATAGATATATATAAATATTTTTTTTCTCAGGGTCTGGAATGTGGTGAGTGTGTGTATATATATATTTATTTTTTTCTCAGTGTCTGGAATGTGGTGAGTGTGTGTATATATATATTTTTTTTTCTCAGGGTCTGGAATGTGGTGAGTGTGTGGTTATATATATATATATTTATTTTCTTTTCTCAGGGTCTGGAATGTGGTGAGTGTGTGTGTATATATATATATTTCCTTTTTTTTCTCAGGGTTTGGAATGTGGTGAGTGTGTGTGTATATATATATATATTTTACTCAGGGTCTGGAATGTGGTGTGTATGTGTATATATATATATATTTTTTTTTTCTTAGGGTCTGGAATGTGGTGAGTGTGTGTATCTATATATACATATATATATTTTTTTCTCAGGGTCTGGAATGTGGTGAGTGTGTGTATATATATATATTTTTTTTCCTCAGGGTCTGGAATGTGGTGAGTGTGTGTATATATATATAATTTTTTTTTCTCAGGGTCTGGAATGCGGTGAGTGTGTATATATATATATATATATATATATATTTTATCAGGTTCTGGAATGTGGTGAATGTGTGTGCAGAGATATATATTTTTTTCTCTCAGGGTCTGGAAATGTGGTGAGTGTGAGTATATATATATATATATTTTTCTCACTGTCTGGAATGTGGTGAGTGTGTGTATATATATATATATTTTTTCTCAGGATCTGGAATGTGGTGAGCGTGTATACATATATATATATTTTTTCTCAGGGTCTAGAATGTGGTGAATGTGTGTATATATGTATTTTTTCTTTCTCAGGGTCTGGAATGTGGTGAGTGTGTATATATATATATTTTTTTTTTCTCAGGGTCTGTAATGTGGTGAGTGAGTGTGTATATATATATATTTTTTTCTCAGGGTCTGGAATGTGGTGAGTGTGTGTATATATATATTTTTTTTTTCTCAGTGTCTGTAATGTGGTGAGTGTGTGTATATATATATATATTTTTTCTCAATGTCTGGAATATGGTGAGTGTGTATACATATATATATATTTTTTCTCAGGGTCTGGAATGTGGTGAGTGTGTGTATATATATATTTTTTTTTTCTCAGTGTCTGGAATGTGGTGAGTGTGTGTGTATATATATATATATATATATCTTTTTTTCTCAGGGTCTGGAATGTGGTGTGTGTGTATATATATAAATATATTTACTTTTTTCCTCAGGGTCTGGAATGTGGTGAGTGTGTATATATATATATTTTTTTTTTCTCAGTGTCTGTAATGTGGTGAGTGTCTGTATCTATATATATATATATATATATATATATATATATATATATATATTCTTTTCTCAGTGTCTGGAATGTGGTGAATGTGTAAATATATATATATATATATATTTTTCTCAGGGTCTGGAATGTGGTGAGTGTGTGTGTATATATATATATATATATTTTTTTTTTTTCTCAGGGTCTGGAATGTGGTGAGTGTGTGTATATTTATATTTTTTTTTTCTCAGTGTCTGGAATGTGGTGTGTGTGTATACATATATATATATTTTTTTCCTCAGGGTCTGCAATGTGGTGAGTGTGTGTGTATATATAAATATTTTTTTCTCAGGGTCTGGAATGTGGTGAGTGAGTGTATATATAAATATTTTTTTTTCTCTGTGTCTGGAATGTGGTGAGTGTGTGTGTATATATATATATTTCCTTTTTTTTCTCAGGGTTTGGAATGTGGTGAGTGTGTGTGTATATATATATATATTTTACTCAGGGTCTGGAATGTGGTGTGTATGTGTATATATATATATATTTTTTTTTTCTTAGGGTCTGGAATGTGGTGAGTGTGTGTATCTATATATACATATATATATTTTTTTCTCAGGGTCTGGAATGTGGTGAGTGTGTGTATATATATATATTTTTTTTCCTCAGGGTCTGGAATGTGGTGAGTGTGTGTATATATATATAATTTTTTTTTCTCAGGGTCTGGAATGTGGTGAGTGTGTATATATATATATATATATATATATTTTATCAGGTTCTGGAATGTGGTGAATGTGTGTGCAGAGATATATATTTTTTTCTCTCAGGGTCTGGAAATGTGGTGAGTGTGAGTATATATATATATATATTTTTCTCACTGTCTGGAATGTGGTGAGTGTGTGTATATATATATATATATTTTTTCTCAGGATCTGGAATGTGGTGAGCGTGTATACATATATATATATTTTTTCTCAGGGTCTAGAATGTGGTGAATGTGTGTATATATGTATTTTTTCTTTCTCAGGGTCTGGAATGTGGTGAGTGTGTATATATATATTTTTTTTTTTTCTCAGGGTCTGTAATGTGGTGAGTGAGTGTGTATATATATATATTTTTTTCTCAGGGTCTGGAATGTGGTGAGTGTGTGTATATATATATTTTTTTTTTCTCAGTGTCTGTAATGTGGTGAGTGTGTGTATATATATATATATTTTTTCTCAATGTCTGGAATATGGTGAGTGTGTATACATATATATATATTTTTTCTCAGGGTCTGGAATGTGGTGAGTGTGTGTATATATATATTTTTTTTTTCTCAGTGTCTGTAATGTGGTGAGTGTGTGTATATATATATATATTTTTTCTCAATGTCTGGAATATGGTGAGTGTGTATACATATATATATATTTTTTCTCAGTGTCTGGAATGTGGTGAGTGTGTGTGTATATATATATATATATATCTTTTTTTCTCAGGGTCTGGAATGTGGTGTGTGTGTATATATATAAATATATTTACTTTTTTCCTCAGGGTCTGGAATGTGGTGAGTGTGTATATATATATATATTTTTTTTCTCAGTGTCTGTAATGTGGTGAGTGTCTGTATCTATATATATATATATATATATATATATATATATATATATTCTTTTCTCAGTGTCTGGAATGTGGTGAATGTGTAAATATATATATATATATATTTTTCTCAGGGTCTGGAATGTGGTGAGTGTGTGTGTATATATATATATATATTTTTTTTTTCTCAGGGTCTGGAATGTGGTGAGTGTGTGTATATATATATTTTTTTTTCTCTCAGTGTCTGGAATGTGGTGATTGTGTAAATATATATATGTATTTTTTTTCTCAGGGTCTGGAATGTGGTGTGTATATATATATTTTTTTTTCTCAGGGTCTGCAATGTGGTGAGTGTGTGTGTATATATAAATATTTTTTTCTCAGGGTCTGGAAGGTGGTGAGTGTGTGTATATATATATTTTTTTTCTCAGGGTCTGGAATGTGGTGTGTGTGTGTATATATATATATATTTTTTTTTTCTCAGGGTCTGGAATGTGCTGAGTGTGTGTACATATATATATTTTTTTCTCAGTGTCTGGAATGTGGTGAGTGTGTGTGTATATATATATATATTTTTTTTTCTCAGTGTCTGGAATGTGGTGAGTGTGTAGTAATATATTTTTTTTTCGCAGGGTCTGGAATGTGGTGAGTGTGTGTACATATATTCATTTTTTTTCCTCAGAGTCTGGAATGTGGTGAGTGTGTATATATATGTATATTTTTTTTTCTCATGGACTGGAATGTGGCGAGTGTGTGTATATATATTTTTTTTTTCTCAGTGTCTGGAATGTGGTGTGTGTGTATATATATATGTTTTTTTTTTCTCTGTGTCTGGAATGTCGTGTGTGTGTATAAATATATATAATCTTTTTTCTCAGGGTTTGGGATGTGGTGAGTGTGTGTATAGATATATATAAATATTTTTTTTCTCAGGGTCTGGAATGTGGTGAGTGTGTGTATATATATATTTATTTTTTTTCTCAGTGTCTGGAATGTGGTGAGTGTGTGTATATATATATTTTTTTTTCTCAGGGTCTGGAATGTGGTGAGTGTGTGTTTATATATATATATATTTATTTTCTTTTCTCAGGGTCTGGAATGTGGTGAGTGTGTGTGTATATATATATATATTTCCTTTTTTTTCTCAGGGTTTGGAATGTGGTGAGTGTGTGTGTATATATATATATTTTTTCTCAGGGTCTGGAATGTGGTGTGTATGTGTATATATATATATATTTATTTTTTTCTCAGGGTCTGGAATGTGGTGAGTGTGTGTATATATATATAATTTTTTTTTCTCAGGGTCTGGAATGTGGTGAGTGTGTATATATATATATATATATATTTTTTTTTTTATCAGGTTCTGGAATGTGGTGAATGTGTGTGCATAGATATATATTTTTTTCTCTCAGGGTCTGGAAATGTGGTGAGTGTAAGTATAAATATATATTTTTTTTCTCACTTTCTGGAATGTGGTGAGTGTGTGTATATATATATATTTTTTTTCTCAGGATCTGGAATGTGGTGAGCGTGTATACATATATATATTTTTTTTCTCAGGGTCTAGAATGTGGTGAGTGTGTGTATATATGTATTTTTTCTTTCTCAGGGTCTGGAATGTGGTGAGTGTGTATATATATATATTTTTTTTTTCTCAGGGTCTGTAATGTGATGAGTGAGTGTGTATATATATTTTTTTTTCTCAGGTTCTGGAATGTGGTGAGTGTGTGGATGTATATATATATATATATTTTTCTCAGTGTCTGGAATATGGTGAGTGTGTATACATATATATTTTTTTTTCTCAGGGTCTGGAATGTGGTGAGTGTGTGTATATATATATTTTTTTTCTCAGCGTCTGGAATGTGGTGAGTGTGTGTGTATATATAAATTTTTTTTTTTCTCAGGGTCTGGAATGTGGTGAGTTTGTGCGTATATATATATATATATATATATATTTTTTCTCAGTGTCTGGAATGTGGTCAGTGTGTATATATATATTTTTTTTCTCAGGGTCTGGAATGTGGTGTGTGTGTATAAATATATATTTTTTTTTTCTCAGGGTCTGGTATGTGGTGAGTGTGTGTATATATATATATATCTTTATTTCTCAGTGTCTGGAATGTGGTGAGTGTGTCCATTTTTATATATATTTTTTTTTCTCAGGTTCTGGAATGTGGTGAATGTGTGTATATATATATTTTTTTTTTCTCAGGGTCTGGAATGTGGTAAGTGTGTATATATATATTTTTTTTTCTCAGTGTCTGGAATGTGGTGAGTGTGTGTATATATATTTTTTTCTCAGTGTCTGGAATGTGGTGAGTGTGTATATATATATATTTATTTTTTTCTCAGGGTCTGGAATGTGGTGAGTGTGTATATATATATATTGTTTTTCTCAGGGTCTGGAATGAGGTGAGTGTGTGTGTGTATATATATATATTTTTTTTCTCAGGGTCTGGAATGTGGTGAGTGTGTGTATATATATATTTTTTTTTCTCAGTGTCTGGAATGTGGTGTGTGTGTATATATATATATATATATATTATTTTTCTCAGGGTCTGGAATGTGGTGAGTGTGTGTATATATATTTTTTTTTTCTCAGTGTCTGGAATGTGGTGAGTGTGTGTGTATATATATATTTTTTTTTTTCCTCAGGGTCTGGAATGTGGTGTGTTTGTATATATATAAATATATTTATTTTTTCTCAGGGTCTAGAATGTGGTGAGTGTGTATATATATATATATATTTTTTTCTCAGGGTCTGTAATGTGGTGAGTGTGTGTCTTTATATATATATATATTTTCTTTTCTCAGTGTCTGGAATGTGGTGAACGTGTAAATATATATATATATATTTTTCTCAGGGTCTGGAATGTGGTGAGTGTGTGTCTATATATATATATATATATATATATATATATTTATTTTTTTTCTCAGGGTCTGGAATATGGTGAGTGTGTATATATGTATATTTTTTTTCTCAGGGTCTGGAAATTGGTGAGTGTGTGTATATATATATATTTTTTTTTTTCTCAGTGTCTGGAATGTGGTGTGTGTGTATACATATATATATATATATTTTTCCTCAGGGTCTGGAATGTGGTGCGTGTGTGTATATATATATATTTTTTTTCTCAGGGTCTGGAATGTGGTGAGTGTGTGTATAGATATATATTTTTTTTTCCTTAGGGTTTGGAATGTGGTGAGTGTGTGTATATATATAAATTTTTTTTCTCAGGGCCTGGAATGTGGTGAGTGAGTGTAGATATAAATATTTTTTTTTCTCAGTGTCTGGAATGTGGTGAGTGTGTGTATATATATATATATTTTTTCTCAGTGTCTGGAATGTGGTGACTGTGTGTATATATATATATTTTTTTTTCTCAGGGTCTGGAATGTGGTGAGTGTGTGTGTATATATATTTTTTTTCTCAGGGTCTGCAATGTGGTGAGTGTGTGTGTTTATATAAATATTTTTTTCTCAGGGTCTGGAATGTGGTGTTTGTGTATATATATATATATATATTTCTCAGGGTCTGGAATGTTGTGAGTGTGTGTATATATGTATTTTTTTTTTCTCAGGGT